>NC_133393.1:26519065-27119065 GCF_047511655.1 Castor canadensis
AACATCTATGGAGACAGAGGCTCCAGAACTATTTAAATGAACAAAAAATTACTTTATTTTTGTTAATTAGAGATTGCAATATCATTTGCTTTACTACTTATTTGCCTCCCAAATTTGAAGAACAAGAATCTAGTACACACTTCTTGTACTAGAACTTTAACTCATATGTTGGTTAGCTTTTACTTTTGCAATTGGATGTCTACTTCCTACATTAAAATATGAAAATAATAGGTCATTTATATTTTCATTGATCACATAGGGACCTACACATACAGACAACTAAATATTATCCATCTACTTGATACATGGGCAATATTAGCATATTTGTATACTTGATTTCAAACAAGAACACATAGGAAAGTGTAACAAATAAATTTTATCATATGATTCCCTCATCAATTCAGCATTAGGATTCTGTGACTTGTGTCCCATTTATTCAAATTTCCATTATATTGTCTAAAACATATTGTTAAAACAACTAAGGTATGTTTTCCTATATATTTTTCCTTTATTGTTTCCTGTTATATGTATTCTGAACAATTACAGGAGCAAAATAATTTCATATCTCAGCATTGTCATTGCCCTCTTGCTTACTAATACTTCAGAAGAGTTCTCTAGATTTATTCAAGTCAGAGCTTCCTTCTGATCATCCTGGTCAAGGCACCCTTCACTTCTTTGTTCCTCAAAGTGTAGATGAGTGGATTTAGTACAGGAGAGACCACACTGTACAAGATGGCAATGATCCGGTTTTGGTCCATGGAGATCCCCGAGGCAGGACGGATGTAGGTGATGAGAACAGGAACATAGGAAAAAATAACCACTGTGAAGTGGGAGGTGCAAGTGGACAGTGCTTTGTGAAGCATGCTGCAGGAATAGGTCTTGAGGAAGAGATAGGTGATTATGTAGAAATAGGAGAGAAGTATCAGAAAGAAAGTACCTATGCCAATGGTCCCTGTGACAGTATTGAGCAGCTGCTGGTTGAGCTCAGTGTTCCCACAGGTCAGCTCCAGCAATGGCTTAACATCACAGAAGAAGTGATGGATATGGTTGGAACCACAGAAGTTCAAATGAGATGTCATTATGGAGTGCATCAGGGCATAGAAGAAACCAATGGTCCAGACAGTGTCAGCCAAAAGGGCACAGAGCTGAGGATTCATGATGACAGTGTAATGAAGTGGTTTTCAGATAGCCACAAAGCGGTCAAATGCCATCACAGCCAACAACATGGCCTTGGTGCTTCCCAGGAAGTGGAAGAAATGAAGCTGACTTATGCATCCCAAGAAAGAAATTGCTTTGTTTGTGGAGATTAAGTTTTCTAGCATCTTTGGCAGTGTCACTGTGGAGAAGCAGATATCTAGACATGAAAGGTTTCCCAAGAAGAAATACATAGGTAAATGGAGTTTTGAATCAGAGATGACAACTTTTAGGATGGCTCCATTCCCAGCCACATTGACAAAGTAGACAGTGAGGAAAACAGGAAAGAGAAAAGGGTTTAATTCTTGGATGCCTGTCACTCCCACGAGCAGAAATTCAGTGACTGAGGTTCGATTTAACATCACTTAAAAGAAAAAGAAGACATAGTAATTTGTGGGAAACCACCCCTAAATGGGATAAATCAGTCTTTTGACACCAGGATTTTCTTGTCAGGAAAAAATATTTTGAGATTTAATATTTTTTTCTGCAATCCCACCTCAGATCTTGTGTAGTATTTGGTCCTTAGGATGTTGCATATTAATACTCATGTCTTTTGTGTATTGTGACTTAACTATTTGTAAATTTATTACATTTTAATTAAGTTTTCTTTCTTTTAGGGATTCAGAACAGATTTTCAGCTTAACATCTTCTCTGGCTGTGAACATGTACATTTATTTTCCTATGTGTTCTATCAAATAAAAGTCCTGTTTCCCTCCTAAAGGATGCAATTTTTTTATTTAATTAGCACTACTGAAATAAGATGGGATTTTCAGTTAGTTTTAAAACTGTTGAGGGATTGTGAATAAGTTAGTGTTTAAAAGGTTTAATATTTGCTGGTCATGGTGTGCTGGTATACACCTGTAACTGCAGGACTCAGGTGGCTGAGGCAGGAGGATTTAGAGTTTGAGGCCAGCCAGGACTACATGGTGAGTTCAAGTTAGGACTGTGCTATATAATGAGACCCTGACTCAAAAAACAAAAAAAAAATTTAATATTTGGCTCAGTTTTCACTGTTTATTGAAAGGCAGAAAATTTTATGAATGCTATTTTTTTTCCATTATATGCAAAGTGCCTGAATTATCTCCTTGAGCTACACTGGTCAAAGCAAAAATATTATGTGAATTAGCTTCTTCTTCACTTAATTTAAGATGCAGTAGACTAGCTCCTGCATATCAGAAGAGAAGAAGCAAGCATGTGTGAGAAGCCTAGCAATAGGAAGCAATCAGAGAAGAAAAAGAACTGAAAGGGAAATCGAACAGAAATGCTGACATTGAGGTACATCCTACTAAGGGTAATTATTCAAGGATTGAGAAATCACTGAGGGGAGAAGAAAGCAATTTTCTGTGACTAGAGTAAGCAGAACTAATGAACCAGGGAAAACTAGAAATCCCATGAGATTCTAAGCTGTTCAGCTGGAAAAAGCTATCAGAAATGATCTATGAATGATTGCCTTCAAAATACAGAGTAGTTTTCTTTGATACACATGGATATTGCATATTTTTTGCTTCTGTTTAAAAAACAGAAATCATATGTCAAAGATTATATATGATATTCTGACCAGAAGGCAAAATTTTATCAAAAAAGTCATATGGGAAAATATATTTTCCTAACTTTTAAGGGAAATTACTAATCAGATTTACCTGTACTAGTGATTCTTTTCAGTGCAATTTCAATATTTAGAGATTTAAGATTTTCTTAGAAGAATGCTTGTGAAACAGGCATGTTGGATTGAGTTGAGATTTGGTAGAAAAAAAAGGACTACAATATCATAGTCCTTAAGCACAATGAGGACTCCATTATAAGATAGGAAACCCGCTCTCAATTCAGGACATTGAAATTTAATAATTGCATAGCAGAGCAATCTCTCACACAAAAAAATAGACAATGCATGAACTTTTTCAGTCCATTTCCTGTTTCATTCTTTTACCTGATTGGATGTTCAGTTCAAAAGCATTGGCAAGAAAGCTTTTTAGGCTTATATTTCTGGTAATTATAAAAGTCAAAGAACATTTGAAGTGATAGTTCATGTGACTATGGCATAAACTCTTCATCTTCATCCTTGTTTTTCTGAAGTTCTGCTGGCTTTTTAAAGAGACGGAGATCTCTAGACATAAAAATCCCAAGAGAGATTGTCCCCTAGTACTAAGCAGAACAATGTAAAAATAAACAGGTAACTTTCCACACCTGCAGTATGAGAGAGTCGCTGTAGGTAATTTACATGTGGTGTTCTATTTTTTTAATGTTCCTTGTTCCTTTTTTATTGTGTTTGTCTCTTAGTTTCAGAATTATGGACATCATAGCTCTCAATGGCCTAAGAAGTTTTCATTTTTTTTATCAGCATATATTAATTGTGCAACTTAATGGGTTATGTAATTCCATTGCATATACTTAACATAATGTACTTCAATCATATTCATCCCCTCTATTATCTGCCTTTCTGCCTCCTCTTTTTCCACTTCCACATTTGTAACATTCCTTCTTTTAATTCCCTTTTTTTTCCCTCACCTGGATTCTAAAATAAGAGAAAACTTATGATACTTGTCTACATGAGACTGACTTATTTCATCTGACATCATGATCTCTGGTTCTATCCATTTTCTCAAAAATGTTATAATTTAATTCTTCTTTATAGCTGAATAATACTCCATTGTGTATATGCAATATATATATATATATATATATATATATATATATATATATATATCTCCATTTATCTGTTGATGGGCAGGTAGTCTGAGTCATAACTTGGCTAGTGTGGCTAATGTTCCCATAAACATGGGTATGCAAGAATCTCCATTGCACACTGAGTTAGATTCTTTTGAGTGTATACTAAGAAGTGGTACAGCTATATCATATGGTACTTCTATCTTTAGAAATTTGAAGAATCTCCATATGGATTTCCATAGTAGATACAGTGATTTATCCAATCAACAGTGTGTAAGGGATACATTTTCCTTACAGCATTTCTTGTTTTATATTTTCTTGGTGATAGTCATTCTGTCTGGGTGAGATGTAGTTCTGGTTTGCATTTTCCATATGGCTTAGGATGTTCAACATTTTTCATTTATTAATTGATATTATTCCTTTTTCTTTTGAGAACTATTTGTTTAATTAACTTGTCCATGTATTTTTTTCTAAAACTATAACTACAATCCAAAAGAAAGTAAGGATTTAAGAGCCTTAACAAGACCCCAGAGAAATTCATTCTGTTCAGCCAGTGAGATTGTGATATTTTGAAGGATACATATAATTCTAAGTTATAACTCTTTTAGTCTTTCTCAGTTACCCTTCTCCTCTTTTTATCAACAGACTTCAGTGAGTTGGCTTGTGCCACCTTTGTACAGACACAATGTAATTTGACATTGTTCCCCCCATCATTCTCTTTTCTTTTCCCCCTCCCACTTGTCTCCCCCAGAGAGTCCCCAGATTTTATCATGTTTTTGTATATATATTTATGTCTAGATTCTGCATATGAGAGAGAACATGCAATTTTTGTCCTTTTGAACCTTGCTTATTTTGCTTAACATGATGATCTCCAGTTCCATCCATTATCCTGCAAACAGCATTTCATTCTTCTTTATGATTTAATAATTCTTTACTGTTTATATATACCATATTTTCTTCATCCATTCATTGGTTGAAGGGCATCCAGAATGATTCTAAAACTTCATGATTGTGATTAATGCCGTAATAAACATGGACACACAACTGTCTCTATGGCATCATGACTTAAGTTCCTTTAGATATATGCCCAAGAATGTTATCACCTGGTCATATGGTAGTTCAACTTTTACTATTTTAAAGGAACATCCATTCTGCTTTCCATAGTGACTGCAATAATTTACATCCCCACCAACAGAATATAAGGATTTTTTTTTACACTCATCCTTGCCAGTATTTGTTGTGGTTTGAATTTGTGATGATAGCCATTCTCGGTGGGATGAGATAAAATCTCAGTGTTGTTTTTATTTGTATTTTCTTGATAGCTAAGGATGTTGAATATTTCTTTATGTATTTGTTGGCTATTTGTACTTTTTTCAAGAAGTATTTGTTCAATTCATTTTCCAATTTATTAATTGAGTTATTGGTTCTTTTGGAATTTAGCTTTTTAAGCACCTTATATATTCTAGTCATTAATCCCGTCAGATGTGTAGCAGGCAAAGATTCTTTCCCATTCTGTGGGTTATATCTTCATTCTAGTGACTATTTTCTTTGCTGTGCAGAAGCTTTTTAGTTTGATGCAATCCCTTTGTCAATCCCTTCTCTTGTTTGCTGAACTATTGAGTACTATTCAGGAAGTTGTTGTCTATGACTATATCTTCCAGTATTTTCCTTATGTTTTCCTAAGGAAGTTTCAAAGTTTAAGTCTTACATTAAGGTCTTTGATCCACATGTATTGATTTTAGTACAGAGGTAGAGACAGGGATCTAGTTCCAGTCTATTACAAATGGAATTGGCCTGACTATTGACTGGGTTCTTTGTTGATTTTGTGTAATTTTTTGAGTTCTTTGTATTTTTTTTTCATTTATTCACATGTGCATACATTGTTTGGGTCATTTCTCCAACCTGCCCTCCTCCCCAACCTTCCCCCCTCCCCCACCCATCCTCTCTCCCTGCCTCAGTTCCAGGCAGATCCTGTTCTGCCCTTATCACTAATTTTCTTGAAGAAATGACATAAGCTTAATAAGGAAGACAAAGTGTTTTTGCTAGTTGTGTTAAGGATAGCTATACAGAGAGATTTCTACTATTGCTTTCATGTACCCATGTGTTACCACCCATGTTGATTCAACTCTAACTGATCTTTACATTGGTTCCTGATCCCCTGCTCATGATAACCTCTGTCACTTTAAGGTTTCTGTATTAGTTCTTCTGAAGTGGGGGCATCAAACGCTTTCATGTTTTGGGTTTTCTACCTATTCTTATATCTCCCATATGTGCTCTCCCCTTGTCATGTGATCAAGTCCAACCACATTGCTGCATTTGCCCTAGATCTAAAGTCCGCATATGAGGGAGAACATATGATTTTTGGTCTTCTGAGCCTGGCTGACCTTGCTCAGAATGATGTTCTCCAGTTCCATCCATTTACCTGCAAATGATAAGATTTCATTCTTCTTCATGGCTGAGTAAAATTCCATTGCCTACAAGTACCATGTTTTCTTGATCCATTCATCAGTAGTGGGGCATCTTGGTTGTTTCCATAACTTGGCTATTGTGAATAGCATTGCAATAAACATGGGTGTGCAGGTGCCTCTGGAGGAACTTGTGTCACAGTCACCACCTGTATCCTTGCATTTGCAATAGATTCTCAATTGTTTTCCTGAGCCCAAACTGATTCTCAGGGTGGTGTCTCAGTGAGTGGAGATGAGGAGGTCTTTAGAGCTCAGTAAAAGAAAAATGCACAGTGTTTTGCTCTACTCATTTGAAAGGTTTGACTGTAAGTTTTAAGATGAATCCCACCATGGCACCAGTGAGTATATTAAGAGTCACAGCAAACCCCTTCTCTGGAAAATGCTTGCTGCACACATTGTAGGTATTCTGTCTTAAAATATGTTTTTGCAAAGTACCAGATTGTACACTTGTGGAGCTCACTGAGGCTTTCCTTTTGTCTTTTGCTTAAAGCCTAATATGGGGAAGATGATTCTCTACCCCCATTTTGCCTAGTGCCCTATGTTGGGGTCCATTATTTCTCTGAAGATGTGAAGTTTAATATTTCTGGGTTTCACCTAGTCTCTAACTAATTGATGTTTACTGTTATAGTTTTGTGCTTTTTCACACTATACTCCACTTCTGGCAGGCGCACACCTATTGTTTTGTTTCAGACTTGTGAGGATGTAGGAAAGTGCTTGTTGTCTCTAATCTGCCATCTTACTCTTCCCCTTGTTATTTATTTTAATTACTTGTTGGCTTCCCTGTTTCAAAAATAAGTTAGGCCATACTCTCAAAATGCTTTCTTAACTCATATGTTAGTCAGAATTCATTTTTCCAATGGGGTGGCCATGATAGTACATTAAAATCATCAAAATATAAAAGCATTATAATTTATTGATCATATTACAGTATGTTAAACTAGAGGGATCCTACATATAAACAGACCTAAATGTTATCCATCTACTCAATACATGGGCATATTATATAACTGATATTACATATAAATACATAAGAAAGGATACCAAGTAAGTTTTGTAACCTGACATCCCCCAAAAAAATCAGCATTAGGGTCCTAAGAATCACATTCATTCAAATTTCACTTAAATACAATGTGTTGTTAAATACAAGTAGAATCTATTTTCCCCAATGTCTTTCCATACATATCTTTAATACATATTCTAAGCAATTTAATTAACAATATAATTTGACATCTCATTGTTCTTATTGCTTTCATGTTTAAAATACCTCAGAAGATTACATCACGTCAAAGCTTTTTGCTGATCATCCTGTTCAAGGCACCTTTTACTTTCTTATTCCTCAAAGTATAGATCAATGGGTTTAGAGCAGGAGTCACCACAGTGTACATGATGGCAATGACCCGGTCCTGGTCCAGGGAGCTCCCTGAGGCAGGTCGGATGTAAATAAAGAGAACAGGAGTGTAAAAAAGAAAAACTACGGTGAAGTGGGAGGCGCAAGTGGACAGTGCTTTGTGAAGCATGCTGCAGGAATGGGTCTTGAGGAAGAGATGAGTGATAATGTAAAAGTAGGAGAGAAGTGTGAGAAAGAAGGGACCCATGGCGATGGTCCCTGTGACAGTATTGAGCAGCCGCTGGTTGAGCTCAGTGTTCCCACAGGCCAGCTCCAGCAATGGCTTAACATCACAGAAGAAGTGATGGATATGGTTGGAACCACAGAAGTTCAAACGAGACGTCATTATGGAGTGCATTAGGGCATGGAAGAAACCAATGGTCCAGACAGTGACAGCCATCAGGGCACAGAGCTGAGGATTCACAATGACAGTGTAATGAAGTGGTTTGCAGATAGCCACAAAGCGGTCAAACGCCATCACAGCCAACAACATGGCCTCGGTGCTTCCCAGGAAGTGGAAGAAATGAAGCTGACTTATGCATCCCAAGAAAGAAGTTGCTTTGTTTGTGGAGAGGAAGTTCTCTAGCATCTTTGGCAGTGTCACTGTGGAGAAACAGATGTCTAGACATGACAGATTTCCTAAGAAGAAATACATAGGTGAGTGGAGTCTTGAATCAGAGATGACAACTTTTAGGATGGTTCCATTCCCAGCCACATTGACAAAGTAGACAGTGAGGAAAAGAGCAAAGAGAAAAGGGTCCAATTCTTGAATATCTGTCACTCCCAGGAGGATAAATTCATTTTCTGATGTTTGATTCGCCATTGCTTAAAAGAAAAGATAATTTGTGGCACATTATCCCTAGTGTGGATTTGCCTTTCCAACCAATTATTTTCTTACAAAAAAAAAAGTTTTGAGAAAGTATTGTTTTCCAAAGTCCCACCTCAGATTTTGTGTAGTATGCACTCATTAGACCATTAAATATTAAGACAACATGTCTGTTGTGGACAGTGACTCAAACATTTTAAAATTTATTAGATGTGTCATTATGTTTTCTTTCTTTTAGGGATTTGGAGTAAGACACCAGCCCTCATTTTCCCTCACTATGAACATTTACATTTTGATCCAACATCATGAATCCCTACCATAATAACAAACATACCACATGAATCACATGATAGCTTGACTAGATGTATACATAAAATTTTCTCAGTACTGGATCTGATGATGGGCTTAGTGTCTTCCCATAAGCTGAGGCATTAAATATTTTAGAAATAGATTCCCAAATTACTTATTTTCCTCAAAGTTTCTATTGTTTCATTATCCTTAAAAATCTGTCTTCTCACAGCATAATAAAACCTACCAAGCAGTGTTTGAAAAAGGGGGAAGAGAAAGAGGAAATGGAAATATAATAAAGGGGGTGAAGTTGTTCAAAGTACATTGTATGGAATCACCACAATGAAACCGCCTGGTATTTTTAATGTATATTAATTAAAAATATAATAAACTATCAAAAATCCTACCTTTTCTTAAGGCTGATTTTCTTAAACCTATTTTTATTTTGCCTGAAATAAACATACTCTTCAATAATAAGAAACTTTACCTTCTTCTCTTCTAGCTCCATTAATAGGACACCGGTAATTGTGTCATCTTTTGCGACCTTAGAATTATGTCTATCTTAAAGCAGTTTTCTCCAAAGTTGCTGGAAATTTTCTGCTCTTCTCATTTCAAAAATTAGTTTTCTCTATTTGCTGTAGAAAGTTGTGTTTTTTTTCCTAAAGGAAAGTACCTTTTTTTTTCACTTCATTTACATAGTTGAAAGAGTAGTTTTTCTTCAGTGAATGTTAAAACTCATGAGGAATTGTAAATAGGTTAATTCTAAAATATTTAACATTTGACTAAATTTTCATCATTGACTGAAAGGCAGAAACTTGCTGAATTGACATTTTCCTCCATTATTTGCAAAGGACCTCAATTATCTCTTTAAGATACAGTGCTGAAAGCAGACACAATTACATGCAGGGACTTCCTTTTTGTCCCTTTCATTTAAAGATGTAGTGAATTAGCTTTTGTCTATCAGAAGGGAAGAAGCAAGCATGTGTGGGAAACGTAACTGAGAGGTAGCAAGAGACCTCTAAGAACTGATAGAAAGTTGAAAAGATGCTGATTTTGAGGTGCTTCCTACAAACAGGTAATCACTCAAGGTTTAAGAAATTGCAAAAGGGAGAAGAAAATAATTGGCTGTTACTAGGCTAAACAAAACTAATGAGCTAGGAAAAACTTTTGGATTCTGAGCTGGATAGTTAGGAGAATTTTTGAGAAATGATCTAACTTCTTCTACACTTCTGTGAAGAGTTGTCTTCAAGTAGCTCAGTGTAGTTTTCTTTCACAGTCATGCATATTTTACGTTTTTAAAAATATTTGACACTTCTCTTTAAAATAGAAGTCATATGCCAAATATTATTTATGATTCTCTGACCAAAAACAAATTTATACCAAAACACATATGGGAAAATGTTTGCCTAATGTTTATGGAAAATTAGCAATCAGACTCATCTGTACCAATTTTAATAATTAGACATTTCAGATTTGGCATCTTAAATGTTTAGGGAATCAGGCATGTTGAATAGTGATGAGACATGGCTGTAAGAACATAGAAATTATGTGGCTTCATAACTCTCAATCTCAATGAGAAGTCCACAGCAGACTGATTTAGACTGAGAAACCAGTTCTAAATCCTTGGCACTGAGAGTTAATAATTACAAGCAGATCACTCACTAACAGAAAATACAGGCAACTTCCAGGTGTACGCTTACCTGATTGAGTGTTCACAATCACTAGGAAGAAAGTTTTACTTGATTATATTATCAGTAATTATAAAAACTGAAAAATATTTAAATTAATACTTCTTGTGATTGCAGCATAAATCCTTCATCTTCAGAAACTTCTCCTTGTCATTCTGCAATTCTCCTGCCATTTAATGAGGCATAGCTCTCCAGACATAGAAATCCGAAGAGATAGTGTCTGCTGATTCTGAGCAGGATTGATGTAAGAATAAATACTATAACTTCCCACACTTGTGAAATTCCTATGTGGTGTTCCATTTTTTCCTGTTTTCTTAATTATATTTGCTCTTTATTTTCCTATCCATGGACAACACATGTCTCAGTGGGCTAATACAGTGTTTTAATAAACTTTCATTTCATTTTCTCAGAGGTATGAGTTCACTTTGTCTACCTGGGAACCTCCCTGGAAATACTCTAGGGTATAAAATGGAAAGAAAGCTGGCAATAAAAGTTAAGAAATCTGTGGTGGTGACATCCTTTTTATTTGTAGAGAAAAGTGATTATATTTAATGTTATACTATTTATTTCTGTGGTTCTGTGGATAGCAAAGAAAGAGGGATTCAGCAAATAATTTGCTTTTGTTCCTTTTAATTCATACTCTTCATGAAAAAATTATTTTCCTTAATTTTCTTGTCAAAAAGCACTGGTATTTCCAATGTATATACTCATGTCTTATGGCAACTCTCAGGTAAAAAATAAATAAGTAAAACTAATTTATTCAAGAGATGTCCGTTGTGATCTGATATATATTCAAACTATATAATAATAGTTACACATTCAATGGAGTTTGTCTATCTTTTTATTGAGTTTCCATTCTTACTGCTATGCAGGAGTTCATTATATATTCTTCACATTATCCACTCCATGTTGTTTTTTATAATGCAAAAATAACATAAAAAACATTTATTGTATGTTCATTGTATATAAGTTATGGTTTGGAGTTGTTTATATGTATTCACTCATTTAATTCTCAAAATTCCAGAATATAAGAAGAATGAGTCAAGAAACTTCTTCTGTGTGATTGTGTTAATGAGAAGAGAGTCATGGAAACAAATGAGGGATTACATTTCAAAGACAAAAAGAGAGGAAGAGCATCAGGAATCAATAAAAGAGGAAACAAGAAAGCTGAAATACATAAAGAAGCAGAAAGGTTGGCTGAAAACCACAAACTAAGGCAGAAAAAAAAAAAGCAGCAAACAGTTCTAAGCCTCTCCCCAGCTTCCTGGGAAGGGGAAGTGGAACCTCAAATACCATTACAAGGTAAAACAGACAGCCAATTCTAACTGCAAGACAAGCCTATACTTTCTACAAACCTTAAACCCAGTGTGAAGATCTGTCAGTGACTGGTCTGGTGTGGAAGGGTAACCTTGGTGAAGGAAGACATTCTGCTACTCCCCTTATCTAAGAGGGCAATAGCTAGGCACCATTTTAGGGAGGGCCTGTTGTTTTGAGACTGTTATACCCCAGGATCCATAAACCAAGGACCACCATGGCTCAGATAGTCTTGGGAAACCCAGTCGCAGGGTCTGGGTAAGACAAGACCACAAGAGATTGTCAAGGAGAAGAAGAGGGTTTGATGTGGCCCCACAGAGAGGTCAAATTGTGGGAAACCACCCTAGAAGTGCTAGCAGCACAGGGTCCTGGTACCTTAGGGCCTAATGGGGTTTGGAGAGCTCACTCTCCCTGGCCAGTACTGAGTCCCATTGCCTGAAGCTAAGATGGAAACAAAACACTGAGACCATGAGAGAGTATTCTGCTTTCTGGTTATGTGTGTTGACTACTGCATGTGTTGGAGCCCTGTGCCAAAACACACTGGATCACTTGAATCCTACAGCCTTTCCTGACCCCTAAGAGGTAAACAGTTGGTCAGGGCCTGAAATCATCAAGACCTGTCTCTTGAGAATAGCATCCTGGCATTTGTTTGCTGATAGTCAGAACTGAAGGCCCAAGTGCAAACCCTCTGGATTATGAAACTTCCACAATCTCCTCCTCCACAAAAGGAGGGGAGCTGCTGGGCAGGGTTTGTCAGCATTGAGAACAGCTAGTAGAGTGGTTTAGTTTCCTTAGCTCTCCCCCAGCCAGTGCAAAACTCCATGTTCTGTTTTCTCCCCATTCTCTGACACATTCAGGGGTCACCATGGGGCTCATATACTTATTACCCTTGGGAACACACAGGATGTGTGTGGAATAAGTGGGAACCTACCTATCTCACAAGCTATAAATCTCCCTGCAGCCAAGAGCAGTTCCCAGTGCACAAAGAAGGGAAGTGTCTATGCAGAAAGCAGCCCAGAAGCAGGAAATCAACCCTCTTGCTCTTCTTTTTTTTTTTACAGTTCTTTTTTTTTTTTATTGTTATGCTGGTTGGGGGAATATTGTGGCATTTATGAAAGTTCTTATATCAAATATATCATACTTGAGTTCACCCCTTTACCATTCTCCTCCAGTATCCCACCCCCCATTCCTGGAATAGTTTCAATAGACACCATTTTTCCATTTACATACATGTGTACACAGTATTTTACCATATTCACCCTCCTTCACCATTTCCCCAACTCTTCCCCCCACCCACCATTACCAAGCTCTCCAAGTAGAACCTGTTCTACTCTCCTGTTCTCTGATTTTGTATGAGAAAAGAAGAAAAAGACATTTTTGCTTATTTAAGACAGCAGCACAAGAAATTTCCTTGTATCTATGCATACATGTATATATGTGTTATAGCCTGATTTGGTTCATCTCCTCTATTTTTTTCTTCTTTTTACTTTTGTCCCTTTCTTATGGTGGTTTTGACTGGTTTAAAAATTCTAGATTCATTCTTGTATAGAGAATGTCAACCATATTTGCCTTCTTAACTTCCATCTTTTACCCTCCCCCTCTTGTATGTGACTTCCCCTTAGCATGACCTGTTCTTCACAGTATTGCCATGTTTGTGTTAGATGTATATTCCAAACATGAGAGAAAAAAATGTGACTTTTGGCTTTCTGAACCTGGCTAACTTTATTTAACATGATGTTCTTCGGTTTCATCCATTAACCTGAAACAACAAAATTTCTTTCTTCTTTGTGGCTGAATAAAATCCATTGTATATACGTGCCATATTTTCTTAATCCATTCATCATTAGTGGGGCATCTTGGCCATTTCCATAGGCTAGCTATTATGAATAATGCCACAATAAACATGGATGTGCAGGTGTCTTTGTTGTGACCTGACTTAATATTCCTTCAGGTATGTCCCTAGGAGTAGTATTGCTGAATCATACGGCAGAAAGTTTGCCACCATCTGAGCAATGCTGGGGATCATACCTAGTGCCCTGAGTATAGGAAAATGCTTGGCTACTGAGCCATACTTTCTACTCCAGTGGTGAGAAATAGACATTCAACTGGCCACTACCTTGTCCTACCTGATCATTGGGACTATTTCAGTAAAAAGATTACAGGTGTTTAAAACTTCCAACTAACAAATTGGCCTCAGATGCATAAATCCCAACATAGAAATACAATTAGCATACAAAACAAAACACACAAGACAACAGGTCTCCTCCGAAGTCAGCAATTCCACAATAAAAGACTTGAACAAAAGTGAAGTGGAAGAAATTTTTAAAAAATGAACTCAAAAGAACAATTATAAGAATTGCTAATGAAATTGAAGATGAAATGTTAAAACACTTGAATGAATTCAAAGAGGATACAAAGAAACAGTTGGACAAACTCAAAGAGAATTTGAATAAGCAGCTGAATGAAATAAGGAAGATGATGCAGGATATAAAGGTGGAATTAAATAAAAATATAGAAATCCTGAAAAAAATCAAATTGAAGTTCTGAGATTGAAAAGTTCAATAAACCAAATAAAAATCTCAATTGAAAGCCTTGTTAATAGAATGCAACAAGTTGAAAATAGAGTATCAGGGACTGAAGATTAAGTAGAGGAATGATATCAGTCAGACAAAGAAAAAATACTATGAAAATATGAAAGGATCATGGAACACTTCTGGGACACCAGTGAAAGACCAAACCTACCAATCATAGTTACAGAAGGAGGAGATATACAAGCTAAAAGCATAGAAAATATATTCAACAAATAATAGCAGAAAACTTCCCCAATATTAAGAAAGGGTCATTTACCAAACAGAAGATCAGAAAAGAATATCCCTAGACAAAGTATAGTTAAAACACTAAATATATACAACAAAGAAAGAATATTGAAAGCTGCAAGAGAGAAGCAGTAAGTTACATATAAAGGCAAACCTATCGGAAAAATAGATTGTTCAGCAGAAACTCTAAAAGCAAGGGGGGTGGGCTGGAACATATCATGTCATGACATATTCTGAAAGAAAATAACTGTCAATGTAGATTATTATATCCAGCAAATCTATCCCTTATAATGGAAGGAGAAATAAAAATGTCAATGATAAACAAAAACAAGAGGAAATTCATAACCACTAAGCCAGCACTGTAGAAGATACTTAAATAAATCCTACATACAGCAGAGGAAGATAAACCACCTTGAAAATATAGGAAAAATAAATCCCAATAGCCAGCTAGGTTAGAAAAAGAAGATTAGAAAAGCAACAAACATAACAAAATGACAGGAAACACTACATAACTTTTCAATATTAACACTGAATGTTAATGGTCTCAATTCTGCAATCAAAGATTGCCAGAGTGGATCAAAAAGCAAGACTTGACCATGTGTTGCCTAGAAGAAATGTATCTCACTGTCAAAAACAAACATTGTTTAGGGTGGAAATCTGAAAAAAGATTTTCCTAGTAAATGGACCCCAAAGTATGTGGGGGTAGCTATAATCATATTTGGTAAAACAGACTTCAAACCAAAATCAGTCAGAAGAGACAAAAAAAGGCACTTCGTATTAATAAAGGAAACAAGCCATCAAGAGGAGATAGCAATTGCTAACATATACAAATTAAATATTGGCATACCCAATTTCATTAAACAAACACTATTGGACTTACCAGCACAAATAAATCCCAACACAATAACAGTGGGAGACTTCAATAATCCACTCTCACCAATAGATAGGTCATCTAGACAACGAACCATCAAAGAAAATTCAGAATTAATAAACACTATCGACAAAATAGACTTAACAGACATCTACAGAATGTTTTATCTACTAGCTGTACAATACACACTCTCCTCAGCAGCCCATGGAACTTTCTCCAAAATTGGCTATTTTTGGGGGCATGAAGCAAGTCTTAACAAATATAAGAAAACTGAAATAACCCACTGATCTTAATCAGACCACAAGATGATAAGACCAGAAATAAATAAAAAAGAAATGACAGAAAATATTCAACCACATGGAGCCTAAACAATACACTGTTGAATGACCAGTAGAGAACTAGAGAATTGGGTGGGTGGGGGGAATAAAAATATTCTAGAATCTAATGAAAATGAAAACATAACTTACCAAAGGCAGTGCTAAGAAGAAACTTTATAGTTAAGAGTGCCTAAATTAAAAAAACCTAGAGAAATCTCGAATAAATAGATGAATAATGTACCTCAAGTTCCTAGAAAAAACAAGAACAAACCAAACTCAAAATTAGTAGGTAAAAAGAAATGTTAAAGATTGGGGCAGAAATGAAATGAAATGGAGACTAAGAGAACAATACAGAAAATCAATGAAACAAAGGGTTGGTTCTTTGATAAATAAGACTAATAAAACTTTAGCCAAACTGATCAAAAGAAGGAGGGAAAAGAACCTAATGAAATTGGAGATGAAAAAGAGGATATCACAACAAATATCAATTAAATCCAAAGAATTATGAGGGAACACTTTGTAAACCTATATTCTAATAAATAGGAAAATCCAGAAGAATTGGATAAATTTCTAGATGCATTTGACCTGTCAAAATTGAACCAAGAGGATATAAAGCACTTAAACAGATCTGTAGCAAGTAGTAAGATCAAAGCAGTAGTAAAGTCTCCCAACAAGAAACAGCCCAGGACCAGAAGGATGCTTAATTCTACTCACCTTTTAAACGAGAATTACGCCAATGCTACTCAAGTTATTCCATGACATAGAAAGGGAAGGAATATTATCCAGCTCATTCGATGATTCAAGTATTACTCCGATACTAAAACTGGAAAACGACACCGCAAAAATATAGATAATTTCTTTGATGAACATAGATACAAAAATTCTTAAAACAATTCTTACAAACCAAATTAACAACACATTAAAAAGATCATACTCCATAATCAAGTTAGGTTTTTTCCCAGGGATGCAGTATAGTTCAGGATACCCAAACAGCATATAAATAGAATCAAGGAAACAATTGTATGATCATCTCAATGGATACAGACAAAGCCTTTGAGAAAAACTCAACATCCTTTCATGGCAAAAAAACCAAAGAAACTCAGAATAGAAGTAATACATTCCTAGAAGACAACATCATACTAAATGGGGGAAAACTGAAATCATGTCTTCTAAAGTCAGGAATGAGCCAAGGGTGTCCACTGTATAGAAATGGTATTCCTAGTCAGAGCACTAAGCAAGAGACAGAAATAAAAGATATTTGAACATTGAAAGAGGAAGCCAAATTATCCCTATTTATAGATTATGTGATCCTAAACTTAAAAGACCCTAAAGTTTCCCCTAAAATCTCCCACATCTGACAAATATTATCAGTAATGTAGCAGGATATAAAATTAACATATAAAACACTATTTCTTTTATATACCAACAGTGAACAGGCTAAGAACAAAATCACGGAAATAATTCCATTCACACTAGCCTCAAAAAATAATAAAATAACTAGGAATAAACTTAACTAAGGAGGTAAAACACCTCTAACAATGAAAAATTTAAAATCTGGAGGAAAGAATTGAAGAAGACACCAGAAGATGGAACGACCTCATGTTCATGGAATGGAAAAATTAATATTGTGAGAATGACTGTACTACCAAAAGCAATCATCAGTTCAATGGAATCCCCATCAAAAGCCCAGTGTTATTCTTTGCATAAATAGATAAATCAATCCAAACATACATATGGAAACATAAACGACCTTGAATAGCAAAAGCATTCCTGAAACAAAAGCATGGCTGTATGTATCACAATGTTGGACTTTAAATTATACGTCAGAGCCAAAGTAACAAAAACAGCATGGTATTGGCACAAAACAGATATGAAGACCGACGGGGCAGAATAGAAGACCCACAAATAAAGCCATACAGCTACAGCCATCTGCTTTTTGATAAAGGATCCTAAAACATACATTGGAGAAAAGATAGCCTCTTTAACAAATGGTGCTGGGAAAACTGGTTATCTATAAGCAAAAGACTGAAACTAGACTCACCTATCACTTTTTATAAAAATCAATTCAAAATGTATCAAAGGTCTTAACATAAGATCTGAAACCCTTAAACTACTACGGGAAAACTCTGGAAGATATAGGCAAAGGCAATTATTTTCTGAATAGGACTTCAGTTGCCCAGGAAATAAGAGCAGAAATTGATCTATGGAATTGCATCAAATTAAAAAGCTTCTACACATCGAAGGAAACAATAACCCGGATCAAGAGATATTGTACAGAATGAAAGAAAATCTTCACCAGCTATTCAACAGATAAAGGATCAATATCAAGAATATTCAAAAAGCTCAAAAAAATAAAGAGCAAAATAACATATAATCCAATCAACAAATGGGTAAGTGAATTAAGTGGCCAGACATTTCTGAGAAGTAAAAATTGCTGATACACACATGAAGAAAGTGTCAACATCCTTAGCAATGCAAGAAATGCAGTTCAGAACTACCCTGAAGCCGGTGTGATGTTTCAAGCTTGAAATCGTAACTGTTTGGGAGGCAGAGATTGGGAGGATTGCAGTTTTATGCCACCCCAGGCAAAAAGTTCTCCAGATCCCAATGGCTGAGCACATGGCATATGACTGTCATCCAAGTTTCATGGGGGAGCACAAACAGGAGGGTCAGAGTCCAGGACAGCCTGGTCATAAAGCAAGACTCTACCTCAAGAATAACCAATGCAAAAAAGGCTGGCAGAATAGCTCAAGTGGTAGAGTGCCTGCCTAGAAAGCAAAAGGCCCTGAGTTCAACCCTTAGTACTACTCCCAAAACCAAACCAAACCAAACAAAACAACAAAACAAAATCCCTACACTGAGATTCCATCTCATCTCAGCCAAAATGGCAATCACCAAGGAAACAACAAATGGGGGTGGGAAAAGGAACCGTCATACATTGTTGGTGAGAGTGTAAACTAGTACAACCACTATGGAAATCATTGTGGAGGTTCATCCAAAAACTAAAAGCAGTGCAAATCAACGTACAATAGAGATATCTGCAGAAGTCACACTCTCCACAATAGGCAAGTTATGGAATCGGTCCAAGTGACCAATGGCTACCAATGAATGGGTGTTACAATACACTATTATATATAGTATTATTCACCATAAAGAAAAATGACATTATGTCCTTTGCAGGAAAATGGATGGAACTGGAGATTATCATGTTGAGTGAGATAATCCAAGCTCAAAAAAGTGAAATGTTACATGTTTTTGCTCATATGTGGTATCTAGACCTAAAATGGTGATAATGGGACCTGGGTACAAAAGGAGAACTGTCTGGAATCAGTGAGAGGGAGATGGGAAAAGGAGAGGTACTCAGTAGTAAAGAAGATTGAAGTACATTACATATATAAATATTACATATATTACATGTATATTACACATATATTGTATGTTATACACAAATATATATATATAAAGACAGCATAATCAAACCTACCACCACCAAACACTGTTTGAAAAGTAGGGGAGGCTTTAAGGGAATATAATAGAAGGGGTGAACTTGTTTAAAGTACACTATGTATCTGTGGCATTAAATCCCCTTGTAATGAAAGTCATATGTATATTAAATACATTTTTATGCTTTTGTCTTGATTTCTTTCAAAATAGGATCCTCTATTAGTGAGCCATATTGTGCACTGATCTACTTTGAAAAAATTTTTGTGCATACTTTAGTATCACTGCAAATATTGCTCCATTGTCTTCTAGCTACAAAAACTGCCACGAGAAGGTCAGAGGTTGCTTTTGTCCTGTTTCTTTCTCTGTCTTTTTTTTAGTGGGACTGGGGTTTTAACTCAGGGCTTTGCACTTGTAAAGCAGGCAAGGCTTGAGCTATGCCTCCAGTCTGTTAAAATTTCTTATGTTAACTTGATTCTTGAGTCCAACCAACACACTAGGAAAATGGAGGAAACAGCATAAATACCAAAACTAATGCAGTTTCAACAGATGCTGTGAGGATGAAAGTCATACGTGAAGCTAGGAAGGCAGAAGCTTTGGACTCTTAAAATCCTGGGATTCTACCATGTCTTCTCTATACTACAAATCTTTGGACTTATTTTTTATGTGAGAAAAAGAAAATTTTACTTATGCAACACTTTGTATGATAAACTCTTAACAGCTAAATGTGCTTCCTAGCTGATTTTGACAAATGATGTACTATAAAGTCATTCATTAAAATGGTGACTATTGCTGGAGAAATGAGAATGAAAAGAGTTGGAACAAAAGTTCTTATTTGTATAGAATTAAGTTTGCTATGTTACAAATGGGCAGCTGGAATATTTGTACCTGTATTTGTCTAGAAGAACTCATTACTTAGAGTGATTCATTTTAGTGCCTATGAAATATTATGGCCATATGTGCACATCCATTTTTTTTTCTGAACTTGAGGTAGAGCAATGACTAGAGATTGGTTGTGAGTTTTAAGTATAATCTATCTGATTTCACTTCTAAATCATTGTTATTATCATACTTCTGATTAATTAGTGACTTTATTCTACAACACTACAGGCAATTTTCTCAACAGAGGATTCTTCCAGATTTGCTACTAATGAGTAACTTTGGGGACTGGGTCTCAATGGCCAAGGAAGATTTCTTTTACAGTCAAACCCCTTCTAATCACAAGAGAGATAAGATAGGTAATGCTTGGCTTCCAAACTGCATCATTTCTTCCTTCCTATGTAACTTCAGCAAGGTAGGCAGAGGGCTTGGAATCTCTTCTGTCCCACCTGTTCACCAAGAGTAGACATTTCTACGGTCATCACGCATGAAGTGGAAATCGGGGAAGCCAATAGGTAAGTGTGAAATGTGGCATTTGACAGAGTCATGGGTTCATATTTCAGGCTGAAATGGACATTTCACTTGTGTATCTGTTTTCAACATTGTAGGTAAATCAATCTTGCTGAAAAAACATCTTTCCTGGTAAAAATTGCTTCTGTGGAAATTTCTACTAGGAATATATATATATATATATATATATATATATACACACACACACACATATATATATATATATGCATCTAGAGTTGAGGAAAGAAATTGGATTTAAAAAACCTGAGAGTTATTTGTTCATAGATATTTTAAGTATGAAACTGAAAATAGAGGAGAGGAAGAAAAAGTGACTTAAAAAGAAGAGAAAAAACTGGCCAAGGAGACTGAGGAGTCAGTGAGATCACTGATAACCCAAGACAATACAGTGGATAACCTATAAGCAAGACAATACAATGGATAACCTATAAGTTTAAGTGGATAAACCTAAAAGTGTTTGAAGTTGAGAGATCAAGTAGCAACTTAAGGACTGAAAAGTTAACTTTGATATTGACAAAAGTTATTTTGGTATAATTGTAAAAGTAAAAGATTGATTTAAGTACATTAGGAAGAGGAAGAAATGAGAATGTTATGAGGGGGAATATGATCAAAGTACATTATATGCATGTATGAAAACAAAATAATTAAAACTATAAAAAGGAGGAAGGGGGATAAAGGGAGAGCAAATATGATCAAAGTATATTATATGGAAATATCACAAAAACCCATTGTACAATGAAAAATAAAATTTAAAAAAGAGAGTTCAAGAGAGCACAGAAAATCAAATAATTCGATTAGAAAGTAATAAGTGATGAAGACAAGGAGGTTTTTTAAAAAATGTATTTGTCTTTTTTTTTTTTTTTTGCAGTACTGGGGTTTGAACTCAGGGACTATACCTTGAGCCACTCCACCAACACTTTTTTTGTGAAGACTTTTTTTTTTTTGAGATAGGGTTTTGCATACTATTTGCCCAGGCTGACTTCGAACCACGATCCTCCTGATCTTTGCCTCCTGAGTGTACCTAGGATTACAGGAGTGAGCCACTGGTGCCTGGCTATATTTGTTAGTAATAAGCAGAAAAGTGGGGCAACGGCTGTACAAGGATGGGAGTATATCAGGATATTAGGATATAGTCCATCTGAGTCTAAAATTTTAGAGATAGATAGTATCTCACAACTCAAAGATGCTGAAATATTATTGAGAATATCTCAGTACTGAGTCACACTTGCTCTGAGATCCAATGCGAACCACATATTTTTTTAGATGAACAACTTGGAGGTGGATATAATAGCAGTAAAAATATTCAAGCAGAAATCATCATGAAGATCCAATGTAGAGGGAAAAGCGAAAGCATCCACAGGGTCTAGGCTGAAGTAAGTATTGTCCTAAAGAGATGAAAGTATAAAGGTAAACTTAATCTTACATGAGAAGAGGAAGCTTCTCATTCCCAATAAAAAGGGGAAGAAAGATAAAATAGATGTGAGAGAATGACAGAGGTAGAATTGATAGGATGTTCCACATTTTTAATTCAATGCAGCCGACTAGCAACATCAGCAGGTTAGAAATGCAAATTCTCATGTCGCTCTTCAGATTTGCTAAATCAGAATCTCTGGGGGGAGGGGGTGTCAGATCCAGTGACTTAACTAGGTTTCCAGGTGGTTCTTAAGTACCTGAAAGTTTGAGATGCTCAGTTCTCAAGTATTCAAAAAATGCTCTGTATGTTTATTGCAGTATTATTTACAACAGCCAAGCTTTGGAAGAAGCCCAGTTGCCCCATGACTGATGAATGGATTAAGAAAATGTAATATATATACACAGTGGAGTTTTATTCCACCATAAAGAAGAATGAAATCATGTTGTTTGCAGGTAAATGGATGAATGGATGGAACTGGAGAACATCATATTAAGCAAAGTAAGTTAGGCTCAAAAGGTCAAAGGTCATATGTTTTCCCACATATATGGGAAGCTAGACCTATAAGTTAAGTGTATATATAGAAACATATGATTATATATGTGTGTGTGTATATATATATATATATATATACACACACACATATATAATGAGAGAGAACAAAATTGTATTAGTGAATCTGTCTGAGGGGACTACAAGAGGCAGGAGAGACACAGAAAATGTTAGAGAATGAAAAATACTGAAGCAACCCATATATATATATACATATGTATATAATAGGAAGCACTGTACTCTAAACTGTGGGGAGAATGGTGATAGAGAATGAGTAAGTAATGAGGGGGGAGGGAATTAATTTGATTAAAGCACAATATATACTGGCCTGAAGTACCAAGGCGAAATCCCCTTGGACTATCAGTATACACTTACAAAAACGAAGGGTAAGAGGAGAATAATAGGTCTTTTCTGGGGGTCGGCATCAGGGGGAGGGGAGTGGGCACAAGGAAAAGGGCACAAGGAATGGAGTGAATATGGTGGATGTATTTCATATTCATATACGAAGATAAAAGAATAGAACCTGTTGAAATTGTTCTAAGAAGGGAGAAAATAACCTCTTTTCTTTGTAATTTATTAATCTGTGGTATTATATTAATGGCAACAATAAACAGACAAAAACAGAAAATTGATACTGAGAAGTGGGACTGTTGCTAACAGCAAATACTGTGGAATGTGGAAGTGGCTTTGAAACTGAGTAATGGTTAAGGTTGGAAGAGTTTGGAGGGGCAGGTTAGAAAATGCCTACATTACTATGAATGGAGTATTTGGGGAGTAATTCTGGTGGCGCCTCACAAGAAAACAAGAAGACCAGGGAGGAGCTAGAATATCTTAGAGATAAATGATCTTGAGCAGAATGCTGGTGCAAATAAGTATTTCAATGGAAATTTTAATAAAGGCCACCCTTTTAAAGAACTTAACTGACCAAAATTTAAAATGATGAACATAGAGATATGACAGAGAAAATATTTAAGCAACAAAGAATTCAGGGTTTCTGGTCAATTTTAACTGTATGGGAGAGAATTCAGGAGTAAAATGGAGTAACCTAAAGGTAGAATGCAGCTATCCTTATCTCAACCAGCAAAAACCCTTGTTCCTTCCTATTATTGCTTATACTCTCTCTACAACAAAATTAGAAATAAGGGCAAAATGGTTTCTGCTGGGTATTGAGGGGGTGGGGGGGGAGAGGGAGGGGGCGGAGTGGGTGGTAAGGGAGGGGGTGGAGGCAGGGGGGAGAAATGACCCAAGCCTTGTATGCACATATGAATAATAAAATTTAAAAAAATGATAATAATGAAGTAGAAAAAAAAAAAAAGAAAGGAAAACAAAAATATCTGAAAAATTCAAAGCCTGACCAGGAAAGGATGAAGTAAAAGCATGGAAAGGGTCTGTTCCAGCAACCACTTGCTAAAGAGATTACCATGCATAAATGAGAACCAAGTGCTCAAATCTCCTTTACCCAGAAGAATGGGAAAAAGGCCCCAGAGGACATCTCCCATAACAAGCACAGATGCCTAAAATGGCAGAAATAGTTCAGGAAACAGACCCAAGTTCTCTCCATGGGTTTTCTGCTCATGACCATTTTGGGGTTTGGTTCCTTGCTCTCTGGGGAAGTGTACTATAGCATGACTCCTACTGCTGCCTGAAGAGAGCGAGTGGCAGACCTTGGTATCCATGTGGTGTTGATTTTATAGGCAGGCAGAGTACAAGAGCCATGGGTCATGAAGAATTTCACCAAGAGTTCAAAGGAAAGCCTGGAGGCCAGGCACACGACTGAGACAGGGGCAGAGCTACACAGAGAGCCCCACTGGGACAATGCCCATTGAAGCCATAGGAACGGAACTGCCAACAAGACCCTAGAACCACAGCCTGGGATTGCTACAGTCAGGAGACTCCAAAGAAAACCAGAGGGTGGAATAAGCCCAGCAAAGTCATAAGATTGAAGCTACTTGAGATCTTCATAGGACCAACCCCTTCTCTAATGGGCAAAAAAATCCCAGACATGTCTGTCTGCTGGAGTTGGGATTCCCTTTGGGATGGTTACTCCTTTATATTTGTCTATTTCTCTCTTTTGGAATGGTAATGAATGCCCTGTACTAGTCTCACCATTGACTATTGGCTTCTTTTGATTTATTTGTTCACAGTTGGAATGAGTTAGGCTTGAGTCTCAGAGGGGACCCAGGATTTTGTATTTTTAATTCATACTGCAAAATTCAGACTTAAGATTATTTAGATTGAATACTTATATTTTGTACATGAGAAGGATGTGAGTTCAAGGGTCCAAGGTGGTTTACTAAATTTTAAGTATGGTTTGTCACCTCCAAAATGCCATGAAACTCTATTTTAGAGATTAATTCCCATTGTGAGATATTAAGAAGGTGCAAGCTTAGCCTGAGTACATGTTAGGAGGTGGAAGGTCTTTAGAATTAGATAAGGTCATCAGGGTGGAGGCCCCATGAATGAATGAACACTGGTGACTTTATAAGAACAGAGCAACTGGCATACACACACACACACACACACACACACACACACACGTGTGTGCACACAATCACTGTCTCTTGCCATATCAGTGCCCCACCCACATTGGGACTCTGCCTCCAAAGCCATCACCACATGCAGGGCCTGAACCTTAGACCAGAACTATGAGCCAAAACAAATCTTTTTTTTCCTTTATAACTTAGCCAGTCAATGGCATTGTATTATTACTGACAGGAAACAGATCATTCTGATTAGTAGTTGCCTAAGAATGAAGGGAAGGAAGATGATAGACTTTGAGGGAACAAAACACAGCCCTGTGGCTTGGTAGCAGAGAAGCAGTCAATTGTGGAGCGAGATAAGGCTGATGAGGTATGTCGAAGTCAAAATACACTAAACTTTAGAAGCCCTATTAGGGACTGTGACTCTTTCATAAGTGAAATGGTTGCCTATGTAGCCACACTTAAATAAACAAGAGACATAGTTGTATTTTCTTTTTCAAAAAGATATTTTAGCTGTAATGTGAACAATCTATTAGATGGGGCAACAGTAGGCATGGTAAACCAGTTAGCAGGGGGTGTGGCTCAAGAGGTAGAGCACCTGCTTAGCAAGTATGAGGCCCTGAGTTCAAACCATAGTCTTACTAAAAAGAGATTCACAAGCAAATAGTTATGCCATCACATAATACAAAGTTTAATAAAAACAGCTCTTTCACATCTTGAGAATTGTAGGAAGCATGTTCTTTTACTCCATTGTCTTTGTGTCTCCTCAAAGGGCCATCCTTTGTGCATTCCAACTCTTTCTCCTCTCATTACTTCTTTAGTTTCTATTTCTCAGTTGGTGATGTAAGGGAGACCCACTGCCAAGGGGCAAGATCCAGGTTGCTGTCAAACCCGGTGTCTGCAGTGAGTGAATCCTCTTCATACCAATTCTTTCATGAAGCACAAGAATGAACTGCAACCAGACTCCTGACTTCGTCCTCTCAGGATTGTCCAGTGACCTAGAGAAATGGCAATTCCTCTTTAGTATCTTCCTGGCTCTCTTCCTACTTGGCCTCCTAGGGAATCTGCTACTTTTGCTGGCTATTGGTGCTGACATACACCTCCATACTCCCATGTACTTTTTCCTCAGCCAGCTGTCCCTGGTAGATCTCTGCTTCATCACTACTACAGCCCCTAAAATGCTAGAGGATTTGTGGACCAGTGATGGATCCATCTCATTCTCTGGGTGTCTTACTCAACTATACTTCTTTGCTGTTTTTGCTGACATGGACAACTTACTTTTAGCCATCATGGCTATTGACCGCTATGCTGCCATTTGTCATCCACTGCACTACCCACTCCTAATGACTTCTTGCAGATGTGGGGTTTTGGTTGGTGGATCATGGGGAGTGGCCCACTGTGTGTCTCTGGTCCATACCTTGTTGTTATCCCAGCTATCTTTCCATACCAATCAAGAGATTCCTCATTTTTTCTGTGATTTTGGTCCACTCTTATCGCTTTCTTGCTCTGATACCTACCTCAATAAGGATCTGACGATGGCTTTGGCTGGGGTTTTTGGAATCAGTGCTCTCCTCTGCATTGTAAGTTCTTATGCCCATATTTTCCATGCTGTGGCTAGGGTTCCATCAGCACAGGGACAAAGGAAAGCCTTGGCAACATGCAGTTCCCATCTCTCTATGGTCATCCTCTTCTACAGCACAGTCTTTGCCACCTACCTAAAGCCTCCATCAACTTCTTACTCCTTGGGGGAGCTGGTTGCTGCAGTCATGTATACTCTGGTAACTCCCACTCTAAACCCTTTCATTTATAGTCTGAGAAATAAGGATGTGAAGAGTTCATTGAGAAGGATACTAGCCATGAAGAGTATTCCTCATGATTAGGAATCATTCCCTTAACCAAAAACTCTTTAGAGGATCACTCCCAACATTATTACATTTACAAAATGAGCCAGTTAACACTACCATCCTCGTGGAGCATTACATGATCTGTTGTAAAGGATACTGGATTGGATTAGCTGTTCTTTAAATTACCTCCACTTGTTTTTTTTGTTTGGTGGTGGTACTGGGGCTTAAACTCAGGGCCTTGTGCTTGCTAGGCAAGTGGTGCTCTATATTTGAGCCACTCCACCAGCCTAAATTGCCTTCAGATACTAATATTGTTGAAACTTGATAACCACTGCAACTGTTTTGATAACCATTAGCATTTCTATGAGTGGTTTAATAATAAAACTCTCCACCATTCCTTTTTTTAATCCATTATGATTTATTCTCTACAATACTTCGTTAAAGAATTAAATGATTTGCCCCACTATTACTTTTACTATAGTAAATACTATCACTTTTTGTGGTACTGGGGTTTAACTTATGGCCTTATACTTGTTAGGCAGGTGCTCTACCACTTGAGTTATGCCACAAGCCCATAAACACCATCTTTGATGTTATCAAAAAATGTTACCATTTTCGATACAATCTCTAACAACATCATAAGTACCAGGACTCTTAATAAAAGAAAGAAATCTGGGTCAATGGATTTTCCCTTAATCGTTCACTTTTCAAATGTTTTATGTATTTGTGTGTGCTTCTGCTATGCTTGAGAGTTTCTGGAGTGTTTTGATTCTCAGGCTGAGAATTGGAAGAGAGCTAAAAATAGTAGAATTTTAAAAATACCCTTTTCTGGTAACAGTAAAAAAGAATATTTCTTACACGTGTTTATGTGTCTGTTAAATTTATTCTAAAAACATAAAGTGGCCAATGCATCATTCAGTGAATGAATTTTTTTTGCAAGTATTATCTCCCATTCTGTGCATTGTTTCTTTCATTTTCTTTTTTTAAATAATTTTTTATTAGGATATATTCATTATACAGGGGGTGATTCATAGTGACAATTCTGATAAGACTTTTATTGTACATTATTTACATTGCCCCCATTGTCTCCCTCTCAACTCTCTCCCCGCCCCACTTAAAGCAATTGCAAGAAGTTTCTTAGTTCTGATTAATATAGGTATATGAACTCCATCCACCATATACTGTCATCTTAATCTCCTTCCTTCACCCTCCCCGTACCCCCCGCACTGTACCTATTTTGCAGTTGATGTTGAAAGGGGTGTCTCAATGTATGGCCACTGTGGGTATACTTTACTTTGGTCCATTCAATCCCTTCCATTACTCTCCCTTACCCCTTTACCTCCCAACCCCCATTTTTCAACAGCTTTCAGTATATATCCTTATATCTTCTACCTTCACATCTTACGTTATGCAATATTACTGATGCTCTATCATTCTCTTTTCCTTTCCCTCTTCCCTGAGTTCCCTAGAGTAGTTCCACTGTCACAAACATGTTCTACATATGAATTTGTATATGACCATGCTTGTTTTTGTGTATGTGTTTATCTTTGGATCTATCTTCCACGTATGAGAGAAAATGTGGCTTTTGTGTTTCTGATCCTGGCTTACTTCACATAACACAATGTCCTCCAATTGCATCCATTTACCTTCAAATCACATGTCATTATTCCTTACGGCCGAGTAATGCTCCATTGTGTATATATACCACAATTTCTTGATCCATTCATCAGTTGTAGTGCACCAGGGTTGTTTCTAAACCTTGGCTATTGCAAACAGTGCTGCAATGAACTTCAGTGTGCAGGTGTCTCTACTGTATCCTGTCTTATGTTCCTTTGGGTAGATGCTCAGGAGCAGTATCACTGGATCATATGGCTATTCTACTTCTAGTTTTTTGAGGAAGCTCCATACTGCTTTGTATACTGGTTGTACTAATTTTCATTCTCACCAGCAATGTATAGGGTTCCTGTTTGGCCACATCTTTGCCAGCATTTGTTGTTATTACCTTGATTATGGCCATTCTAACTAGGGTGAGATGAAATCTAATTGTCGTTTTGATTTGCATCTCTTTTATAACCAGGGAAGTTGAATACTTCTTCAGGTATTTATTGGCCACTGAATTCTTTGAACTATAGCCTGGCAAAGGGTAATATAGAAAAAGGATTTTTTGCATTACATTATAAAGAGAACACACCCTAACTACTTTAGTCACTATCATATTCTTTGCTTATCTTCCTGTGTATACAATGTAATATGTCAAAGCAGAGACTATGTATTGTGTTAATTTGTACCATCCACTATATTTAATGTTATTGAATGTTGTCAATTATAGGATCTGCTAAAACACTTGATGATTAATTCTATTGAGAACAATTGGATGCATAGGTTAGATATAACTCTGCCTTAGGAAGAATACTCTTGGACCTCTCAGACTGGATTCTCTTTTAAGCATCTACATCTGACCTGTGCTTAGTGTAGATTTTCCTCCTGTATCATCTAGAAGTTAATGCTTTCTTTCCAATTCTAATCTGTCAAGTTTTCACAGCATGTGGTCAGAAATTATTTTCAAGTAAATTTTAACTAAATGGATAATCCAATTTGATATACCCTCTGGTCTTACAAACCAACTCTTCTGTTCTTCAGGATGGGGTAAATACAAATGTTTTTCTCTTTCTATGGTTATATATCTTTCGTCTGGACACTGGATGCTACTGAACAACGATATGTCAAAAGGAAGCTAACCTTTGGAGAATGGTGGAGGTGACAGAGGCCAAACCTGAATAAGAGATTAGGAAACTGGTTAGGGTGATAATAACCAGGGCAGAAGTAATAGAATAAGATACATTAGTTCTTCATTCTGCATGAGGAAATTGTTTTCAGGAAGTGGAAAGGAGGTAATACATGATTGTGATCTCTGAAGAAAAGGATGCTCACAGGTGAGCCATATAATCTCCCAGGTCTTACTCTGGAGAAAGTTTTCTTACTACAGTCCAAAGAAATGAAGTCCAAGCAGAAAATCACGGGCAGTCTCACAGATCTGTCAAAACAGAAATCAGAGTGGCTTTGGGGCAACTGGAACAACCAGGAGCCAGGAAATGGGGCATTAGAGAGGAGGGAGATGCACTTCAGAGGTTTTGATGAAGTGATGTGTGAGCAGTGACTGGATGTGAACGGCAAGAGTGTCTGAAGCTTACCAAAGAGAATCTGTTTCAGGATTGAAAAGAAATAGATACTAGACGTGGATCAGGCTTGAGGTAGAGAAGCACCAGAAGAGTACATTCTGCCTGGCTGAAGTTTAAAAATTGCATTAGCATATCATTAATACATCACCTAGTAGAGACACAAAGAAGCCAGGATATAGGAAGGATGACCACATGCTTGAGTAAGACTCTGTGAGACACAGAACAAAACTGAAAACAATGTCAATTGGCAAGATAGAAATTGGAGGTTAAGTAATACCGAGTTAGACAGGCTTTCAAAACACCTTGGACTTTTCACATAGCACTACTGCCAAAGCATAAAACCAAATCTACCCAAGTTCAAGATGATCCTCTTTGAACAGAATGCTTGCTAGACAAAAACTAGTATTCTTCAGACTCTGATAATAGAATACATATCTCTACAATATCCTGTATTAGACTAAAAATTTTATCAGTCATACAAAGACATGTGAAAAATCTGAGTAGTACTTCAGGAAAAAGAAGTAAATGATAAATGAACATGATATGGCCTAGAGGCAGGACTCCTCAAATAAAGATTTTACAACAGCTACTTATAAATATATTCTAAACATTAAGGCAAAATATATTGAAAGAACTAAATAACTGTAGGCATCAATCATAAACTTTTATCAATGGATGATAAAAATATTGTTTGAAAGGCTAACTGGAAGATAAATAAAAATTGGATCAGATTGATACCACCTCAATTCACTGATCAATAATATAAATTGAGTCACTAGAAGTGAGACAATGCAACATTGTGTGTCTCATGACATGATGCAATAAAAAATTCCAACCTTGGTATATTTCTTGCTGCAAAAAGATCAAATGATGCTTCCATCTCAGTATCTGTTTCTATTAGAAAGACATGTGGATAGATCAAAATTAAACAAACCCATAAGAAATAAATCCTATATAAAATACTGAACTTTCTACCACACTGATAAATTTCTCCAATAAGTCAATGTCAGGAAAAAAGTCAGGGGAGGTGTGCTGTGTTATGAAGAGACTAGGAATAAAACACATTAACACAAAGTGTAAACCTTATTTAGGTCCTAATTTTAAAAAATTGCTTAAAGATCAATAGAGAGATTTGAACATGTCTTGTGTACTAGATGAAGGAAACATTGATAATTGTGTTAAGTATGGCCAGATATGTATGTTTTTAAAAACTATCTTTATACATGAGAGAAGATACTAAATATTTACATGTGGAACATGCAATTTAAACAATGCACGCAATACTTACACAGTATCTGGAATTTGGATTAAAATTTTCTAGCAAGAAAACAAATAAGAAACTAATGATAGATAAAGACAGCAATATTTAAAATGGGGACTTTCCATGTTTTCTCTCTACTTTTGCCTAGGTCTGAATTTTCTACAAAAAGATGAACAATAAATAAGTAAAGTAAATCCACTTCTTACCTTTAAAAATGTACATATCCTTAGACCTAACAATTTATATCCTAAAAAATTGTCATAGGAAAATTTTGAAATGCTACACAACAGCAATATAAATAAGTAATGTTTCTAGATTTGTTTCCATATTATTGCTTTATTTCCCCATTTTCTTTATTATTATTGTACATGTTAATGTGATACAGTGTGGTCATTGAATATATGCATATTGTGTACGATGGTCAACTCAGGGTGATATTGTGACATACTCAAGAAAGAGCTAATAGAAGTTTAAATAATTTTTTAAACTAGCACTTGAAAATTGTTGCCCCACTGTCTTAATTTTTGGCATAAAAACAGAAGAGAAGAATGGTGGAGAAGAGCAGTGATTCATCTCCAGTCAATCCTGGGAAACTTCTCAATCATTATGTCCCCAGTTGTGCCCTTCTTTAATCACATTTCAGTTTGTTTAATGTAGAGAAGCTTCTGTAGAGCCTGATGAACCTCCTTGTTTCTCAGTGTATAGATCACAGGATTAAAGCTAGGAGTGACCACAGTGTAGAGCAGGGCAAAGACCTTGGAGAGAAGCTGGGAGTGGACAGCAGAAGGTGCAACATACAGGGCCATGAGAGTTCCATAGAATGTGGACACAACAGCTACGTGGGAGGAGCATGTGGAGAAAGCTTTTCTCCTGTTGGCTCCAGAAGGAAGTCTTAGCACAGTCAATGTAATCCGAGCATAAGATGCCAGAATTAGTCCAAAGGGAGCTGTGAGGAAGACTACAGAAAGAACAAATGTTGTCACCTGGGCCACTATAGGATCTGAGCAAGCCAGGTCCACCAAAGGCATGAAGTCACAGTAAAAGTGGTCAATGCGGTTGGGGCCACAGAACCTCAGCTGAGTCATCAGGACCACAACCAGTCCATCTACCAAGAATCCAGACAGCCAGGCTGTGACCACCAGCCCCAAGCACCATCTAGGTCCCATCAGGAATGGGTATTGGAGTGGGTAGCAGATTGCCAGGTAGCGATCATATGCCATAATAGCCAACAGGAAGCATTCAGCAGTGGCTAGAGAACCAAAAATAAAGAACTGGAGTAAACAACTAGACAAAGAGATGATGACCTCCTGAAGGAAGCCCTCCAGCATTTTTGGCAACACTGTGGAGGTGTAAAGGATCTCCAAGAAGGACAGATTAGCCAGAAAGAAATACATGGGTGTGTGGAGCCTCTGCGAGCTAACCACTACCACAATGATCAGCATATTCCCTATGATGATGGAGGTGTAGACAACAGTGAACACAATAAAGAAAAGGAGATGCAGCCTGGTAATGTCACTGAAGCCAAGGAGGATAAACTCAGTAATAGTTTGGTTTCCTGTGGAGACACTTTCCATGTGGGTCATTCAAGTTTTGCTTGGCAGTAATTGGAGAAATTTTACTGTGTCTCTCTATCTTCCATAGCAATCCTCTTAATATTAATAGGGCTAAAACAAAACAGATAAAAGTGAAAAATGAGAATCATTTAAACAAGTCCTCATCTGCCTTTGTAGCTGTCATTCCTTCACCAGGTCTCATCCTTTCCTGAATTCCTTAATTGTGTATATTCAAGGTTTAGGAGAGTTTAATCAAATTCACAATTTTAACCTTTCAAAACCCTTTAGCCTGTTAATTCCACCTACTGCTTCTATTGTATAATGAATCCCAGCATCCTAATCTGTATAATCAACCATAGCCTGATAGTATGATAAATGATAATGAGGTGGAAGTATAGGTGTTGTGGGAACAGAAAGAAAACAAACCCACACCAAGGTTGTGGGGCAGAGGGTGCAGGAATCAAGGTTAGGGAAGGGTGCCAGAAGATGGTAGCTTGTAAGTTCTGAAGGCCAAGTAAAAGTGAACTGGGGAGAAGACAGGAAAAGCATAGATTCTTGGTAGGAAAGCATAGATGAGAGCAAAGAGGTGAAGCTCTTAATATGAATCTCTATATCACCAGGTAGGGCTTCATTTGATGTTCAAAGTAATGTGTGCTTTTCACTACAGACAATGAGAATGAGTAAAATGATTGGGAACAGAAGAGAATGGTAGAAGAAAAATAAATAATTATACATATTCACCTATGTAAAATTTTAACATTATTATTATCTATGTTATTACATTAATAAAAATCTATTACACAAAGAGTAAGTGGGGTAATAATACAAAAGCCTAAAAAGGAAGTTGCCTAAAAGGTGGAAAACTGAGTAGCTCAGGGACAAAGGCGATGAGAGAGTGTTCACTGAATTCTATAGTAAGAACTTACCTGAGGCCAAATCTGTCTTTGGCATGGAATCCCATTGTCCACTTTCCTCTTCATTACTATTGTAAAATCATTAAAATCTCAGCTAAAGTTTCATCTCTCCCATGAAACCTCCTTGACTAAGAGAGGCCTTTATTTCTTGAGCAATCATGTACTAAGAATCTGGTATGCAGAAGGTATTACATTAGTTGGTGAGGATTAAAAAAAACAGGCCATGACTTTAAGGAGCCTGAAATCTTGTGTAACAGATGCACACATCAACAGAATTGAAATACACCGAAAGATGACTGGTGAAGTGGCTCAAATGATAGAGTGCCTGCTTAGCAAGTATGAAAAGAAATACACGGAAATAAAATTAATTACTAAAACCTGAACAAAATTGTTCTGGGAGGAAGTGGTGCTGGACTAACCATTTCATTGCTATGGAAAATGGAAAGAAGGGAGGTGAGGGTAACTCAGATAAGAAGAAAACCTTGGGTAGATAGTAAGGAAAGAAGCAAAATAAAATGTAAAGAGGAAAAGGAGGTAGTGGGATAAGTATCCACAGGTAATTAAAGGAAACTCATCTCTGCAGGAGCATTAGGATTTAGGTGAATAACAAGGGAAAGCAGAGATTAGAGAGTTGTCTGGTACCAGAGCTTGGGGGCCTTTTCATGTCATAATCAGGATCTGAAGCTTTATCCTGTAGACAACAAGGCACACCTGACAGCTTTTAAATGTTAGAGTGTCATGGTCCCACCTAGATTTGTATAGCATTATTGAGACTTGATCCAAGACAATAAGAATGACACTTGTCAGCAAATACATACAGCAAAGACTACATAAGCAAAGACTGCAAAAGACTACAAGTTCATTAGTACAAGAACCAAATCTTTACATCTACTATGGTATCCAAAAAAGTCTTTTAAAAATATGAAGTTACAGTAAATACCTCATGTTTAAAATGATCTCTCCTCTAACATAAACCCATTCGAATTGGTCAGAGAGAAGTTCTGTACTTTACAGATCTTAAATTCCTAATTTGAGTCTCTCTCTCTGTTGTGTTTAAAGCATCTGCAAACACAGTGTGTGGAACTTCGGTTGTAGCCATCTCATAATCAGATTGTTCCACAGATTCTGTTACCATTCTTGAAACTCCTTTTCTAGAAGGTAGAGTATTCCCTTATCTTCTGCCCCATCTGCATTTTCTTGTGATGTAAATTTGGCACTCCCTCTGTGGACTTCCTTTAACTCCTGAATTATTTTATCTAGTCCAAATCAAATCTTTAGTTTGGATCTGCCCAGGACAGAGGTGAGTATACAAATCAGGCTGGAAGACCTCCAGCAACAAACTGCTCATCACCACTACCTCCCCAGCTCATCACCATTGAATCATATACACCCTTAGCAATTTGTTTCTATATTGAGTCAGGATTTGCCTTTCTATTGTTTCTATTTGTTCTTGTTCCAGTTCATAAATAAAGAAAAATTCATGTGTGTGTGTGTGTATGTGTGACAGACCTTTAACTCATTGAAATAAGAAAAGGTAGGATAGAGGACAAGGTTAGTAAATTCAATGATTTTTTTTTGTGACAGTGACATATGCCTGTTCTGATCCACTCCATGACTTTTTTCTAAGAAACACTTATCATTCTTTTCATTCCAACCATTCTGGATATGTTTTCCAAGGAAAGATGAATGAGCTCAACAGTAAGCCAGGGAAAGAAAGGAATGGAAGCTCCATCAACTTCTAAATGGAAAAGCAAAGAGAGCCGCAGTCAGAGGCATTTGTCCCGGGGTGACAATCTGCAGGGCATCACAAGGATGACAGTCTTTGCAAACCCCAGGAGCAAAGAGAGAGAACCAACTGCAATATTTCTAGGTACCACTTACCTTCACTGTGCTAAGCCAATTCCGATTTTTCTGTGGATGTGGTTAGAAACAGCTTAGATAGAAATAAAAGCAAAGAGTGAAATATAAGTAGCAAGGGCAGCTTAGGGTATTAAGCTATTTTCCAAATTAGTCTAAGGTGGTATAATCTAAACATGAGCAAGTCAATCTCAAACAAGAGAACATGTCCACTTCCTATCTCCGAATTGGATTCCTAATTTAAGTCTCTCTCTCTCCGTTGTGTTTAAAGCATCTGCAAACACGGTGTGTGGAACTTTGGTTGTAGCCATCTCATAATCAGATTGCTCTTTGTTCCTTGTTTGAAAGATCTCCCATGTGAATCTATTTTTGTGTAAGAAAGAAAAGTCATTTTGGATTTTTAGAACACCACATTCCAAAACCTATTGTTCAAAGAGTGGGGAAAAAGAGGAAGAAAAGAGAGTTGGATGTGAGGACTATAGAAAAACGGGGAAGACATAGCACAGCAGGGTGGATGTGAGACTGTCTTAGAAAGAGAGGGATCATGGAATAATGGAAATGAATGAACTTAGAGTTGGCAAAACTCTGCATATAGCTGAATTTGAAGTTGGAAAACTAAAAAAAGGTAGAAAAAGTTTAAAATCAAGATGGATTTCATCTTACTAACTGGTAGGAAAATAAGAATAGTGCAAAAATACTTGCTTATTATCTGACAAGGAAATTATAAACAATCCTAAGTAAAAGCCTTGGCTCTCACCCAACCCAGAATGTGAGATGGCATAGTGCCCTGAACTAAAACTATCACCATTTATGGAAAGAAATTCAAGAAACATTCCAAGAAAACACACTTGAAGAAATATATATGAAATCATAAATTTTAATTTATCTTTTGGAACTAAGAAAATTTTATTTCCTTATGTACTTTGCAGTGTCTGCTAAGCATATTACTTTTTATAAATAAAGCAAACAGTAAGTAAATTTTAATTTAGTTCGAGTTTTTAATCTGCTAACTTTCAAATCTATATAATAAATATATACTAAAGTTTTTTTTTTAAAAACAGCATGATTTTAGGCATAGCCCAGTTTTTCCACACCATAAGAAAGAAAGACAAATATATGAGAAAATTGGAGTGAGAGTGTCTTAATTCTTCCTATACCATAATATCCTCTTTTAAGGTCCAATGTAGGAAACAGCAACACTAGCATTCTTAAGGGAGATTGGGATTTCCTGAAGTGCTTCTTAAAAAGAGACATTTTGATTCTCTAGGTTAATTGAAATCTGTTATAATTAGAGGGGAAATGGCTGTAGAGATAAACCTTTTAGCTTTTTTAAAGGAACTATGAATTAAGCTGTAAAAATGGAACTCTCATCTGACATAGCAGCCCTGCTCTCTAAAGACAAGACTGAAGAGCGTATGTGCTGAGGTCTTCTGAAGACTTCAGAAAGGTGGCATTACCTACCTTCTGTTCCCTCTCTTTTTGAGTTCAATCTGAAATAATATAGAGCATTGATTAGAACTATTACCCTTGTTACCCTTCACTCCTAAGCCACTTTCTTCTCCAGCTGCCATGCTCTTTTCTAGCTCCCAAATTATTCTGTCCTTTTATGCAAGCACTTCCTTTTATTTTAAAGAAGAGCTGACATCTTCCAAGAAGGCCCCTGAGAACCAATTATAATTTTGTGTAAAGCAGCCTTAAATGAACAAGACGTAACAGCCCACTGTGATGCTTGTCTTTTTTTGAGTTTCCTGAACTGTTGGCTTGACTTCACATAGGGCAGAAACTAAGAGCCAATGAAAACCCTCCTTTCTATTCCCTTATAGACAAATGTTCTCCATTTTGTATCCTAAGTTATTATAATTTAATTGATAAATAAAAATTGTATCATTTACAGTGCATAACATGATGTTTTGGTATATGTACATACTATGGAATAACTAAATCAAGCTAATTAACATGTATTACTTCACATAATTAGTGCTACCACTCCCTCTATAAGTCAGTTTTTGGGAACACTTAAATTCTACTCTTTTAGGTTAGATCAAAAAGAATTAACCTAGAAGGTAACACACACACACATAGGAAATCAACGTGAGTCAATGCCCTGTATAGCTATCCTTATCTCAACCAGCAAAAACCCTTTTTCCTTCCTATTATTGCTTATACTCTCTCTACAACAAAATTAGAAATAAGGGCAAAATAGTTTCTTCTGGGTATTGAGGGGGTGGGGGGGAGAAGGAGGGGGCAGAGTGGGTGGTAAGGGAGGGGGTGGGGGCAGGGGGAAGAAATGACCCAAGCCTTGTATGCACATATGAATAATAAAAGAAAAAAAATTCTACTCTTTTAGCAATTTTCCAGTGTAAAACACACTGTTGTTAACTATAGTCACCCTGTTGTAACAATAGATCTCTTGGATCTCCTGTGTAACTGAAACATTAAGTTCTCTTACAAGTATTTTTCTAACTCATCCCTTTCCCACCCTCAGCCCATGGTAAATGTCTATTCAGATCCTTTGCCCATTTTTTCATTCGAGTTATTTTTCTTGCTATTGATTTGAGGTCCTTATATATTTTGGCCCCTTGTCATGTATAGGGTTTTCCAGTTTCTTCTCTCAATCCACGGATTCTCTCTTTGCTCTATTATTTATTTCTCTTGCTGTGCAGACGCTTTTTGATTTGAGGCAATCCTATTTATTTTTACTTTTATTCCTGTGCTTTTGGTATTGTACCCAAGAAATATTGCCTGAACCAATGATATGGACTTTTCTCCAGTGCTTTCTAGTAGTTTTACAGTTTCAGTATTTAACTCACTTGGAATCTATTTTTATATGTAGTGTGAGAGAAGGATTCAGTTTCACTCTTCTGCATGTGTAAACCTAGTTTTCTCAGCACTATTTGTTCAAGGGACCGTCCTTTATCTATTGTGGGTTCTACTGAGTAGTCATATGATTTTGATCAGTTTTTTCCATGTTCATGAAGTTCATTGGGTTGAATGAAACATTTCCCACAGTGCTTACAAACACAGGGTTTCTCTCCAGTGTGAATCTTTTCATGATGGTGAAGGGTGCCACTCTTAGCAAAGGCCTTATGACATAGCTTGCAAACGTAGGATTTCTCCCCACTGTGAATCCTTTCATGATATCTAAAGGTAGAACTAGAGGACAAGGCTTTCCAACATTTTTTACACACATAGGGTTTCTCCCCAGGATGAATTCTTTCATGTTTCTGAAGTCTACTGGGTTGAATGAAAACTTTTCCACATGACTTACATACATAGGGTTTCTCTCCAGTATAAATTTATGATCTCAAACTTCTCCCGTAATAAAAAAGGCTTTCCCAAATTGCTTACGGGAATAGTATTTCTTTCCAGTCTGAGTCTGTTCATGTACTTGAACCTTACCACAAAGAGCAAAGTGCTTACATGAGTATGCCTCCTCTTCAGTATGAGTCCTTTCATGGCATAGAAGTAAGGGCTTTACCATACTGCTTAACATGGGGTCTTTCTTGAGTATGACTTTGTTCATGGTTCACAAAGCATTTTGGATTACTGAAGGCTTTTCCATATTGCCTACATTTATACAGCTTTTCTCCAGGTTCCAGATATTCATAAGGCTTTTGTCCAGTGTGAATACCAATCACATTGAGAGAGGCATGACCCATGAGGACATCTCCACACACGAGACCTTCACTAAGTTTTACTGCAGCAGTTTTCTTGTTCTTAGTATCTGGAACCCACTTGATAATTTCTGCATATCGATTAAATTCTTCTTCAGAGTCTCTCAGTGACTTCACTTCTTGGGTTTCTGAGGGCGCTCTTGTAGTTTCTTTAATTTTATGGTTCCACCTTTTTTCCTACAACATCCAGGTTCCTGAAAGTTTCTTGCATCACATCTTTGTAGAACTTCTTTTAGGAAGGATCCAACAGAGCCCATTCCTCCACAGTGAAGTTCACAGTCACATCCTCAAAGGTCACTGACTCCATGTCCAGCTTTCTGCACATCCTGGTGTCCACCAGCGTCTCATGAGTTCACAGCAGGCCACAGCGCAGACACTGTACAACGAGGTTTCTCAAGCACCAGAATAGACGACCAAACATGGTGGACAGGGAAAACTTGATCTTTCATTATGTTAATTTTATGTATCACATTTATTGATTTGTGTATGTTGAGCCATCCTTGTATTCCAAAGATAAATCTCACCTGATCATGGTGAATGATCCTTTCGATATACTGTTGAATTCATTTTGCTAGCATTTTTCTGAGAATTTTTACATCTGTGTTCATCATTACATTGAACTGTGAGACACACTACTTAAAAAATTCAATAGCTTAAATCACATTTGTGATACATCCTTACTACAAAAATTAAAATAAAATAACATTTTCTAAAAAAATTGGTACTTGCTACTTTCCCCCACCATTCCAATCAACTGATGAATCCCTTGTTAAGATATTGATCTCTGAGCTGGTTATGGTAGCCCATGCCAATAACCTTAGCACTTAGATGACTGAGACAGGAGGATTGTGAGTTTGAATTCAGCCTGGGATATACTGCAAGTTCAAGATCAATCTGAGATACACAGCAAGATGTTATCTCAAAAATAAAAAAATAGACATTGGGTGTCTTTTTAAAATTTTTTTCTTCATTTATAAAATTGTGCAGATGTATTACCCTGTAACTATCTGCATAGGTGTCAAAAAGGTCAATGATATTTTGTTAAATGGAAAAAACAAGGGGTAAAACAGTGTGGTTTTGTGTGTTCCTATTTGTGTAAAAAATATACTTACATATGTTTCCACGTGCCTAATTAAGAAAGTACTAACTCTAGCTGGGCATAGATTCTAGTGTCCCAGGGATCTGGAATATTAGAAAGATTTGATTTCTATTGCATACATACTTTTTTATTTTTCAACAAATAATATTATCAGTGAATCCTTTTAAAAATTTACTTATCTTTCTATTGCTGTGCTGAGTGGGGGTACATTGTAGCATTTATAAAAGTTCTTACAATATATCAAATATATCATACTTGAATTCACCCCTCCACCATTCTCTTTTGTTCCCCCCTCCCCTCCTTCCTGGAATAGTTTCAACAGGTATCATTTTTACATTTACTTATATGTGTATACAGTATTGCACTATATTAACATTTTGCCATGTAAAAAATTTGCCAGGTTTATTTTTTACATGTTTATCAGTTATAATGTAAGCTATTTTATTTTTTTAAAATTTCTTTTATATTTATAAAATTATAAAAGTAATGGAAACATATTATAACAAAAGAAAAAAGATTAAATAAAGGTATAATGATCTCCCCCTATTGTTACTCCTGTAATCATTCCTTGCCTCTATCCAATGTAAAATTCTAGTGTGAATCCTTGCATATCTTCACTTTGCACAAAGATAGATAGACATTTCAAGTAAAGTGCTCTCTAAAATAAAATGAGCATTTTTTTCTACAAATATCAACTGATGTTACACACACACCACACACGCACACACACACACACACACACACACAAAGGGGTTAGCTGTGTTAGCTGTGGTTGGTGAGTTGATGGATGATTTGAGATCCTGCATGGGCACATGCCTGAGCACAGTGGCAGAAAGTGTGAGACAAGCAATATGCACATTTGCAGTTGGGGATGAACAAGGAGAGAGATGCTCTACCCTGTTGTTGCATTTCTCATAGTGTAAACAAGTGTCTTTATCATAAGACATTTAGTGCCATGTTTTCAGTATCTTTTGTTAATGATTTCACTGTTTAAGATGGCCCCAAGTGTGGACAGGCAGATGTATCCCTCTCTAGGAGATGCCCACCTGTCAGGGCTTTGTGCCCTGAGGACATGCTGTACTCCCCACACCAATCATCTCTGTGAGGCACCTCTGTGTGCCTGGGTCTTGGGGGAAACAGCTCCCTTGGGAAGAGACTCACACCAATAACACTGTCTCCTCAGGGCAGTTTTATTTGTGCCTGGAGGCTCAAAAAATTAAAAATAAACTGGAGGAAAATTGTGAAGTCTGTGGGAACTCCTGACACTGTAAGCTGTTCATGGTTATGAAGGACAGGAAGGGAAAAGAGGATGTTTGTGGGGAGTTTCTTGCCACAACCTTCTTTACCAGCTCATCTTTCTCACTGTTTATCCTAAGTCAAAAGCTGTGTCCTACCTCTTCACTCCACAGAACTTTCTGAGCATCATTCTGGGCCTCTCTCATCATTGGTGAGTGTTATCTACTTCTTCTCTGCTACCTAAAGCCTGTGGGGACCAATGTCTTGGTCATACAAAACAGATTAGAAATGGATAGGTTGAGCATTTTCAATGATTGTGGGCCATGTAGCCCCTCTAATAGCTCAGGAGAGAATTGCATTGTATCAGTTTTAGGAAGGAAGAGAGGAAGGAAGGAAGGAAGGAAGGAAAGAAGGAAGGGAGGAAGGACTGAAACTTAGCACAGTTAGTTAGCTCCAAGGGTATTCTGGAGCTTCACTCAACAGAAGAGTGTTTTGAAGTATTTCTTCCCCATCTGGAATCACAGAATAAAGTGAAATGATTAATGAGAAAAAAAGTTCTTCATCAGCTGTTGAGGTCAGGGAGAGAGATGGGGAAGATAGAAGCACTTGGAGTCTTTCATTTCTAAGTTAAATTCAGACAGTTCCTCAGAGATAGCCAAATGCCAAGCTACAGTTTAATTTTTACACTAAAATTTTAAAGATTAGTTGTTTTAATGCATATTTTCTCTGATTCAACTTGTCCACAGCTTTGCAGAGAAGTGATACAATCAATGGCTTTCTCGGTGATATCTTTTATTTATTTTTATTTTTATTAATTTTTGATAAAATTATATACTTACTTAGTTTAAAATTTAAATAATAGGTGAATTTGAATAATAGATGTAAGGTAAAAATGTACTTATACTATTTTGACACCTCTTAAGAGTCTTTATAGAACGTATAAGAGATGATTGTCAAAGTTTCAGAAAAAAAAACTTGAATGATAATTAAGAGAATTCTCTAAGGTGATAGAGCTGATAAATGCAATTACTTCATTACTAGCTTAGATTCTAGGCATACGAATTACACTTTGAGTAACAGCATAGTGTTATTTTGGAGAATAGATAAGGTGGGGCAGGACTTTTGATAGCAAAAGTCATGGAAGCACAGGAAGGTGGGTTTACTCCTCTCCTGGCACATTCTCATTCACACTTATCCTGGAAAATAAGATATAATAAAGAAATTCCAGGTTTATATATGGAAAAGTACAAATAACATTCTACAACACTAATCCCAGGATTCAAAAAGAAACCATAAATAAAACCCAATGGGCTCTGTTTCTCATATTTCAGAACAGCTGAAAAGAGATGTGGTCGTTCCTGTGGAGAAGGGAATGCCAAAGGGCTAGTAACATGAGAATATCCAGGAAATTGTATAGATGCCCTGAAATAGCAGTTGAAAAGTATGATATTAGATGCAGGTAAAGTCAAAACAGAATCTGGTGATAAAGAAGAGAGTGAGAAGAAGTCTCAGTGGAGATTTTCGTGTCCATGATATTAGTCACTTGTCCTTTTTCATTTCTTCAGACAAAGTGGGAGAGTAAGGAATGGTGTGACTTCTCACATTTCTTCTCCATCCACAGAATTTTCTATGTGAACATCTCAGTGGGTAGAGCTGAGTTCTGGGCTATTTACCAGAAAACTACTTGTCTTTGCCCATTCCATGGCTTGTGCCACTCACTGAAAAAGGAGGAAAAAGTAAAAGTCAGAGAAAAAGAAAACACAAATGGGAGAAAAGCAAAAATGTCAGGTGCAAATTCATCTCTGCCATCCTGAATCTGTCAGCATGATGAGAACATATCCCTGGAAAGGGATAGAAGGGTATTGTGAGGCATAGATGCTACAGTTACAGATAAAATCATTCACAAGAGAATTAAAGGTGCAGTTAAAAGCCAGCAGGTGGGCCCAGAGACCAGACAACCCAAAGGCTTCAGTTTTCATATCACATGCCACTTGTATGACTTTCAACAAACTACCTCCTCTCAGGCCACTCAGGTTAGGTGTGGTTATTGGACTAGAATATGCAGGTCTAATTGTTGTTCTGACAAAGTATATGACCCACTCTGACTAATCAGAATTCCAAAATGTGAGTTGGGTAAGGTGGTACACACCTGTAATCCTAGCACTCAGTAGGCCGAGGCAGGAACATTGCAAGTTCTGGGTCAGCCTAAGCTACACATCAAGATGTGGTCTTAAAAAAAAAAAAATCAAAGGCTGTGGATGTGGCTCCATGGTAGATTTTCCTAGCAGGTGCAAGACCTTGGGTTCAATCTCCCGCACTGCAAGTACCCCCACCCCCCCTGCCAAAACAAACAAAACCAAAAAAAAAGCTACAACTAATTCAGAAATGTAAAGGTCAGTGGCCTAAAACCTAAGGCTTCATAAATGAATCAAAGATGGTGACAGCCAGGCATGGTGGCACATGTCTGTAATCCCATCTACTTGGGAGACAGAGGTAGGAAGAGCACAGGCTGAGGCTGACCTGGGTAAAAAGCTTGAGATCTTATCTGAAAAACTGACTCAAGCGAAAGGGCTGGTGGTATGTCTCAGGTGGTAGAATGCTTGACTAACAAGCATGAGATCCTGAGTTTAAAACACCAGTACCACCTAAAAAGAAAAAAAAACCAACAAGAAGGATGGCTACTATTTTACAAAACAAAGGGGGTTGAGCAAAGGCATTGAGGCAGGCAGGAGCTAGTCATTCAGTGTAAAATAAGAAAAACTGTCTAAAATGACCCTCAGCAGTTCAATTTTCTGAATATTAAATGTATATCATGAATTAATGATATGTATAGTTTACTAAAGAGTATCAAGATATGGGCTGTCCATGTGAAATGGTTTTATTTTTATGGTGATTGTCATAAACAACATCACTCAGTTGACTCCTTCACTTTCTACGGGATAGCTGACTTCACTAATTTGTCAATCACGTCCTGTTTGAGAATGTTCTTTGGGCTAATAAAATTGTTCTCCCTTTTTAAACTGAAGTATCACTTTGCACACAAAGGCCTGTTTGTATTTAATTTCAGTCATATTTTACTTAAAAATCCTCCCCTCTTTTTTTTTATAACCCCGGCCAACAGTCAGCACTAGCACCTCAGAGAAGAATGGAAAGGGCTGGTTTGCCCCTACCCCCTCTTCCCTGTTGTCTCCTGTCTTGCCACTGGGGATGTGAGGAGGGAGAGGAACAGCACACTGGTGAGGTGGCCTCTCTTCTCAGCCGGTGGTAGCTTCTGCTCTGGGCCTTTGTGTGACTCATTTAAACAGATGGTAGCCAGCTTCCCTTAGCCTGGGTACCTACTCAACTTTATCTCAGCTAGTGACCTTATACTGAATTCCTAATGTCTGTGACTCTTTGTCCTATGATTCACAGTAGCCCCTAAACTTGTCCACCCTCCCTGACTCTTAGTCTGGGACTTGTACCTATGGGTAGAATCCATCTTCCAAACTCCTGAGAAAGCTGCAATACAGGAAGCAAGACATGACTTTTCTCTGTCTCCAAACTCACCACATCATCTCTCCCAAGGCTCCCCCTTGTTAGCATACTGCTGGTCAGCAAGTCCCATGGCTGAGTGAGCATCCAGCCAAGAAGCCAGAAATCAGTTCTCCCTGTTAGAAGGTACCTCTTTCCCCCTTGGCTTTGGGGAAGAAAACAAAATACAAACACACCCTCTTACCCAGAGGAGGCCAGATGAGAGGGTATATTCTCTTCACAACCCCTTCCTTCCTCATAATCATAACCCACCTTTCCTCTCAGACCCCCTCTTAAATAACGGAGGGTCAGGAGAGGGAAAAGCAGGAGTTCTATTTCTGCTAATGTGAGACCTCTCAGAAGTTCCTGTTGGGAGAGAGCAGGTCCCCTCAGAATGTGTGAATTTACAATGAGTTTTGAGGAAATAGGAAAAACCCCACTATAAAATCTAAAACTACACTTCTACATTCATGTGTCATGGGAACAGATTTTGCAGGGTCCAAAAGGAGTGCTAAGCAAAGAAGATGGGCTGAGACTCTGGACCAAACTGATGAAGAGACATTGATGAGCAGTCATGTCTTTTATAGTTTGAAGTGTGCATTCCTGTGCAGGTATATGTGTATCTAAATACATGCGCTAATAAAATAGCCAGTAAGTAAATACTCCAAATATAGTTAATGTCTGCACTGAATGTAAAAATTTGAGGTGATTCTTATTTTCTTCTTAATACTTACCACTTTTCTACTTTTTTCTCAACTAGCAACATGTTTCTGATATCAAAATAAAATAACTGTCTTGAAATCAAAATTTCTAACAGTGTTAAAATGTTTTTTATAAGATATCTGGAAACAGAAACTTACATTTAAAGTGACTGGTAACTGGGGCTGGGGCCATGGCTCAAGTGGTAGAGCACTTGCCTAGCAACCACAAGGCACTGAATTCAAACCCCAGTACTGTCTAAAAATGAAATAAAATAGAATAAGAAATTAAATGACTGATAACCTGATGACAATATGACATTTTGGGACTATATGTCAGATTGCATTGGGTGCTAGGTTTTTGCATCACACCAGTTTTTACATTGTGTCAGAACAATTTCCTATATAGAGCATAGGACCAATGTATAGCAATGTATAGCATATTAACTTAATTTCCCAATGATGAATGGTTTTCTGGAAAGCAATTTTGTAATTTTTATTAAGAGCCATGAAAATTTTCACAGCTTTTGACCCAACCATGGGAAACTTTGAAAATACATAAAGATAATAAGAAGAAAATAAAAACCACTGCTAACTCTACATTCCAGATTACAGCCATTGTTGGCATTTTGATGTTTTCAGTCTTGATATATATATTTGTGCAAGTAACAAAAGTAGAATTATGTTTTTTGTATTTAATATCTAACCCACTTTTCTCATTTATCTATCACTATATCATGAGAAATCTCCATGTTAATACTCATAAAGGGTTCTTTGATGACTATTTTTGATATTTCCATTATGGAGACACTCTTATGAATTGCAAATCTATAAAACTCATGCCTTGATAGTGTCAATCTTATCATTTTCATCAATCCCAATGCTAATTTTAACCATGGAAGCCAAAGTTTCCTCTGAGGTTTGTTTACCTGGACATATTGGGTGAATGATACCTGTTCCCCTGACAGACTCTAATTCATTCCAAAGTTCCCATCAGTGAAGTTGCTGGATTTGTTTACATGTCAAAAACATGAAGAGAGGAAAAGTAACTATCCACATTACTAAGGACACCTGAGATCTTCATATTCTTACTCCTCCACTTGCCCAGGTGACTCATCAGACTGAATGGAGAGAGTCAACCGCACATTAGTCACTGAATTTATCTTCCTGCAATTTTCTACCTCGTCACATCTACAGTTGCTCTTCTTCTCCCTTTTCCTCCTGGTCTACCTCCTGTCCTTGGTAGGCAACACACTCATCGTGCTTATTGTGGCCCTGGATGGCATCTCCACACTCCCATGTACTTTTTCATCTGTAATCTCTCCTTGGTAGAGCTCTGGTACACCACAGTCACTGTGCCCAAGATGCTGGCCAATTTTCTAAGTTCCAAAAGGGTCATCTCAGTTTCCAGCTGCATTACCCAGTACTATTTCTTCTTCTCCTTGGCTGCCACTGAGCTCTTCATCCTCACCACCATGGCCTTTGACCGCTATGCTGCCATTTGTCGCCCACTCCATTATCCATTGTTACCCAGTCCCCAGACTTGTGGGACTCTGGCTGGGATCTGCTGGTCTGTGGGATTCCTTTGCCCCATTTTTCCTTCCCTCCTCCTTGCACAAATTTCTTTCTGCACACCAAGCCAGATCAATCACTTTTTCTGTGATGCTGATCGGCTTTTCCACCTTTCTTGCACAGACACATATACCATCCATGTGGTGGGATATGCTTTTAGTACTGTGATTATACTAGGAGCCTTGGGCTTTACCATGGCTTCTTATGCCCGAATCCTGGTCACAGTCCTAGCCATGGCCTCAGCTGCTGCCAGATATAAAGCCTTTTCCACCTGTACAGCTCACCTTTCTGTGGTAAGCATCCACTTTGGCACTCTCATATTCATGTATGTCAGACCAGCAGTAAAATATGAGTCAAATATCAACAAGATTGTGGCTGTCTTCTACTCAGTCATCACCCCACTTCTCAATCTTCACATCTATACACTCCGCAACAAGGATGTCAAGAAAGCCCTGAAAGTATTGGTGTCCCATATCCAAAAGGCCTGCCATTCATGCAAGGAGACTCAGTGATGGTCTTACTGGATCCAGGTCACTGTGTTAGGTGCCAGAAGGTCCTTGAGCTCATCAGAGAAAGAATTCACGGAGGAGATTTAAACAGGAGCAGGTTTATTACTGCAAAGCAAAGTGAAAGTATACTCTCATCTCTCACAGAGAGATTGGGCAGGCTGAAGAGACAGCTCTGGTGAGGGTACCAAGACCTCAAGTTTTTACTGGAGTCTGAAGACATGGAGATTTTCAGTCTTGGAAAACTGTGTATGTGTCATTAACTCCTCTCACATATTGGGTGGGGAGTTTTTGGCCTTGGATGGTCAGACTGTGGCTTTTCATTTTTCTACAGGCTTCAGGGGTTGTGAGTCATCAAGTTATTGTGTTAATGTCAGCAGATCACTGTGTGATTTTTAAAAAATTAACATCTAAGCCCTAATTCTCAGACATCATGCTTTCTAATTTCCTGCCTTGCCCTTTTATCATTCCTCCCTTGAGGAATACAGACACTTATATTCTTATAAGGGAGTAGGACTGTAGATATTTTTTTCAAAAACTACTTCCTACCTAACAGGGGTGTTGGCACTACCCATGGGTTCACCTTTTCTCCTTGCTGCCTATTAGGAGTAATGACTGGGATTGAGATACTAGAACTTAACAATGTGGTGGCCTGATCTAGAGTTCCTGGTTGTTGATAACACTTACCTTGTGGTGTTAGCTGAAAGCTTTGGCATACTATCATTTAAAATATAGGTGAACTGCTGAAGCCCAACAGTTGGATTTGTTGTGGGTTGACACTATGGTCATTGCCAACTGCAAGAAGAGTTTCCGCTCCACTGTGACTGGCAACAGCAGCAATCTGTGGGTGAAGAGAAACATTTATATAGTAGTTTCATTGCCATATCATATCCATTTAGCAAAACAATGGCTTCCTCTTGGGGTCTATGACTTTCCCAGACACAGGTTTCTACCCAGGCTTACAGTACCAAGAATGGGTCTCCTCCCATGGAGAAGGCCTAAGATCCAATCAGAATCACAACAATACTAGTTGTGCCACTATTGTACTGGTGGGTATATCCTGTAGGACATACTGATAAAGTAACACATGGGTCCCCTAGCCTAACTGGCCCATTGGGGACAATTCTCTGTCAGAAGTCTCCATAGTATCCTCCAACACTACAAATGCTAGCCAGTAGGGAGCAAGTTTCCAGTTCAGTTGCAGTTTGATTTCCCCATGTCCTGTGACCAGAGCATGTTGGTGTTCTTAGCAATAGAACTGCTAACTAGTTCTGACATGTAACCAAGAACAGTGGCAATAGCCTATATAATGTTGGGGAGCCTCAGGGCCCTTCTAGCCATGAACTCAAAAGGATGTAGCCCACCCCTGGCACTGGGTTTTTTACTAAACAAATGTACAGCTTTTGGATGCATTCTTTTCCCTCCTTAAGAACCATGATTTTGTCTCTCAGTAGACCTAAACTTCTTGAACTTTACAGTCAGTCCAAGTCAAGTTAACTGGGGTGATGTCACATTTCTGGGCAGAATCACTACCACTTGAGCCATTCTACCAACCTGGTGTCACATTTCTGCATGTTATGGCAGGATTGGGAGATACATAAGATAAGCCTGTGAGAGGAAATCATTCTTCCCTGGATCCTCTAACAGTAAATAAAATGGGTGGAACAAAACATTCGAATGTCCAGCAGAAATCTGGTATAGCCTGTAAGGAACTACTTGGCTACTGTGCAAGAAAAGTAATCACATGATTCCTTATGCCACCACCATGGAAACAGTGTGAAAAATAGGTATTAGACAAACTAGCAAGACAAGTAGGGACCTGACAAGTGCACAGGCTAAAAAGATCCTTGTGTTCTGCAGCAACTTCCAGTACACAAAGGAGGGAAACTTCTAAAGTAAAAGCAGCACAAACACAGACAACTTACCCTTGATCAGTTCCACCCTCAACCAACACATAATACCAATGTGTACAATAGGATTTACAAGAGACCCTAGCTAATTTCCCTCTGTTTGAGTGGTACTGGGGATCAGTAACTGTGCCCTGAGCACATGGAAAAATTTTAGGCCACTGGTATCCCCATTCCAGTGGTGAAAAACTATGACCTTGCCACTACACAATGCTTCCTGAGCACTGAGAATGCTTCAACTGAACTAATAAAGGTGATTAAAATCTGCAGTCAATATCTTGGCCTTAAGTGGGCAAATCCCAAGGCAGAAACATACAAAAATTTTAAAAAGGCAGCATGATTCCTTCAAAAGACAGATACTCCACAAGAATAGACTCTAAAAAATGTAAAGTGGATAAAAACCCGACAGTAAATTCAAAAGAATAATTGTAAGAATGGGCAGGAAAGTTAAAGAGAACTATATAAACACCTGAATGAATTCAAAGAGAATACAAATAAACAGCTCAATTAAGTAAGAAAGTATGCAGGACATGAAAGAGGAATTTAATAAAGGCACAAAGAGCTTGGAAAGATCAAACTGAAATCCTAGAAATGAAAAGCTTAATAAGTCAATCAAAAACCTCAGTTGAATGTCTAATCAATAGACTAGATCAAGCTGAAGGTAAAATATCAGAATTTAAAGACGAGGAACATGAATTAGAACATTCAGACAAAGATAAAGATAAAAATAAGAAAGTACAAATGAAAATGCAAGACTCCTGGGTCACCATTAAAAGAATACACTTGAATCATGGATGTAGAAGAAGAGGTACAGCTAAAGGCATAGAAAACATATTTAATAAAACAGTAGAAGAAAATCCCCAAGTTGTGAGAAAGAGATGATTATACAGACACAGGAGGCTTTTAAGACACCAAACAGATGCAAACAGGAATTTTCTCATGTCATGTTATAGTTAAAACATTAAGTACACAGAACAAGGAAAGGGCATTGAAGGCTACAAGAGTGACACATCACACCATATATAAAGGCAAACACATCAAAATAATAGCATTCTCAATAGAAACTCTAAAAGCAAGGAGGGCATGGAGTGATTTATTTCAAACCCTGAAAGGAAACATCTGCCTATCTAGATTATTGTATTCAACAAAGCTAACTTTCATAACTGAAGGATAAAAGAGAAAAACCTTCCTTAATAAACAAAAAATAAAGTAATTCATGGTTACTATGCCTGAACTGCCAAAGATATTAAAAGGATCCTACAACCATGAAAACATGGGAAAACATACGTCTCACTAGAAGAGTAAACAAATGAAGAAAGAATAAAAAAAAACAAAATGACAGGAGTTACTACAGACTGTTCAATAATAACTTTGAATGGTAATGGTCTCAATTCTCTAATCAAAAGACATAGATGATAGCTTGGCATGGTGGCTCAAGCCTATAACTCCAGATATTCAGGAGGCAGAAATTGGGAGGATCATGGTTTGAGGTCAGCCCAGGGGAAAAAACGTAGTGAGATCCCCATCTCAACAAATAATCTTGGTGTGGTGGCATGCACCTGTGTTCCCAGGTAGGTGTCAGGTGTAAATAGGAGGATGGCAGTCCAGGCTGGCCCTGAGAAAAGTGTAAGAACCTATTTGAAAAACAACTAAAGCAAAAAGGACCAGGAGTGTGGTTAAAGTGGTAGGTTGCTTGCCTAGCAAAAGTGAAGTCATGATTTCAAACCCTGGTACTCTCCCTCTACAAAGAAAGACAAAATACACTAGAAACTAAGATGGTGTATTAGAGACACATCATTTTGAGCAAGAAAAACCAAGTTTAGAAAGACAAATAACACACTTTCCTTCATATTGTTTAATTTAGAACTATAAAATAATAATGTAACAAACAAAAAATTGGAGGAAGGAGCCAGCAGGAAGGGAATGTAAAAGGGATAAGGTGATTGGGGGTGTGAATGTGATCGAAGTACATTATATCCATGTATGAAATTTCATACTAAACCCCATTAAAACAATAAAAATAAGATGGCAAGGTAGGAGGAAGGGATGGAGGGAGGAATATGATGTAAGCACATTATATGCATGTATGGAAATATCACAGTGAAATCTCTTTGTACAATTAATTTATGCTAATAAGAATACCCTAAACTTGTGGATTCAGGAAAGACCAGGGATAGCCCATGCAATCTTTATAAAGAACAAGCTTGGAGGCTACACATTTCCTGATTTCAAAATGTGTTACAAAACTGTAGTAAATACAACAGCTGGAGATTGCATGCAGATAGGTGCATATCTCAAGGGCATTTCCCATGTACTGTGGCTTTGGTCTAAAATAAGAGAGAGGTTGTTTCAAGGATGGTTTTAAGATATCACATTTGTAAAATTGTCTAAGCTTCAATTAGAATTCTATGTCCCTCATTTATGTTAAAAAGAACTTTATTGGTATCAATCATTTCAGTTGCATCATCTTGGACTAAAATTATAAGAGTGGGAAAAATCCATGACTGGGTTTTATAATTCTATGTACCCCCCAGTTTTCTTTTGAATGAGATTTTCTATTATTTCATCCTACATTATCATTATGTGTTGAGTGTGTGATAAGTTGGCTCCTTAGTGCAAAGATGATCAGAGCTAATGACATCCTACTTGAAAAGTCATGTCTAAGAAGTCCCATCTGTATTTTGTCCTGATTTTGATGAAAAAAAATTAGACTGTGAGTTGATGCTTTATTGAGATGAGATTTTAGAATTTTGGGGAGGGCTAGTAGTTATGCTTTATAAATGGGGAGAATATAAATTATTAGTAGTCAGAAGTGGGATTGTAGTGGATTAAGGATGTCCATGAAGATTTTTGACACTCCTTCCTTTGAAGTGGGGTCAATTTCCTCTTCCCACAAAGCTCAGCTGGCCTGTGACTATTTGGCAAATAGAATACGGCAGAAGTTATGTCAGTGCTGGTCATGATTATGTCTTTGAGATAACTGGCAGTTTTCGCCCTGGTTTATTGTTCCATGAAAAAATTTGACCCAAGGCTTCCTTGATGAAAAACAAATGCTCACCACATGGGGCAACTGGATAAGGACAGAGAGAAACAGAGAGGCTTTGTCACCTCCCAGATGATCCATTGCTGGCTCTGAAGGGCTCACAGGGGGGACCCAGAGACTATGGAACAGAGATAGCTCTTCTTTGCTGCTCCTTTCCCCTGGCTTATCCACGGAGACAAGCAATAACATCATGGGTTTTAAGCCATTAAATTTTCAGGGCCCACTGAGTGATGAAGCAATCGATAAGCTTAGTCCCATATGCTTCTCTATAGTTGACAAATTCCATTCCAATTGGATCTTTAAACAAAAATGGCACAACAGAAATGAGAGTAGAAATGATGTCCACTGCTAATATGGGATAGTGCAGAGGGGGAAATTCCTTCTCCACACACACATCCTTCTGTAAACTTAAGTGTATTAGTGGGACCAAAAAAGGTAGAGTTGGAAGACAGAAAATGTACAGGAGTCAGAGGTCAGAATCAAATTTTTTGAATTTACAAAGATAAGAAACAAAGAAAGAAAGAAAAAAAGAAAGAAAGAAGGAAGGAATGAAGGAACGAACGAAAAAGAAAGAAAGAAAGGAAAAATTAAAACGAGTGGCTTTGATTAGTCAGTCAGTCTGACAACATTGTGAAAGAACAGTGGGAGGGGAGAGGTAGACAGGAGAGATTATGTGAGGAGGATGAATAGGATCAAAGTACCTGGTACACATGTGTGCAAATGTCATAATGAAACCCATTGTTTTGTACAAAACTATTAATGCAAATATATTTTCATAGACTTCTGCCTATGTTTCTGAGTATTATAAATACTGTAATCCACTATCCTCTCAGGGTCAGCCACCAATTGTAGGAGCCTAGAAAGTGATGAATATGGTAGCTTTTATCTACTAGCTTCAAAAGTACTTCAATAATTATGATTTCAATGCTTTTAGTTAGTGTAAGTTTGGTGCAAAGTAAGGAAAGAAAACAAAATTTTGATGAGTTCTTCATATCTAATAAAATTATCTGACACTATATCACTTTAAATTTTGTCAATATATATATATATATAAATAAGAGAATAAAACAAAAAAGTGAAGAATTTTGTAAGTCATAATTTTCCATTTCCAAATGTTGATGTAAAATTAATATATTTAATGAGATGGATAAATTTTTGAATTTCTTCAAACACCCTTCAATTTTAATAATATTTTACATTAATATTTAACAGCTTGACCAGATTATTTCTAAAACACATATGGAGATAGAGCCTCCAGAACTCCTTAGATGAACCATGAGTTACTGTATTTTTCTTAATTAAGGAATATAGTGTCATTTGCTTCATTATTCATTTACCTCCGCATATGAAGAAGAAATTATTAATGTTTCCTTTAAAGTGTCTTTAATTCATGTCAGTTAACATTTACCTTTCCAATTGGTAGCAATTGTCTTATATTAAGTCTGCAAGATATAAAATATTATATTTTTACTGAACACATTACAGCATGTCAAACTAAAAGATACCTGCCAGTACAGACTCCTATGTGTTAGCCATCTATGCAGTACATGGGCTATATAGACATTTTGTATACTTGATTTCATACATAAGAAAGTGTAGCAAATAAAATTTGTCATCTGACATCCTCTACAAATTTTAGCATTAGGATTATATGGCTCATATTCCATTGGTTCAAATTACCCTTGTGTTACCTAAAAATGAATTATCAAATACGAATACAATGCAGTTCTCCATATAGTTTTCTTTCGTTAAGTTCCTTGCTATACATCGTCTAAACAATTGCATGATTTCACATCTCAGTGTTCTCACTGATGCTTAATTATTTATACTTTAGAAGAGTTCTCTAGATTCATCCAATCACAGCCTTCTTCTGATCATCCTGGTCAAGGCAACCTTCACTTCTTTGTTCCTTAAAGTGTAGATGAGTGGATTTAGGGCAGGAGTCACCACACTGTACATGATGGCAATGATCCAGTTTTGGTCCATGGAGCTCCCTGAAGCAGGTCGGATGTAGGTAAACAGAACAGGAACATAGAAAAGCATAACCACCATGAAGTGGGAGGCACAAGTGGACAGTGCTTTGTGAAGCATGCTGCAGGAATGGGTCTTGAGGAAGAGATAGGTGATTATGTAGAAATAGGAGTGAAGTATCAGAAAGAAAGTACTCATGCCAATGGTCCCTGTGACAGTATTGAGCAGCTGCTGGTTGAGCTCAGTGTTCCCACAGGCCAGCTCCAGCAATGGCTTAACATCACAGAAGAAGTGATGGATATGGTTGGGACCACAGAAGTTCAAATGAGATGTCATTATGGAGTGCATCAGGGCATGGAAGAAACCAATGGTCCAGACAGTGAGAGCCATCAGGGCACAGAGCTGAGGATTCATGATGACAGTGTAATGAAGTGGTTTGCAGATAGCCACAAAGCGGTCAAACGCCATCACTGCTAACAACATGGCCTCAGTGCTTCCCAGAAAGTGGAAGAAATGAAGCTGGCTTATGCAGCCTAAGAAAGAAATTGCTTTGTTAGTAGAGATGGAGTTCTCAAGCATCTTTGGCACAGTCACTGTGGAGTAGCAGATATCTAGATATGACAGGTTTCCCAAGAAGAAATACATAGGTGAGTGAAGTCTTGGATCAGAGATGACAACTGCCAGGATGGCTCCATTCCCAGTCACATTGACAAAGTAGATGGTGAGGAAAACAACAAAGAGAAAAGGGTCTAATTCTTCAATGTCTCCTACTCCTAGGAGGATAAACTCATTGACTGAGGTTTGATTCACCATTGCTTCAAAAAAAGGAAGACATAGTAATTTATGGAATACTATCTGTAATTAGGATCCATTGATCTTTCTCCTAGGATTTGTTGGGAAGACCAAAATACTTAGAGGTGAATATCGTGTCTTACATAATCCCATATGAGATCTTATGTAGCTTTTGGTTCTTAGAACGTTACATGGTGAGGTTACATGCATTTCTGTGTTGTGATTCAACCATTCGTAGGATTTATTACATTTCTCATTAGTAGTTTTCCTTCTTTTAAGGATTCAGAACAAGTGTTTTTTTTTTTTTATTTTTTTCATTTCAGAACAAGTGTTTTGCCTACCATCTTATGTGGTTGTGAACATGTATGCTATGATACAATTTTTCTTTTCTCCTCCTATCACATCAACCAGGTAGCAATTTAAAAAATATTCCACCTGGCTTATATCTTTGAGTACTCAGAATTCACTCTATGGATTGTTAACTTGAGAAAAATAGGATGAACTCATTACAACAACAACACTGTTGAGAAAATATATATATTTTTTAACATAGTAGTAATTTAACTTCCTCATTTTAGAGTGCATATGAGTTTAGAGACTTTACCTTAATGATCTTTTGTGTCCCTAATCCTTGGAAACATACTAGAGTCCTAAGAAATATTGCCTTTTATATCACATTATCATGACCTGAGGAATATATAAAACTACCACTATGATAACTGATGATTGACTTAGTTTTCCTATATTGAGAGTTATTAAATATTTAAAAAATATAATCCCAAATGCCTTCTTTCATGATAATTTTTGCTCTACTGTGCTTCTATTTACTGATTTCCCTAAAACTTAATTTTTTTTTTTTGCAGATCCCTAGAATCCTATTAAGGAAAATTCTCCCACAATTTGGAGTAAAGAGAGACTTCCTCATCTCATCAGTACTGTCCTCTTCTCAAAGTATTTATATTATAATCCCCTCAACATTCTGTTTTTTTTATGATCTATATTCTCTTCCCTTCCCTTTTTTGAGACAGTGTCTCACTCTGTAGCTTAGGCTGGCCACAGTTCTCTTGGCTCTATCTCCTGGTACTGGGATTTCAGATAGACACCACATGCCTGGCTAGTCTATTTTAAGTTCTGTTTCTATTTCACTTGAAATAAAATCACACCTCAGATATTAAGGAACTTCACCCTCCTCTCTTCCAACTCCATTAATGTGACACTGGTTATCTTTTATGACCCAGAAGTCTGCCTGCTTCACATTAGTTTTCTCAAAAGTTGCCAGAAATTTTCAACTCTTCTCATTTGGAAAATCTATTTACCCTATTTCCTCCTCCTCTTTTATAAAAATCCTGCTTTCTCATAAAAGAATGCATCTTTTTTTCATTTCATTTACATAGTGGAAAAATAGTTTTCCAGTTAATGTTAAAACTCTTTTATAATTAAATTTTTATTAGCATAGCAATTGTACAAAGGGGTTCCAATGTGATATTTACAACATGCATAGAATGTACTTTGATTAAATTCATATTACTCTTTCTTAGCCACCTTCACTTCTCTTAAGTTAGACTCATCACTGTGCAAGAGCCATGAAGGTAATTTAATGTGTGGGATGTGGGGGGTGGGAAGGGGTATAAAATTTCCTCTCTATTCAGTGCCTGGTTCTCTAATTTTTGATGGGTTTCATTATGCTGTTTTCATAGATATATAATATCCACCATTAAAACTCTTGAGGAGTTATGAATAAGTAAATGTTAAAATGTTTAATATTTGCCAGGCATGGTGGCACATGCTGTTAACCCAGTACTCGGCAGACTGAGGCAGGAGAATTGTGAGTAGAGGCCAGACTGGAATATCCAGTGAGAATATGACTCATAGGAAAAAAAAGGTTGAATATTTGATTAAATTTGCTGAAAGATAGAAAACTTAGAATTTTATTTTTCTCCATTACTTGCAAAACATCTGGAGTATCTCCTTGAGGTACACTGGTCAAAGCAGTGTATGAAGTAGCTTTTTCTTTTTTCCTTTCATTTAAAGTTGAAGCGGATTACCAGAAGGGAAGAAACAAGCATTCGTGGGAAACAGAGAATAGGAGGCACTGAGAGAACTATAAGAAGTGTTAGAAAATTTAACAGAGATGCTGACATTGGGGTACTTGCTGTAAAAGGGAAATCATTCATGGTTTGAAATCATTGAGGGGAGAAAGAAACAATTTTCTGTAAGCACAGCAAAAAAATAATGAACTAGGGAAAATTTGTAGAAATCTCATGGGATTCTAAGCTGTATGGCTAGGAGAAATTTTGAGAAATGATGTAACCTCTACTATACTTCTTTGAAAGGTTGGTTGCCTTCAAATAATTCAGTGTTTGTCTTTGATAGTCATGTATATTGTACATTTTGTAGAGAATTTTTAAACTTTTATTAATTTTATTTTGAGAAAATTACAAATAGTAATTTGAAAAATCTAACAATTCAAGTTTTGCTATAAAGTATATTAGCCCCTAGTCCTCTGTCTGTCCCTATATCTTAGCTGGTTATTTGGCATTTACTGCCTTTCCTTGAAAATTATGTTTACACTGCTACATATTGGTTCTTTTTGCCCTCTGTGTGCACATCACTTTCCCATAACTGTGGCTCATCTCCAATATAAAAATTACAAAATTTGTAGATCAATGATTATTAAGTTATTGTAAATGCATAAATATTCCTTAGAGCTGAGCTATTGTGATTTAGATATTACAACTGATTATTAACACTGAAACCATATGCCAAACATTATTTATGATTTTGACCAGACAACATTTTACCAAAAACTTACAACAAAAAACATATTTTTCTAATGTTTAAGGAAAATCAGCAGTCGGATTAGGTCTGTAGTAATGACTTTGCTCAGGAGAATATTTAGAGAACCAGGCACTGAAATGAGAGGAAATTTTATACCCCTTCCCACCCCCCACATCCCACACATTAAATTACCTTCATGGCTCTTGCACAGTGATGTGTCCAACTTAAGGGAAACCAGCTCCAGATCTGGGCATTGAATTTTAGTAATTGTAAAGCAGGGAGTTCACTCACACAAAAACAGAGAATGTATGAGACTTCTCCATCTCCTACTTCATTCCTTTACCTGATTGAAGTTTAGTTTAGAGCTACAACTAAAAAAGCTTCTTAAGGTTTATATTCCCAGTAACTATAAAAGATGAAAAACATTTGAAGTGACAGTCCATGTCATTGTGCATAAAGTCTTCATCTTCAAAAACCTTCCTTTCTTTCAGAATTTTTGTTAGTGTTTTAATGAGACACAGATCTCCATAAAAATCCCAAGAGAGATTGTCTCCTAGTGCTCAACAAAATTATTGTAAAAGTAAACAAGTAACCATCACACACCTGCACTATGAGGGATTAGCCCTAACCAATTTGTATGTGTCATTTTTTACAATATTCCTATTCCCTTTCCTTATTATGTTTGTTCCTTATTTTCAGAACTATGAACAAAACACATGTCAGCGGCCTAATAAATTTTCATTTAAAGTCCTGGGTTCTTTATGACACTCCATACATGCGCATATTTTGATCATATGTACCCCTGCTACTATCCTTTCTTATTCCCCTGCTATTTCCCCCCTTTTCACTTCCACATCCTTAACAGACCCTTCACTTGGATTCAACAATGAGAGAAAACACATGATACTTGCCTTTGTGAGACTGACTTACTTCACTTAACGTGACGAGAATCAGTTCAAGCTGTTTTCCTGCAAATGACATTCTTTATGGCTGAGTAAAACTCTATTGTGAATATACATCACATTTTCTTTATCGTTCCATTTATTATGGGTACCTAGTCTGATTCCATAGCTTGGCTATTGTGAATAGTGCCATAAAACATGGATATGCAGGTATCTCTACTGCATGTTGTCCGATTCCTTTGGGCATGTCCAAGCAGTGGTATAGGTCCATCATATGCTAGCTTTGTCTTCGTATTTTGAGGAACCTCCATTCTTGTTTCTGTGGTGTCTGGTTTAACATATAGTTCCACCAAAATTGATAAGGGTTCCACTTTCTCCACATAGTTACCAGAATTTGTTTTTATGTATGTATGTATGTATGTATGTATATGTATTAATTAATTAATTTATTTGTCATTAGTGGGGTTTGAACTCATGGCTTCATGCTTGCTAGGCAGGCACTCTAGCACTAGAGCTATTCTGCCAGACTTCAGAATTTGTTTTTTAAAGTTTCTTTTTTATAACAGAAAAAAAAGAGGTGATTCCTTTAGTGAATTCCCAATGTGACCATTATCAATGAGGAGGAAAAATAACATGAAAGTGAACTGAAATAAAGTGATTGTGTTTTAGGATATTAAATTTTCTCTGCTTTGGAAAATGAAACTCAAAAGACAATCACATAGAGCCATATAAAAGTGGTTTCCAGATGGTACAACTTAGTTAAAGATATTGTGAATGGTCTACTATTACAAAAAGTATAATAAATGCTGGAAAAGAACATGCAGCCCTAAGACCAGTACGTGGAGACCAAGGAAAGTATATAGGAGGAGAGTCTCATTAAATAGAGACCAGAGTTAGGAATGGTTTGGAGCTAGATGAAGGGGCGTATTGGTGGAGAGCATAATAAAAATGAATGTAGAATTTTTAAACCTGTTGTAATCACCATAAGAAGAGGACCAAGGTAGAGAGGAGAAAAATAGAAGGGATGAACCAATTCAGATTATAATACAAATATACATGGAAATGTCACAATGAAATACGCTATATAGTTATCTTGAACAAACAAAAATGTATTTCAAAAAAACCCCAGACTAGTTTTTTGAGCTCCTTGTATATTCTGGTTATCAGTCCCTTGTTTGATGTATAGCTAGCAAAAATTTTCTCCCATTCTGAGGGTGGTCTCTTCTGTTTAGAGACCATTTCTTTTGTTGGGCAGAAACTTTTTAATTTCATGTAGTCCCATTTGTCCATCCATTCTCTTACTTGGTGGACCACTTGAGTCTACTTGAGTTCTACTGAGGAAGTCCTTACCTAAACTAATTGCTTCCAGGGTATTCTCTGCTCTTTCCTGTACTAACTGCAAGATTTTGGGTCTGGTCTGATATTAAGGTTCTTAATCCACTTTGAGTTGATACTAGCACAGGGTGATAGGCATGGATCTAGTTTCAGTTTTCTGTAGACAGACAACTAGTTTTCCCAGCAACAATTGTTGAAGAGGCTGCCTTTTCTCCATTGTGTTTTTGGTGGCTTTATCGAAAATAAGGTGGGCATAGCTGTGTGGATTCATATCTGGGTCCCCTGTTCTGTTCCACTGGTCTGCATATCTGTTTTTGTGCCCATATTTTTATTGCTATGGCTCTGTAGTATAGTTTGAAGTCAGGTATTGTGATACTTCCAGCATTGTTCTTTTTGCTTAGTATTGCCTTGGCTATTTGCAGTCTTTTGTGTTTCCAAACAAACTTTAGGGTAGATTTTTCCGTCTCTATGATAAAGGTCATTGGGATTTTGATGGGAATTACACTGAACATATAGATTGCTTTTGGTAGTACAGCCGTTTTTACTATGTTGATTCTACCAGTCCATGAGCATGGGAGATCTTTCCACCTTTTGTAGTCCCTGGTTTGTAGTTCTCCAAGGGATTGAAAACCAGAATATACAGGACCTCAAAAACTAAAATCCCCCCAAATCAATGAAACAATAAAGAAGTGGGCAACAGAACTCAACAGAACTTTTTCAAACAAATTTAAAAAAGCACATGAAAAAATGCTCACCATCCCTGGCCATAAAACAAATGCAAAACAAAATCACACTAGAATTCCATCTCACTTCTGTTAGAAGAGCTATCATCAAGAACACCACCAACAACAAATGTTGGTGATAATATGGGGAAAAAGGAACCCTCATACACTGCTGGTGGGAATATAAGCTTGTACATCCACTTTGGAAAACAACATGGAGGCTTAAAAAACTAGACATAGATCTGCCATATGATCCAGCAACCCCACTCTTAGGGATATACCCAAAATACTGCAATTCAGGTTGTTACAAAGACACCTGTACACCTATGTTTATTACAGCACTATTCATAATAGCCAAGCTATGGAAACAGCCAAGATGTCTACTACTGGCGAATGGATTAAGAAAATGTTGTATTTCAATACAATCGAATTTTATTCAGCCACAAAAAAGAATGAAATCTTATCATTCGCAAGTAAATGGATGGAACTGTAAAACATTATCTTAAACAAAGTTAGTCAGGCTCAGAAGGCCAAAAATCACATGTTCTCCCTCATATGCAGATTATAGACTTAAAACAAATGTAGTAATATGATTGTACATGAGTCACACACTAAGGGGAGAATCTGCATGGAAGGAATAGGGAAAGGGAAAGAAACAAAAAACTTGAATGTGGTTGATGTGCTTACTATATAGAAGCAAATACAGTAATATATATTTATATTATATAGTAATGTAAACTGGCAGAAGCCACTATGGGAAGGTGACCAGGAATTAGTGAAGAGGTCTGGTAGAGAAAAACCAGTGTGGGTTGTAATACACATGTGCATGGAAGCAATGCTAGGAACCTTTCTGTATAACTATCTTTATCTCAAACTAGCAAAAATGTTATGCCTATGTCTTTTTTTTTATTATCTCTTTTGTTTTCTCTTCAACAAAACTGGAGAACAAGAGGGCAGCACAGGTTCTGCCCAGAAGCTTGCAGGGGGGTGGGGTGTTGTGGATGGGGCCCAAACAATGTATACACATGTGAGTAAATGTAAAAATGATAAGATAAAAAAATAGAAAATGAAACAAAAACAGCACTAGAAGCCAAACAAAACAGGTCTTGTTTGGGGGTTTGGTACCATTGGGAGTGGGGAGGGTATAAGGAAAGGGTATAGGAGGGTAAATATGGTGGAAATATTATGTATACATGTGTGTAAATGGAAAAATGAGACCTATTGAAACTATTACAGGAATGGGAGGATGAAGAATAAAGGAGAATTATGGACGGGTAAATTCACCTACTACAAGTTGTAAGCAGTTTTGTAAATGTCACAATGTATCCTCAGTACACAATAATAAAAAATAAAAGAATGTAATAAGAAAAAAGTTTCTTTCTTGTTGTATAAAATGTTTTCTTGATTTTTTCCTTTATTGCTGTATAGGGTGAGGGTACATTGTGGCATTTACACAAGTTCTTACAGTGTATCAAATATATCATACATACATCCACCTCCTCAGCCATTCTCCTTCATACTCCTTCCCCTGATTTCTGGAGTAGTTTCAACAGATATCATTTTTGCATTTAATTACCTGTGTATACATTTTATTGCACTATATTCACCCTCCTACCTCCTTTCCCCAACACCTCTCCCTCCCACTGGTGCCAGCCCTCCTCTCTGGCAGGACTTGTTCTGCCCTCCTGTTCTCCGATTTTGTAGGAAAAAAAGAGAAAAGATAAAATGAAAAATATGACATTTTAGCATGAGAGAAAGGTAGCTACAGAGGGAGTTTCCTTGATGATATTTCCTTGTATGTATGTATTATACTCCAATTGTTTTATCTCTTCCAATTTTCTTCATTCTACCTTAGTCCCTTTCTTATGGTAGGTTCAGTGAGTTTAAGACTTCTATATTCATTCTTGTATAGTGAGTATATCAATCCTATTCATGTTGTTAGTTTCCCTACCCTTCTTGTGTGACCAGTATTTCATAATATTACTACATTTGGTAGGTCTGTATTCCACAAATGAGAGAGAATATGCTACTTTTGGCCTGCTGAGCCTGGCTAACTTCACTTAAGTTGATGTTCTCCAGTAGGACATCTAGGCTATTTCCATAGCTTAGCTATTGTGAATAATGCTGCAATAAACATGGGTGTACAGGTGCTTTTGTTGTAAGCTGACTCACAATCTTTTGGGTATATCCCTAGAAGTATTGCTGGATTGTATGGGAGGTCTATCTTTAGTTAAGGAGCCTCCATATTGTTTTCTGTAGTGGTTGTACTAGCTTACATTCCCATCAGCAGTGTATGAAGGTTCCTTTTACCCCCACGTCCTTGCCAACATTTGTTGTCATTTGTGTTCTTGATGGTAGCTATTCTAACAGGAGTGAGGTGGAATCTTAATGTGGTTTTGATTGCATTTCCTTTGTGGCCAGAGATGGTGAGCATTTTTTCATGTATTTTTTTTAATTTATTTTTTATTTTTATTTTGTAGCCATTTGGACTTTTTCTTTTGAAAATGCTGTGTTCAGTTTACTTGCCCATTTCTTCATTGAGTCACTGAATTTTTGGGAGTTTAGTTTTTTGAGATTATTATATATTTTGGTTATCAACCTCTTGTCAGATATATAGTTGGCAAAGACTTTTTCCTGTTCTGTGGGTGGCCTCTTCAATTTAGAGACCATTTCTTTTGCTGTGTAGAAGCTTTTTAGTTTGATATAGTCCCATTTGTTGATCTTTTCTCTTAGTTGCTGGGACACTTGAGTTGATGAAGTCATTACCTATGCCTATTTCACCTCTTTTTCTTCTTTGATGACTTTGACTTGCAGGTTTGGTATTTTGATGGAGTTGCTGTGTTCTTACCTGTTCATTTTGCAGCTCTTGGGTCTTTTCTCCAAGAGGTCTTCTGTTTTTTCATTAATATCTATTTTGTCTTTGATCCCTGAGATTCTGTCTTTCATTTTTTTCTAGTCTGCTAGAGTGGCTTTCCACTGTATTTTTTTAAAATTTGATTTAAGGAATTTTTTTTACTTCCAGGATTTCTATTTGATTCTTTTTTCTGAGGTTTTCCAGATCTTTGTTAAACTCCCCTTCATATCTTGTGCTGTCTTCTTTATTTCATATATCTCTTTTTTTATCATTGCCTCTGTTTCACTTTGAAGTTTGTTGATGTCCTCTCTGAGTTCATTTAGTTGTTTCTGTGTCTTATTGAGTTTTTTATTTGTGGTACCTTGATATTCTTTGAGTTTGTACTGTATGTTCTGTTTAACTGACTCTTGTAGCTTCTCCATGAGTATCTCAATGAGCCCATTCATGATTTCCTCTTTGAGAATTTTTTATGGACATCATTGAGCTCATTGGTCATATTTATTATCATTATGTTGGGGCCTGGAACTGGGTATTGATTTTCTTCTTTTCCAATTAAATCGTCTATTGAATTGTTGGTCTTTTGAAGGGTGTTTTTTTCTTGCTTTCTTCTTCTCCCCGTACTTCTATTTTGTGCTGTGTTCCTATGTTATTGATTTGCTAGTTGGGGGTTTTAATCACCTATTATCTTTCCCTTGACTTAATTACAGTGTTGTGAGTGGCTAAATTCCTGTGTTGTGACTGACTTAGCTACATTGATGTGCTGTTTTGTCCCTAACCTGGAAGTGTAAATTAGCAATAACAAATTCACAGGTTCAATTCGAAACCTATTGCTTACATATTATATAGAGTATTCCTTGGTGATAATATTTATAAGCAGTGGGAATTGGGGGGGGATAACAGTTGTTTGGATAGAGATAGATACTTGGGTAACTTTAAAAGGTGGTACTAGAAGGGAGGCAGAAAGGTGTGGGGGGGAAGAGGTAGGGTTTTCGGGCCCTAGTGTGTGTGTTAGTGTGCATTTCAGTTGTTGTAGTGGAGGACGTTTGTGTCAGGGTTTGCAGAAGCATGGGGTTTGTAAGATTGGTACAAGTAGACTAATCAGAAGGTGATAAGTGTGGAGGAAGGAGAGCTAATCAGATGAAAGGTAAGGGAAGGTGAGGAGCAGGAGGTGAAGTCAGGGGAGAGAATGTATGAAAAGGGCAGAAAAAATGATTGGGAGGGGGAGAACAAAGGATTGTAGCACAAGTAAAGGAGAGTGAAGGGAGCAAGAATAGAGATAAGAAAATAGGAATAATAAATTAAAAATACTAAATAATAGGGGAAACATTAAGAAAAAATAAAAAATAGGAATTAAAATGAAAAAATGGAATAAAGTAAAACAATAACAGCAACAAAATAAAGTCAGTTTGGTGAAAGTTTTGGACTTATTCCTTTGGCATCAAATCCAGGTACTGGTGCTTATGACTGGGGCTTTCTCAGTGTCCCTGTCTCTTCTCAGGGTTGGTATTCTGGACTGTGTGAAGAAGGGTGCTGCCCCTCTTGTCAGACAGCTTGTGGGGGAGTTGGCTGGGGCTTTTTTTAGTCCTATTTTGCTTGGTCTGATGGGCTGTCTGGTGCAGGCGGAAGCTCTGAAGTGGTGTCACCAGAAATTTGACTTGTGAGCAATAGTTGACTATTCTGCCCACAGGCTGGTTGCAATTAAGGTCTGTGATTGCTCACTACCAAATTGTCCAAGGTGGACAGATCTGTTGCTGTTTGTGCCAGGTGGCAGCAGAGTCGCTTCACAGCCACAACTCTGACTGGTCAGCAGCATCCCCCAACAAGGTGAGGCAATTCAGTTTTGTGAACCACCCACAGTCCCCTAGGATTAGCTCAGTGATTTGCCACTTCCCATTCTGGGACGGTGCCTCCTTGCTCCATCTCTGCTCTTGGAGATTGTTTCAGCAGTTTCACCCCTCCCCTGCTACAGTAGTAAATTATATTCACTTCTATGTCCTTCAGTTTTGTTTGGGGTGTGCATGTGTGTGTGCAATCTGCTCATGAGCTGCACTTGATTATGTTCCTGGGAGGATGTGTGGTGTGCAGTGTTCACCTGTTGTGTTTGCAGATTTACACTGGCAGATTTGGATCTAAGTCAGTGGGGAGAAATGGTGGGTGACTTTTCCCAAGAGAGACACACTGGGACTGGGTCCAGGCTGGCAAGCATATGTAGGTTTTCCAAGGGTTGGGAGTCCAGTACCTCACAGAGTTCAGTTTTATTTGGTCCTCTGTATACTGCTTTTTACAAAAACAAAAAACAACAAAAAACAAAACAAAACCAAAAGGGGTTGGGAGGAGAGATGGCCAGTGGCTTTTCTAAAGGTAGACACACCCCAGTGGCTGTGCCACACAGGGATTTCCCTAGTTGTTAGGTATAATTAAAAGTTGTTTTAAGGGTCAGTCCTTGAATTTTACATGTGCCCTATGCATTGGTGGATGTTTGGTTGGGTAAAAACAGTCAGGATTATCAAATGTACCTACCATCACTACAAGTTGTTTCTGAAATTGTGGATTCAGGAATTCTGATTCCCTCTCCTATCTGTCATCTTGGATCTCCCCTGTTTTTTAATTTTTTTTGTACTTTAAAAGCATTCTGCATTTGGTTTTAAATTGGATTGCCTACCTTTCATTAGTCTGACATCTTTCAGCATGTCAAACTGGCTTTAGCTAGTAGTACCTCATTAAATCCTGAATAAAATTGTTTTCATTAATTTTGAGAAAATTTCAATTCTGAGAAGGAGTACATATGTTTGTAATTTAAAACAAAATGAGGGCTAATGTTTAATGCTTTATACACCCTTCTCCTCACACAGAAGCAGGAATGTTATTTTCCTGACTTAGGTATGCACACACACTCATGCATATACATGCACACACACAAACACATATATACACACACCTCCAAACAACAAAATTCAGAGCCTGCCAAATGTAAAGATATTTTATGGTATAAACTAGAGTCAATTATCTGTCTAAATTTGGAGGGTAAGATGTTCTGATCTTGAGTTTATGTTAGCAGAATCCATTGTCATGTTCAGAAATAAAAGAATTTTGGATAATACCATCATTTTTTACTTTAAAATTCTAGAAACAATGTCAAAAGGTATTATTTTTCATTTCCTGTGATACAAGAGAAGAGAATCTATGGATTTTCATTTACTTGAAAATCAAAGCTGGAAGTAGGAAGTATGCAGTTCACATAGCTGGCCAATGTCTGAGGTGTTACTATTGTGAGATGAGGTCCCAGGCCATTCTTACTGGCTTACCTGATGCTAACAAAATGGGAAGCTTATGGCTGTGCAATGCAAATTCAATCAGTGCAAGCTGAGTCTAAACCAGTGATCTAAGCCATAGAAGCAGGGCATTATTAAGCATATAATATTTAGATGAAAAGAGTGTAGGTGCCCCAGATGATGCTCCTTCACTGACTTTGTCGATGCAGTTTTTCTAAATAGACTCAACTGAATTCAGCAGAAAATCTGTTAAAAAAAATCCTAGCACACCACATCACAAGCAACACAGTCTATTTGCTACTCATTGAATTGCTTAATGTCTTTCTTCTAATCTGTGATAGTGTGTGGACACACACTGGGCATTTCTGGTTCATGACCAGGGATTTTTTTTCTTATCTCAAATAGAACTGAGTGAGAATATAATGAACAATCAGTGGTAAAACTGCATAAATAGGGCATAGTTTGGAAAATAACTAACATAAACATTTCTTACAAATACTGTGTATCTGCTATTAATAATTTGACATTTAGAGTACAAATAAATCCTAAAATAATTGTAACCTTCTAGCATTTTCTGATACATTAGACAGAAAGGCAAAAGGTCATAATTGTACAGTTTGTAGAAAATGTGGTAATGCTCTTCCCAGATACATTTTTAGTGATGGCCTGGAGTTGTCCTCCTCACAAAACAAGTTTGTGGGATGATGACTTACTTCATTGGATGGGAAGCAGAAGAAATTACTCTCAGGTAAGTTATATGAGCAAACATTTCCCTAGGAATTTACCAAAACAAAGGCTCTTGGCTATTTTGCCTAATATTTGATCAGAGATTTGAGGAATATAAACAAACATGAGCACACATCATCAGTAAAAACTAAAAACCAAGAACCTACTAGACTATACACGTGTGTGTATATATACACACATACATACATACAAACATACATACATATATATGCATATTTATACATATGATCTAGGTGGTTTATTTTCTTAATGTGCCCACATGGGCTAAAGGATGCCTGACTGCATGCACATCTATAGAAGCAAGGAATTTTTCTGTTCCATCTACAATGTGTATCAGGGGAAGGTAGAGGGTAGGAGAAAGGAGAGAAAAGGGGAAAATATACCTTTCATCTCCCAGATCTCACCACAAGGAGGTCTATGTGTGAAGCTAATGGAAGAATGTGTTCCCAGGCAGATTAATATTCTACACAGGCCAATACTATAGTGATTTTCCTTGGGTACCTATTTTGAAAAAGTTAAAAGATAGGAGATTTTGAAATTATTCAATGCTGGCAGAAATTAAAACTCCAAGATTTGCAGCAAAATCATTTTTCAACTAGACCAACTAGTTAATGCAAGACAAGACAAATAAGGACCTGGCTAAAAAGATCCTTGTGCCCAGCAGCAACTCCCAGCTCACAAAAGAGGTAAGATTCTAAAGTAAAAGCAGCACAGAAACATACCACTTACACTTGACCAACTCGACCCTCAACCCCCCAAATAATACTTACTTGTACAATAGGAGCTACAAAAAACAACAGCTAATTTTCCTCTGTCTGAGTGGTCTTGGGATCAACTATGCCCTGAGCACATGGACAAATGTTAGGCCACTGGTATCCCCACTCCAGTGGTGAGAAACTATACCCCAACCCTGTCACTACACAGTTCTTCTTGAACACTGACAATACTTCAACTGAACTAATACAGGTGATTAAAATCTTCAATCAATAACTTGGCCTCAAATGGGCAAATCCCAAGGTAAAAACATACAAAAATATTTTTTAAAGGCAGCATGACTCCTTCAAAAGACTATTACTTCACAAGAATGGGCTCTAATGAAAGAAAAGTGGATGAAAACCCAGAGAAAGAATTCAAAAGAATGATTATAAGAATGGTCAGGAAAATTAAAGAGGACTGTATGAATACCTGAATGAATTCAAAGAGAATAAAAATAAACAGCTCAATTAAGTAAGAAAGAATGCAGGACATGAAAGACGAATTTAATAAAGGCACAAAGAGCTTGAAAAGATCACATTGAAATCCTAGAAATGGAGGGGGTGGGGTAAGTGGTAAGGGAGAGAGTGACAGGGGGGAGAAATGACCCAAGCATTGTATGCACATATGAGTAAAAAAAAAAAGTCAATCAAAAAATTCAGTTGAAAGTCTACCCAATAGACTAGATCAAGATGAAGATAAAATATCAGGGTTTAAAGACAAGGAAGATGAATTAGAACATTCAGACAAAGATAAAGACAAAAATAAGAAAGTACAGATGAACATGCAAGACTCCTGGGTCACCATTAAAAGAACACACCTATAAATCATGGGCATAGAAGAAGAAGAGGTACAGCTAAAGGCATAGAAAATACATTCAATAATGAAAGAGCAGAAATTTCCCAAATCTTGAGAATGAGATGGTTATCCAGGCACAGGAGGCTTTTAGGACACCAAACAGACAGACAAGAAAGGATTTTCCTCATGTCATATTATAGTTAAAGCATTACGTATGTAGAACAAGGAAAGGGTATGGAAGGACACAAGGGAGAGATACCACACCATATATAAAAGCAAACACATCAGAGTAATAGAGTTCTCAACAGAAACTCTAAAAGTAAGAGGGCAAGGAATGATGCATTTCAAGCCTAGAAAGTAAACAACTGTCAACCTAGATTATTGTATTGAACAAAGTTAACCTTCACAATTGAAGAAGAAATGAGAAAAACCTTCCTCAATCAAAAACTAGAGTAATTCATGACTATTATACCTGAACTATGGAAGATATTAAAAGGAGTCCTACAACCATGACAATACATGAAAGAATACATCTCACATGATGAGCAAACAAATGAAGAAAGAATCAGGACTACAAAAACAAAATGATAAGAATTATTGCAGACCTGAATGTCAATGGTCTCAATTCTCTAAATAAAAGACATATGTAATAGCTGGGCATGGTGGTTCATGCCTATAACCCAGACATTCAGGAGGCAGAAATTGGGAGGGTTATGGTTTGAGGTCAACAAAGGAAAAAAAGGTAGTGAGACCCCCACCTCAGCCAATAAAGCTGGGTGTGGTGGCATGTACCTGTCTTCCTAGGTCTGTGGTAGGTGTAAGTAGGGAGACTGCAGTTTGGTTGGCCCAAACAAATGTGCAAAACATTTGAAAACCAAGTAAAGCAAAAAAGGATGGGGTGTGGCTCAAGCTTTAGGTTGCTTGCCTATCAAAGTGAAGTCATAATTTCAGATCCCAGTGCTTTCCCCCACAAAGAAAGAAAGAAAATAGAAATTAAGGTGGTGGATTAGAGACACATTGCGATGAGTGAGAAAAGCCAAGGTAATAGGGAAATAGCATACTTTCCATCGTATGCTTAATCTAGACCTAGGTTATCACTGTGTGTTGAGTATGTGATAGGCAGATAAATTGACCACTTAGTGCAAAGATGGTCAGAGCTAATGACATCCTATTTAAAAAGTCATGTCTAAAAAGTCCCATCTGTACTTTGTCCTGAGTTAGATGAAAAAAAAAAAAAAGACTTTGAGCTGATGCTTTATTGAGATGAGATTTTAGGATTTTGGGGAGGACTTGTAGCTATACTTTAGAAATGCAGACAATGTTAATTATTAGTAATCAGAAGTGGGATTTGGTGAAATAAGGATGTCCATAAAAGTCTTGGACACTCTTTCCTTGGAGATGGGTCAATTTCCTCTTCCCATGAAGCTCAGCTGGCCTGTGACTATTTGCCAAATAGAATACGGCAGAAGTTATGTCAATGCTGGTCATGATTATGTCTTTGAGATAACTGGCTGTTTTCTCCCTGGTTTATTGTTCCATGAAAAAATTTGACCCAAGGCTTCCTTGATGAAAAACAAATGTTCACCATATGGGACAACTGGATAAGGACAGAGAGAAATAGAGAGGCTTTGTCACCTCCCAGCTGATCCATGCCCGGCTATTGAAGTTATTGCAGGGCAGGCCTCAAGAGATTAAGGAGCAGAGTTAATTCTTCTTTGCTGTGCTGTTCCCCTTTCTTATCCACAGAAGTAAGTAATATAATCATGGGACTGAAGCTATTAAATTTTCAGATCCTAGTGAGTTATGAGACAACAGATAAGCAGAGCCCTATGTGCTTCTCGATAGTTCACAAATTCCATTCAGATTGGATTTTAAGAGGACTAGAAGAGATGAACTAATTGGGGTTGTCATACACATATGCATGCAAACAACACAAAGAAAATCCTTGTGTAGCTATCTTTATCTCAAAGTAGCAAAAACATCATGCTTCTCTTTTTATCTTTTGTGGGTTTTCTTCTACAAAATCGGAGAACAAGAGGGAGGAACAGGTTCTGTGGGAGAGGGGGTGTTTGGTACTGGTGTTAGCAGGGAGGTGGCAGGGAAAGGGGCAGGAGGATGAATACACATATTATATTACTATTAAACTATTATAATTATTATATTATATTATTATTAATATTATGTGTATTATTATATTAATAATACACATATACAATGTATACACATGTATATAAATGCAATAATGATACCTGTTGAAACTGTTCCAGGAATCAGGGGGAGGAGGCAGGAAGGAAAGCAGTGGAGGAAGTGAATTCAAGTATGATATATTTGATACATTCTAAGAACTTTTGTAAGTGCTACAATGTACCCCCACCCAGAACAACAATAACAAAAATGTCACAACAGAAATGACAGTAGAAATGATGTCTACTAGTATGGGATAGTGCAGAGTGGGAGATGACTTCTACACTTACACACACACACACACACACACACACACACACACACACACACACTCTTCTGTAAATTTAAGTGTATTAGCGGGACAAGGAAGGCTGATTTTAAAGACAAGTCAGAATAAAATTTATTGGATTTATACATGAAAAGAAAGAAAGAAAAGGAAGGACAGAAGAGAGAAAAGAAAGAAAGAAGGAAGGAAAGAAGGAAAGAAAAGATGGAAGGAAGGAGGAAAGAAAGGTGTGGCTTTGATTAGTCAGTCTGGCAGTTTGGAAGGGAACAGTGGGAGGGGAGAGGTGGACAAGAAAGGTTATGGGGGGTAGGGTGAATAGGATTAAAGTACCTTGTATACATGTGTGCAAATGTCATAATGAAACCCATTATTTTGTGCAAAATAGATTAATGCAAATATATTCTTACAGACTTCTACCTAGTTTCTGAATATTTATAAATTCTGTAATCCACTGTCCTCTCAGAGCCAGCAGCTAATTGTAGGAATCTAGAAAGTGATGAACATAGTAGTTTTCATTTATTAGCTCCAGAAATATTTAAATAATTATGACTTCACTGTTTTCAGTTAGTAAAAGTTTGGTGCCAAGTAAGGAAAAGTAAACCAAATTTTGATGAATTTTTTATATTTAACTTGTATGTCATATTATATCATATTATAATCTTTCAAAATAAATACATAAATAATAGAATAAAACAAAAATGTGAAGCATTTTGAAAGTCATCATTTTCCATTTCCAAATGTTGATGTGAAATTAATATGTTAGTGAGTGGATAAATTTCTTCAAACAGCTTCCAATTTTAATAATATTTTACAATAATACTTAACAGTTTGACCAGAGGACTTCTAAAAAAACATTTATGGAGATAGAGGCTCCAGAAATCCTAAGATGAACTATGGGTTACTGTATTTTCTAAATTAAGGAATATAGTGTCATTTGCTTTATTATTTATTTACCTCCTCATGTGAAGAAGAAATGATTACATGCTTCCTATAAATTATCCTTAACTCATATCAGTTAACATTTACTTTTCCAATTGATAGCCATTGTCCTGCATTAAATCTGCAAAATATAAACATTATGTTTTTATTGAACACATTATAGTATGTCAAACTAAATGGAACCTGCCACCTACATGTTATCCATCTATGCAGTATGTGGGTTATATAGACATACTTGTATACTTGATTTCAAGCATAAGAAAGTGTAGCAAATAAATGTTATCATCTGACATCTCTCTAAAAAGTTTAGCGCTAGGATTACCTGGCTCATATTACATTAGTTCAAATTACCCTTGTGTTACCTAAGATGAATTACCAAATATGAATACAATGCAGTTCATAGAGTTTTCTTTCATTAAGTTCCTTGATATACATAGTCTAAACAATTGCAGAAGAAAAATGATTTCACATCTTGGTGTTCTCACTGATGCTTAATTATTTATACTTCAGAAGATTTCTCTAGATTTATCCAATCAGAGCCTTCTTCTGATCATCCTGGTCAAGGCACCCTTCACTTTTTTGTTCCTCAAAGTGTAGATGAGTGGATTTAGAGCAGGAGTCACCATAGTGTACATGATGGCAATGACCCGGTCCTGGTCCAGGGAGCCCCCTGAGGCAGGACGGATGTAGGTAAACAGAACAGGAACATATAAAAGCATAACCACCATGAAGTGGGAGGCACAAGTGGACAGTGCTTTGTGAAGCATGCTGCAGGAATGGGTCTTGAGGAAGAGATGAGTGATAATATAAAAGTAGGAGAGAAGTGTGAGAAAGAAGGGACCCATGGCGATGGTCCCTGTGACAGTATTGAGCAGCTGCTGGTTGAGCTCAGTGTTCCCACAGGCCAGCTCCAGCAATGGCTTAACATCACAGAAGAAGTGATGGATATGGTTGGGACCACAGAAGTTCAAATGAGATGTCATTATGGAGTGCATCAGGGCATGGAAGAAACCAATGGTCCAGACAGTGAGAGCCATCAGGGCACAGAGCTGAGGATTCATGATGACAGTGTAATGAAGTGGTTTGCAGATAGCCACAAAGCGGTCAAACGCCATCACTGCTAACAACATGGCCTCAGTGCTTCCCAGAAAGTGGAAGAAATGAAGCTGGCTTATGCAGCCTAAGAAAGAAATTGCTTTGTTAGTAGAGATGGAGTTCTCAAGCATCTTTGGCACAGTCACTGTGGAGTAGCAGATATCTAGATATGACAGATTTCCCAAGAAGAAATACATAGGTGAGTGAAGTCTTGGATCAGAGATGACAACTGCCAGGATGGCTCCATTCCCAGTCACATTGACAAAGTAGATGGTAAGGAAAACAGCAAAGAGAAAAGGGTCCAATTCTTGGATGTTGGTCACTCCCAGGAGGATAAACTCATTGACTGAGGTTTGATTCACCATTGCCTAAAAAAAGAAGACATAATAATTTGTGAAATTCTATCTGAAATTAGGGTTAATTAGTCTTTCCCCAGGATTTATTGGCAAGACCAAAATATTTTGAGGTAGAATACTGTGTTTTACATAATCTCTCCTCAGATCTTGTGTAGCATTGGGTCCTTAGAATGTTACATACTGAGGCTACATGTCTATTGTGTATTGTGACTCAGCCAATCTTAGAATTAATTATATTTCTCAGTAGGAATTCTGCATAAGTTTCAGCCTACACATCTTCTCTGGTGTGAACATGTATATTATGAAACAATTTTCCTCTCCTTCCTAAATCACATGAACTGGGCAGCAATTTAAAAAATACTCCACTTGGCTAACATCTCTTGACTAATAAGAATTCACTCAAATGATTTTAATTTGATAATAGTAAACAAGGACAAACTCATTACAACAATACCATTGATGAAAAAAAATCTTTTTCACAGAGTAGTAATTTCATTTCTTCATTTAGAGTTAGAGACTTTGATTTAGTGATCTCTTTCTGCCCCAAATCCTTGGAAATATCCTATTGTCCTAATGAAGTAAGACATACTGCCTTACATATCACAGCCTGTCCTGAGGGATGTATAAAACTTTACCACTATGATATCTGATGATGGGCTTATTGTCTTCCTATACTCAGTTATTAAGTATTTTCAAAATATCATCCCAAATGATTTCTTTCATGATAAATTTTGCTTTATTGTGTTTCTATTCCCTGATTGCCTTGACACTTTTGCAAATCTTTTTTTCCAGATCCCTGGACCCTGTTAGGGAAAATTCTTTTCTGTTCATAGTTAACAGAGACTTCCTTATCTACCAGTTCTGTCCTCTCTTCAAAGCATCTAGGGGTTAAATCCCTTTGATATTATGTCTTCTCTTATGATCTATCTTTGTTTCCCTTCCTCTTCCCTTTCCATCCTTTCTTATCCCTTCCCTTTTGTTCCCTTTTTGAGACAGTTTCTCATTCTGTAGCCTAGGCTGGATTTGAACTAGCCACAGTCTTCTTGCCTCCACCTCCTAAGTGCTGGGATTACAGAGAAGAACCACCATTCCTGGCTGGTCTACTTTAAGTCCTATTTTTATTTCACTTGAAATAAAGTCACACTTCAGGTATTAAGGAACTTTACTCTCCTCTCTTTTAACTCCATTAATGAGACACTGGGATTCTGTTATCTTTTATAACCCAGAAGTCTGTCTGCTTCATATCAGTTTCTCTAAAGTTGCCAGAAATTTCCAACTCTTCTTATTGGAAAAATCTATTTACTATATTGCTCTTCCTTTCTAGCAAATAAAAATCCTATTTTTTCCTAAAAGAATGCATCTTTTCACTCCATTTACATAACGGAAAAATAATTTTTTGGTTAATGTTAAAATTTTTTACAGTATAATTTGTTTATCAGCATAACTTAATTATAAAAAGGAGTTTTGTTGTGATATTTACAACATGCATAGAATGTACTTTGACCAAATTCACCCCATGTATATTACTCTTTCTTAACCACCTTCCCTTCTTCCCCTTCTTTTCAACAGTTTTTGCTGGGTTTCATTATGCTATTTTCATAGATATATAATATTTACCCTATTAAAAGTCTTGTGGAATTGTGAGTAAGTAAGTGTTAAAAGGTTTAATATTTGCCAGGCATGGTGGCACATGCTGTAAACCCAGTACTCGGCAGACTGAGGCAGGAGAATTGTGAGTAGAGGCCAGCCTGGAATATCCAGTGAGAATATGACTCACAGAAGAAAAACAAAAATGTTTAATAGTTGAATAAGTTTGCTGAAAGACAGAAAACTTAGAAACCTTCATTACTTGCAAAGTGTCTGAATTATCTCCTTGAGGTACAAAATCCACAGACATAATTATGTAAAGTAGCTTTCTCTTTTTTCCTTTCATTTAAAGTTGTACTGCATTAGCTCTTATGTATCAGAAGGGAAGAAACAAGCATTTGTGGGAAACAGAATAGGAGGCACTGAGAGAACTGTAAGAAGTGTTAGAAAATTTAACAGAGATGCTGACATTGGGGTGCTTGCTGTAAAAGGGAAATCACTCATGGTTTGAAATCATTGAGGGGAAAAGGAAACAATTTTCTGTAAGTGCAACAAAAAATTAATAAACTAGAGGATATTTCCAGAGATCTCATGGGATTCTAAGCTATATATCTAGGAGATTTTGAGAAATGATCTAACCTCTGTTATATTGCTGTAAAAGATTTCCTTCAAATAATTCAGAGTGTTTGCCTTTGAGGTATACTGAGCATTTTTTTGAGAGAAGTTTTCAAACTTTTATTACTATTTGAGCAAAGTTGCACATATATACAGTTTGAAAATCTAGCAATTGAAGTTTTATTATAAAGTATAATCACCCCTAGTTCTGTGTCTCTCCCCAGATCTTAGCAGGTTATTTGGCATTTTCTGCCTTTCTTTGAATAGTATGCTTGCACTGTTACATCTTCATTATCTTCCACGAGGATTGTACACACATTGTTTTCCCATAACTATGGCCCTCCTGATATAAGAATTTCAAAATATGTAGATCAATGGTTATTACTTAAATTACTGCAATATATAAATGTTCCTCAGAGGTGTGCTATTATAATTTAAACATTACAACTGCTCATTAGCACTGAAATCATACACCAAACATTATTTATGATTCTTTGACCAGAAAACAAAATTTTACCAAAAACTCAGAGCTTTCAGATTTGTTTTGTAGAATGTTTAGAAAATCAGGCACATTGAATTCAGAGGAGATTCACACACACACACACACACACACACACACACACACACACACACACACACAAAATCAAAGAAACTAAAGTAGTATAGCCAACAGGCACAATGATGAGTCCAACATAAAGAAAACCAGCTCTAGATTCTGGTTGAATTTTAATAAACCAGGGAGTTCACTCACTCAAAAACAGAAAATGCATGAGACTTCTCAGTGTGTTTCCTATTTCATTCCCTTACCTGATTGAGTGTTCAGTTTAGAGACACAAGTAGGAACACTTTTTAGGGTTAAATTCCCAGTAATTACAAAAGTTGAAAAACATTTGAAGTGACAGTCCATGTGATTGTGGTATAAACTCTTCATCTTCAAAAACCCCTCTCTTTCTGAATTTTTGCTTGCATTTTAATGGGACACATAGATCTCCATAAAAATCCCAAGGGAGATTGTCCCCTAGTGCTCAACAAAATTGTTGTAAAAGTAAACAAGTAACTTTCCCACACCTGCACCATGAGGGATTAACCCTAGCTAATTTATATGTGTCATTTTTTCCAATCTTCCTATTCCTGTTCCTTATTATGTTTGTTCCTTATTTTCAGAATCATGAACAAAACAGATGTCAATGGCTTAATAAATTTTCATTTAAAGTCATGGGTTTCTTTATGACATTCCATACATACACATATTTTGATCATATCTTCCCCTGCTATTATCCTTTCTTATCCCCTAGCTGCTTCTCCCTTTTCCACTTCCACATCCCTAATAGACACTTCACCTGGGATCAACAAGAGAAAACACATGATACTTGCCTTTGTGAGACTGACTTAATTCACTTAACATGACGAGAATCAGTTCAAGCTGTTTTCCTGCAAATGACATTCTTTATGGCCGAGTAAAATTCTATTGTGAATATATATCACATTTTCTTTATCCTCCTATTTATTATGGGTACCTTGTCTGATTCCATAACTTGGCTATTGTGAATAGTGCCACAAAAACATGGATATGCAGGTATCTCTACTGTATGTTGCCTTTGATTCCTCTGGGCATGTCCAAGCATTGGTATAGGTCCATCATAAGCTAGTTTTGTCTTAGTATTTTGAAGATCCTCCATTCTTGTTTCTGTGGTGGCTGGTTTAGTACACAGTTCCACCAAAATTGAGAAGGGCTCCATTTTCCCCAGATAGTCACCAGAATTTGTTTCTTAAAGTTTCTTTTGGTCATATAAAGTGTTTTCTTTTTTGTGTTTTAAATTTTTATTAGCATATATTAGCTGCACAAGTGTTTCATTGAGATATTTCCACACATTCATACAATGTACCTTGACCAAATTCAACCTCTCTATCCATCCCCCACCTTTCCCGTTCTTAAAATAACTTGTTCAGGTTTCACAGTTCTATATTCATACATGGATATGAAGCACTTTGACTTTACTCACCTATTCTTCACCTTCTTCTTTTGCCCCACCACTGGTACCCACCCCTAAACAGGGCCTGTTTTACATTCATAATATATTTTTTTGTTTGTGAAAGGGCTCAGCATTTTGTTTTAAATAGATTGCACACTTTTTCCAGTCTGACACCTCTCACCATGTCAAACTAGCTTTAGCTAGCAATACTTCATTAAATACTAAAAATTAGTTTTAATTTATTTTGAGAAAAATTCTATTTTGAAATCAATTAACATTAGTCTAAAATTTAAGACAAAAGGAGGGCTAATGTTTAATGTTACTTTATACACACATTTCCTCAGACAGAACCAGGAATATAATTTTTAAAATTTATTTGTGCACACCCACTAGCACACGTGCACATACACACACACACACACACACACACACACACACTCACACATACTTCCAAACAACAAAATTCAGAGCATGGGAAATGAAGACATTTTTTTTGATGGTATAGACTGAAGTCAATAATTTGTCTAAATTTAGAGGGTAAGATGTTCTGATTTTCAGTCTATGCTAATGAAATCTATTGTCATGTTCAGAAATAAAAGAGTTTTGAATAGTACCATCATTTTTTACTTTAATTCTAGAAACAATGTCAAAAGATATTATTTTTCATTTTCTGTGATACAGGAGGAGAGAATCTATGGATTTTCATTTACTTGAAAATCAAAACACCTCTGGAAATAGGAAATATGCAGTTCACGTAGCTGGCCAATGTCTGAGGTGTTATCATTGTGAGATGAAGTCCCAGTCCATTTGTACTGGCTTACCTGATGCTAACAAAATGGGAAGTGTATGGCTGTGCACTGCAAATTCAATCAGGACAAGCTGAGTGTAAACCAGTGATCTGAGCCATAGAAGTAGGGCATTACTAAATATGTAATATTTAGGTGAAAAGAGTGCAGGAGCTTCTGGTGATGCTCCTCCACTAGCTTTGTTGATGCAGTTTTTCTGGATGGATGCAACTGAACCCAGCAGAGAATCTGCAAAAAAAATGCTAGCATATCACCTTGCTACTCATTGGCTTGCTTGCTTGATGTTTTTCTTCTATCCTGTTAAATTTTGTAGATACATACTCACTGGGCATTGTTGGTTTTTGGCCAGGGATTTTTTTTCTTATCTCAAAAAGAACTTAGTAAGAAAATCACAAGCAATCAGTGGTTAAACTGAACTGTATGTATATGTTTGGAAAATAATCAACATAACCATTTCCTATAGCCAAAATACTGTGAATTTGCTATTGCTCCTTTAATGCTTAGACTACAAATAAATCCTAAAATAATTGTAAGTTGTCAGCATTCTCTGACACATTAGACAGAAAGACAGAAGTCACTATAGCACACAATTGTACAGTTTGTAGAAAATGTGCTAATTCTCTTCCTATACACATCTTTTGGCCTGGAGTTGTCCTCTTCAGAAAACAAGTTACTGGGATGATGACTTAACTTCATTGGTTGGGAAAGAGAAGTATTCTACTCTCAGCTATGTTATATGAGCAAACATTTCCCTAGGAATTTACCAGAATAAAAGGCTCTTAACTACTCTGCCTAATATTGGAGATCTGAGGAAAATAAACAAACTCACACACCCCATCATCAGTAAAGATTGATGTGTGAGATATATGATACAATATCATATATATATATATATATATGTAAGTATATAAAATACTGCTTTTTGTTTTTGTTTTTTTCTTAAAGTGCCCAGGTGGGCTTAAGGATGCCCACCTGCAAGCAAATCTACAACAGCAAAGTATTTTTTCTATTCCATCTACGATGTGTATTAGGAGAGGGGGGAGGGTAGGAGAAAGGAGAGAAAAGGGGAAAACATATCCCTCGTTTCCCCATTCCTACCACAACAAGGTCTGTGCACCATACGTAATGGAAGGGCATGTCCCCAGTCAGATTAATATTCTGCACAAGTTAGTACTCTGGTGGTTTTCCTTGGATACCTATCTTGAAAAAGTTGAAAAGATAAGTCACTTGAAAATAATTCAATGTTGGTAGAAATTAAAACTACAAAAGGAGGAGTAAAATCATCCTTCACTGAATTGTTCCCTTTTTTCCTTCTTAAACTATTTATTCATTTTATAGAGGGATTTTTTTCTTCTTTCTAATCATTAGGAATTGAGGATTTCTGAGTCCATCACTACTTTGGTGACACAGGTAAGATTTCAGATTTATGCTTTCAGGTGTTAAGAATCTCCTCCAAATGCCACAATCAAGTAAGACTTCATTATTTTTTTCTACTGAACATAACAATACCCATTGATATCTCTGAAGTGTAATCCTATCTTAGGTCAGTATTTCTCCAAGGAAAGTAGTTGTTCGGAATTGAATGCTCTTGCCTTTTTTTGGTCTTGTAAATTGAAGTGCATTGTCATGCTTCACTCCACATTCAGTCAAAGTAAATGCAACCAGAACAGGTGCCCTTCTTAATCCTAGAACACAATGCACTGCAACACTGAAATCTGGATTTTTACGAAATTTACTTTTTAACAGGTTCATCCAATCATCTGCTATCTGATTAGGAGATGAAGCACCACTATTGTCAAATGCCTAATCTAGAACACAATCCTTCTTTTTCAATTGGAGCTTTATTATATGTAGTATTGCAAAGTTAAACCAAATCTGTCACTCCATACTCCTTAAGCTCCTCTGTTAACTTGTTGAGAGTAACATTGGTAGGGCTGTGAGTTATTAAAAAACATGTTTTCATAAGATATCTCCACTGGGGCTGTATAGTTCATTATGGCAAATAAAAAGTGTGATTGTGTGTAAGTTGATGGGGAAAATGAAAAACAAATCAAGAAATCTTGAAATGTTTTACAGCAAAAACATTAAAAAGACCACAAAATGCCTATCATCAGTCAGCATTTTGTCTGTTAAACTTTTATTCCTTATGAAGCTTCTCCTTTCAATACAGGCTGACATATTTAGAATTCACTTGAATCCATATTCAACTTGAATCTTAATGCCTGGAGATGAATACTTTCAGACTCCAAAAAAATCCAACTACATACAAAATTCAAGTAACTCTTTACCGCATTTAGGCACTAGTGAGAGAAGCTAAAAAGTATAGGTCATTTTCCACTTTTGTTCACTTGATGCTTAATTTTACTGGAGTCATTAAGAGAAATAGGCTCACAGTAATAAAAAGCCAGTCTTGGGTTCAGAGTCTCACTTGTCAGTGAAAATGCTGTGGTGAGCCTGGCAGAACTCTATCCTCACACTCAGAAAAACCATAAATGTGAAATGTATATTGCCCTGGAAAACTCTGGTGAGATGAGGACTGAACATTGAAGTCTGGAGGTGGTAGGAGCTAGGAGACGCCTTGCTCCTCAAGTCACTTGGCTGCAGAGATGGTGGCAGTGACTTCTGTCTAGTCTCAGTGAGCAACACCTGGCAGTCTGGGCCTTTGGGAATGTGTCTGGGAGTCTGACTTGCTATGCTTTTGATGTTTACTGCCCTGTGGCTTTTCCTCCAGCAGTGCCTGTCCATGGTTGTCTCTCCAGCTCCTGCTGGAGGGATGACAATCTTTTATCTATCTACGTATCTATCTATGTATCTATCTATATTTCCTTTTATCTATCATCTATCATTATCTATCAATCATCTGTCTGTCATCTATTATCTGTCTATATCCTCTATTATATCTATCATCTATTTATCTATCATATCTATCTAATCTATTATCTACCTATTAATTATCTGTCTGTAATCTATCTATCTGATCTATTATCTATCTATCATCTGCCTGTCATCTATCTATCTATCATCTATCTATCTTTTTCCCTTGATGATTGTCCTTCTGACTGGAGTTTTGATTTATATTTCCCTGATGGCTAAGGATGTCAAACATTTTTTTGTGTGTTTATTGGCCATTTGTATTTCTTCATTTGAAAAATGTTCAGTTCATTTGTCCATTTATTAATTGATTAATTTGCTCTTTTAGTGGTTAATTTTTGGTTCTTTTTATAGTCTGAATATTAATCTACTATCAGATGAATAGCTGTTAAAGATTTTCTCTCTTTCGGTAGACTGTTTCTTTACTATGTTAATTGTTTCTTTTGCTGTGTTGAAGTTTTCTAATTTGATGCAATTTCATTTATCAATTTTTTGCTATTCTTTCATGAGCTACTAGAGCTGTATACAGAAAGTCATTGCCTATGATTATATCTTGAAGTATTTCTCTTATGTTTTTACATAATAGTTTCAAATTTTAAGGCCTTACATAGGTTTTTGAGTTGATTTTTGTACAAGGTGAGAGATAGGGATCTAGTTTCAGTCATCTACATGTGAATATCCAGTTTTCCCAGCAGTACTTATTAAAGAAGTTGCCTTTTTTCCAATGCTTGTTTTTGGCACCATTGTCAAGAATCATATTGATTTTGCTTCTTGGGCTTATTTATGGATATTCTATTCTCTTCCATTGGTCTATATGTTTGCTTTTTATTGCAGTAAATACTGTTCTTGTTACTTTGACTCTGTAGTACAGTTTGAAGTGAGGTAATATCAGACCTCCAGCACTGCTTTTTTTTGCTCAGGATTGCTTTGGCTATTTGGGTTCTTTTGTGCTTTCATATGAATTTTAGGATTGTTTTTGCTATTTTTGTGAGGAAAGTCATTGGGAGTTTAATGTTGATTACAATAAATCTGTAGATTGCTTTCAGTATTATGGCATTTTTTACAATATTAATTTGGCTAATCCATTAACATGGGAGGTCTTTCCATTTTCTGGTGTCTTCTGCAACTTCTTTCTTAAGTGATTTATAGTTTTCATAGGTCTTTAAATCTTTGGTTAAGTTTATGACTGTGTATGTTATTTTTTAGACTATCCTGAGTGGGATTATTTGATTTCTTTTTCAGGAGTTCATTATTGGTATATAGAAAAATTACTAATTTTTTATATTGATTTTGTATCCTGCTATTTTGCTCAAAGTATTTAACCAATCTAAGAGTCTTCTGATGGAGTCCTTAGGGTCTTTTAAGTGTGGAAATATATCATCTACAAATAGGGATAATTTGGCTTTCTCCTTTTCTATTTGTATCCCTTTATTTCTTCATCTTTCCTAATTGCTCTGGCTAAGATTTTAAGCAGTACATTGAATAAGAGTGGTGATAGTGGACACCCTCATTGCATTCCTGAATTTAGAGGAAATGCTTTCAATTTTCCTCATACAATATAATGTTGACCATTGGTTTGTCATATGCATGATCCTTCTATTCCTAGTTTCACCAAGTCTTTTATCATGAAGGGATGTTGTATTTTTTCAAAGCTTTTTTTTTGCATCTACTCATATGATTCTTAAAGTTCTGTTTATGTTCTGTGTTACATTTTTGATTTGCATATGTTTAACCATCCTTACATCCATGCAATGAAACTAAGTTGACCGTGGTAATCTAGGTTGATTGTGTTTTTTTCATGGATGGAAAAAACATCATTCCATGGCCTCCTGGCTTTTAGTTTCTGTTGAGAAATCTGCTGTTATTCTGATGGGTTTGCTTTTATATATGCACTCCCATTTCTTTCTTGATTCTTTCAACATTCTTTCCTTTTCTGTATATTTAATGTTTTAGCTAGGTTATGCCTTGAGGATGTTTTTTTCTTGTCTTGTCCAATTGGTGTCCTAAAAGCCACCTACACTTGAATGACCATCTTTTTCTGAAGATTGAGAATATTTTCTGCTATTATTTTATTGAATACATTTCTATGCTTTTAGCTTGTATCATCTCTCCTTCTATGCCCATGATTCATAGGTTTTGTTTTTTTCTTCCTAGAGGTCTTTTATGTTCTGCTTGTATTTTCTTTTTTCCATTTTTTATTAGTATATGTTCATCATACAGAGGGGATTCATTGTGACAATTTCATATGGGCTTATATTGCACGTTGGTTAGATCACCTCCACCATATCTCCCCTTTGACCCCCTCCCCACCCCAGTTAAAACTATTGCAAGAGGTCTCTTTGTTCTTTTTTGCATAAGTATATGAAGTCTTCCTTCAACTTAATCTCTTTCATTCACCCTCCCTCCTCCTATAAGCTCTCTGCAGTAGTTAGAATGATAGTCATGTCACTCTGTCTACCTATCCCCCCTTGACCTGGGGTCTACAAACTTTTGCCTGGACTGGCCAGGAACCATGATTCTTCTGATCTTAACCTCCTGCATAGCTTGGGATGACAGGCACAGGCCATCATGCTCAGCTATTGGTTGAAATGTGGTTGTGTGAACTTTTTGCCTGGACTGGCTTTGAACCATGATCCTCTTGCTTTCAACCTCCCAAGAAGCTAGGATTAAAGATGTGAGCCACCAGAACCTGACTTATCTTCTTCCTCTTAGCTCCTTTTAATTTTTGAGTTTGGTAATCCTTTCTTCTACCATTCTTCTGTTGAACTGTTCTGTTCAATTTTTGAGTTTAATTATTGTGTTCTTCATTTTCATGATTTCTTTTTGACTTTTAAATATTTTCTATTCTGTTGAAATTCTCACTTTCTCATTTATTGCTCTTATGACCTCTGTGAACATCTTTATGACCATTATTTTGAACTTCCTTTGAGATAATTCACTTAATTTCATTTCTTTGGAGTTATTTTCTGGAGATTTAACTTGTCCTTTTCTTTGAAGTATATTTCCCAGTGTCTTTTTCCTTTTTCACTCCTATGTTGGCTTCTGCACATTAGACAAAACATGTATACTCCCAGTCTTCAGTAACTGGCCTAATGTAGGAAATTAACCCTGTCAATCTGCCTACCCTGAGATTCCTAGTGCCCCTCTAATTTTGTGCTCACCTAAACCATTGCTTTTTTTTCAGTGGTCTCCAAGAGACCCAAGCCAGGTAAGATAGAATAAACTCCCTCAAATGGTGTCAGAAAAATTGGGGTGCTGGATATATAGTGCAATTTCTTCTTTTGGCTAGGATAAGCTGGGAGCTGGATTTTTTTGTCTGCTTGTTTTGCACTGAGCCTGAGCCAGAGCTGTGACACATGCTTACTGTCTTACTCAGACTACACATTCTTTCAACGTATGTCTTTGCTCTCTGTCATTCCCAGTGGGCTAGTGAATGCTGGGTCCCCTCAGCTCTCAGAAACAGGTAAGATAGGAGCGAGAATCTCAGGTAGCATCTGTAACAGTTGGGGGACCCACAAGGGTAGTCCGGTTTTCTAGGGAGATGCTGGATTCTTGGTATTATCACTGAAGAGAGTTGGAGGGAGGAGCTGTGCTCAGAGTTTGTCCATTCAACCTCCCACAGATGAGAGGTTTTTTTTTTTTTTTTTTTTTTTTGAGATAGGATATCTTTAGGTAGCCCAAGCTGGCCTCCAACTCTCTACATGGCCCAGACTGGCTCCAAACTCACAATCATCCTGCCTCAGCCTCCTGAGTACTGGAACACTGAGCGCACACAACTACACTCAGTCATATTTTTGAGATGACATATTAAAAATTGCTCTAGGGTTTAAAAAGTACACTTTAAGGTTTCAAAATTCACGTGATTTGTTCTGGCTTAATTCCATTGAGATACAGCTTATATGTCTTTATTCCCTTTTCCCAGTTTGTAATATTGTTATACATATTCATCTATGTATGTTATGATCCCTTACATAAAATTATTACTTTATGTATCATTTGTCTTATAAAAAGTCTGATAGGCAAATGAATAAGAATACATTTTGAAAGTTTGTTACATTAACATTTTTTAAGGCTACATGGAACACATTTATTAAGGAAATGGACTTTAAAATGCATTAACAATAAACAAACAGAAACCTTAGCATATCCAGACACAGCATCAACATTCAGGAGTAAACTGGAAGTGCAGAGATAAGGCAGAGTAGAAGTAGCACTGGATCAGGAACCCACAGACCAGGGATCTTTTTAAGAGTTTATCTTTAAGCCTCCTTCAGCTTTGTGGAACCTCGGTTATGATTCTCATTTCCACTGATTAAATCAGGGAGGTTGCTCTAGATCATCTCTAAGTCACTTTTCTAGCTCTAACGATTTTTTATAAAAATTTTTATTACATATATTGTACTAGTTGTACAAGAGGTTCCTTGTGACATATTCGTATATATTTACAATGAACCTTGATTAGGTTTACTCTCACCATCATTCTCCCCCATTCACCAGTCCCCTGCGTAAAATGATTTCAACACTCCATTTTCATACAAGCATATAAAATAGAGTACATTCATCCTCTTCCACTCTCTCCATTTCTCCTCCCCATTCCACTCATTTCTGCCCCCTAATAGGACCTGTTTTTAGGTTACTGTCCTTCATTTTTTAGGTGTGTATTCATTGTTCAAAGAGGTTTCACTACATTAACATTCAGTTACAATTCTCTTCTTCCAGTGAATTTGTGGTACCATATAGTATCATTTGCTTAATCATTGCTTACTTACTTTTGAAATGTGGAAATGTATTTCTCTGTTACAATTATGCACATATTTTTATATGCATAAAAATCAATTGACTTGGAATATTAGATATTCAATTATACTGTCTTTTATAGTTTCCTAGATTTTTATGTTTTCTGAACTATTTTCTTCTTTGAAGTGTAGTTGAGTTCATTTCTTACATCATTTGTTTTCAGCCTTAAGTACTTACTTTAGGATTTTGGGTATGATGGGTTAGATCCCATCACATTTTCTGTTTTTCTTATCTGAGAATTTCTTCATTTCATATTCATGTTTGAAAGATAATTTTTCTGTGTATGAAATTCTTGACATTATAAGTATTTCTATTTTTTTAAGTACTGAGGATTGAACCCAGGGCTTCATGCATGCTAGGCAAGTGTTCTGCTGAAGTGTCCCACGAGCTCTTACTGTTATTATTTTCAACTTAAATGCTAATTTAAAAATTAACTTATGTTAATTGTACAAAATAAAGGGTTTCAATTATGACATTTCCATACATGCATATAATGTTCCTCATACTATTTGTAGATATTATATTTTAATGAATAATAGAATGTAATACTTATGTAAAACAATAAAGCTTCTAGAATATAATTATTATTTTAAAACTCCTGCTCCATTTTAAGATTTAATTTTTGTCTCCTTTTGTTACCTGTATCTTTCATATGGCAAAACTACATGTATATTCATATTTATATTGACCAATTTTTGCTTTGTTTCTCACATCTGAAGATCTGTGTCTTTATTAATTCTGGAAAACCAGTAGAAGTTACTTCTCTAAATATCTCCTGCAGCACAGTCCCTCAAAGCATGTGTAAATAGATCAACAGAACTTTCTGGAGCTTGTATTAAATATATTTTGGATTATTCTTTTTAGTCTTTTGTGATTCCTAATCTTTTTCCTTCTTTTTAATTTTGTTGTTTTAAGAAATGCATTTTTTTTGTTCTGTGGGAAACCCTTGAACCTATCTTCTGATCAACTAATTCTGTTGCTTAAGCTATCCCTTGAGTTTCAATCAGTATACATTATATGTATAGATATTTTTCAGTTATTTCACAAATGCTTCTTTTTCTTAACATTGTATGCTTCTTTTTTGTATTTTTTGATCTCTATTAGATTATTGTTTTATTTAAACATCCTGCCCACGTGAATGCCAAGGTAATCCATTCTACTTGAAGGGACAATGCAAATGACATATGGATACTTTCCATAGTGACTACTGTGTATTACTGTCAAAACTCTTAGGAGTTAATATAATAGAACCTTAGTGAACCTCTAAATAGTGACAGAGCACTGAGATCCAGGAGTCTGTCCTTAATACTTGGATACTATTTAATATTCCAAACTCAAGTGTAACTAATGAAAAGATGAGGAAGAAATTCAACATTTACTACCTTCCCATTACTCTCATAAAAATGAACCAGGATAGGAAATTAAGTTAGATTCTTTAAATTTGGAGAAATTTACATTTTTTTCACACCTGGCTTTGTAGGGTGAGATTTTAATCTACTATATGGATTATATATGAATTATTTATGAATTACAAGAGTAATGTTCATTGTTTTTGTTGCTCAGAGTCTATTCATAGGGCCACTTTCCTGTATGTAAGTCTTCCCATAATAATTTTGTTTTAGCTTTAATTTCTTGATTCTCTGTTGTTTCTTCCAACATATTGTGATGTCTTTCAAACAGGAATGAATGGATATGATTCAACAAAAGAAGTAGTCTTTTCTTCTTTGAAAAATCTTTCTTAGAGCTGCCTTCATGGACTCATTTCTCAGGCTATAGATTATTGGATTGAATGTTGGGGGAAGAACAGTATAAAAAACAGTGAGTAAAATGTCTAATGCAGATGGAGATTCGGAATGTGGCTTTAGAAACTCAAAGACACCAGTAGATAGAAACAATATGACAACACATAAGTGTGTCAGGCAAGTAGAAAAGGCTCTGTCTCTGCTCTCAGAAGATGGTGTTCTTAGCACAGTAGAGAATATACGTATGTAGGTAAGTCCAATAGAGATGAAGCAAAAAAACGCCATCAAGGACAGGAAGCCCGCAACACCAAGCTCACTGACATATTCATTGGAACAAGAGAGTTTCAGGATCTGGGAGGCATCACAGAAGAACTGATGAATAACATTGGCACCACAGAAGTGGATGGAGAAAGTAGCCGCTGTATGCATGACTCCAGAGATGATTCCACTGGCCCAGACAGCTAGCACTCCACAAACACAGGTCCTGGCGTCCATGATGGCTTCATAGTGCAGTGGAAGGCAGATGGCCACATAGCGGTCATAGGACATTATTGTGAGCATGGCCATTTCAGTGGAACCACAGACAGTGAATGCAAAACACTGCATTATGCATTCCCAGAGGGAAATATATCTACTGTGCATGAAAGAATTGCAAATGGACCTTGGCACAGTCACAGAAATGTAGCACAGATCCAAAAGAGAAAGATGTTTCAGGAAAAAGTACATAGGTGTATAGAGACTGTGGTTCATAGAAGTGGCAACGATAATGAGAACATTACCAGTTAAAGCCACCAAATATAAGGCTAAGAAAAAAGAACCAAATAATATTTCTAACTCAGGTTTTCTGGGAAACCCCATGAGGAGAAATCCAGTCATTGTAGTGAAATTAGCCATATTCCTTTTTGATTTCTGAGAGCGAAACTAGCTGTAAGAAGAATGAAAAACTCCTAACAACACAATTTTAGTTATTCAAGAATCTAATCCATTTACTCAGTAACATTAATGCACGAAGACAGGGCTACCAGTCTATCATTGTGAAGTGTGAAGCAGCTTTCCCGTTAAGAATTAGTTGAGCAATTTTCATTCCATCATGAGGAGGATGTGTAGATTATACATTTTAATGTTACTCATTTCATGATAAGAAGGAAAATATATTTAATTGGACATACACTATCTAATTCAGTTCACACATCCATTCATAGATAAATTTTTAGAGAAGTTTTTGAGGAACCTGTTTTTTCCCATTAATCTTTCTACCATAAAAGCATGAAATTAAAACACTTTCATTACATGTAATAATTGTACATATTTTAAAGTGATATTCAGTACATGTATGATATGTAATGATCTCTTTTATACCGCTATGGCCACCTGATTCAATTGCTTCATTAAGAGAGAAAACATTCTTCATGTTTTTTTTCTTTTTATCCTATGCATTCTTTGGAAAAATAAATAAATAAAATTCAAAGTGTATTGCATATTGATAATATCTGTGAAAGTTTTATACAGTCATTATCCTTATCATAAAATATATAAGTTCTATTGAAAAATCCTAATTTTGCATTAGAAAAATGATAAAAGCCTAGGCTTTTCTTACTGTATTTTACAAGTAAAAATAAAATGGCTAATGATCTTAATATTATTCAACCTAATTTTTAATTAAGTAAAGCTCGAAGTACTAATGAAATTCAGTTTTTGTGCCAATCAAATTAGCAAAAAATTTTAAAACTAAAATTTTTTTGAGTATGAAGTGAAGTATGATTTTATCATGCTCAGATGGTCAAATTTGTGTAAACTTTCTGGCAAACAACAACTTATTCACAAAAGACTTAAAACTGCCTTTTCTCTAAAGCAATTAATTTTATGCTTAATAATTAATTCATCATAATAATGGGTATTTAAGGAAAACTATATTTAGAATTATTACAGTTGCAAAAAATTGGTAATTCTTTTAATATTCAATAGTAATATTCAATAGTAATATTGAATATTAAATTAATTTTCTAATATTTAATATTTGTAAATATTCAGTTTAACATTAAGAATTGCCTAATAATTTAGATGGCATTACAATTATTGCTTAAGTCATTTTTCATGAAATTGAATAATGATTATTATTATATAATTATTAATATAATTATATAATAATTGTTATTATATTAATAATTATTATATTATTATTATATAATTATAATTATAATTATATAATAATTATTATTATATTAATATATAATTTAATAATTATATATTATTATAAAAGCACAACACATTATGTAAACCATATTAATCATAATAAAAAAGAATCTATGCAAATATAGCACATGAAAACAGGAATTATTTCCTGATGGTTTAAATGTTTTTTATCTTGACTCTCCCAACTCAGAGACACAGGGACAATCAAACTTTCTGTGCTAACTCCAGACATGTGCCTATGCTAGATTTCATAGGTGTGTGTGCACTTTATTAATCACAGACACTGAAGGCATCTAGAAGTTATATGGCATTTTTCTGGAGAAGCCTCTATTTCTGTATGTCCAGGAAAAAGTTGCTAATGTTTCTGTCACATACACAACATAATGGCCTTAACTCTACATATTCTATGTATAAAGAAGCATTGTTTGGCTTATCCTATAGTGTCCAAATTTGTGTTTCCATTAATTAATGGTACTATTGACATTAACTGATACACCAGTCATATGTGCACTAGAATCATTTGAAGTTTTTATTTTCTCTGTTATACCTTTCTATGTGTTTCTATTTTTATCTCTCAAGTACTTACATATTTTTTATTAATATGTTAATCTATTTGTGATACTATGGCATATTAATATCTAGCCCTTATTTAATTCATTATTTATCACATATATCTTTGGTATCACAGATAGAACCAGAAAAATGAATGTGTGCTATTGATAGGTACTTTCTCAACGTAGTTTCTTCTTTTTAATTTTTGATTTATGAAATATTAATAATAGGAGGGAGTTTCATTGTGATAAGTCCATACAGGTATACAGTGTAGTTTGAACAAGTTCACCCCGTCAATTATATTCCCATTCCCCCTCTCCCTCCTAAGGCTCCTCTTTCTTTACAAGAGATAAGGATATTCATAAGGTAAAACCACGGTGTCTAAAACCATTATATCAATATGGGAGAGAATAGGACCATTTTTTTTCTGTAAAGAAATTGCAGGTCTTCTTGCTTTTTTTCATTTGAATATTACTGCAGAATTTAGCATTTTATTCCTAACCCCATTGTTTGTTGTCTCCTACTTGCTCACTGTCATTTCAGAAAGAGGACACTCACATTTCCATATGTCTCTTATCTTAGTTTTTAGGTGAATATTGATGGCATTAGAATATATCAAAATGTCTTATATGAAGAGTCTAATGATTTTGAAATTTACTTCTCCATGTAAGTTCTTTTCTACTTTCCTTGAAATATGAATGCAAGCTTGACCATTCTGGCTTTTTCTGCATCATGTCTACATAAGAATTTCTGCCTATGAAGTGAAAGCTGGATGTCTGGTTCTGACAGGAAGCATAATCTTGCCATGTTTATCCTCTTAACAGTTTCTCCCTATAGAGTTTTATTTTGTGAACATGGAGAATATTGTTATTTAGCTAATGTAATATTTTGAAGTTGAAACAGTTTGAAGACCTGTTGAAGAATGGTTTGAAAAATCTTGCATCTTTTAGAGTCAACTAATAATAAGAATATGAGGAATAATAAGAGTGTTATCCCATGGTCTATATATCCCAAATTTCTTCTTTAATAGCAGCACAAAGAAATTCATTGCTGGAAGGATAGAGATTACATGTCACAAAATGCTTTTGAAGTGGAAGGAAATTAAAGTTTTCTTTTTTTATTCCTAGTTTTATTTTTAAAAACATCTATAGTTAATAACTTTTTAGTCAACTTTTCTGAGCTAAATGTCAATGTCTGTTTTTATCCTATCTGCTCAAACTCTGTAATTCATTTGATTTGCATTATTCTGCATAACAACCCTTTTTTTTGTGTATATATTTTTTTAGTCAGGGTGTTTATGTAACCCAAGCTGGACTCAAACTCAGGATCCTCCTGCTTTAGCCTCTTCAGTGTTAAGGTTACAAGAATTGTCACCATCCTCTGCTAGTATATATCCCTTTTGAGAATCCAAAGAAACTCACCTAAGTACATTCAGGAATTTCCTTCTCAAACTTGGGGAAAAATCTGTCAGAGTATCAGCTATCATTTAGCAGAAGGTTGAGATTTTTTGTAATTCAGTGCCTTAAAATAAGATCATTTCAATTCTTTTTTGGCCACAGGAGGCCAAGCAGTAAAGCTCCTCTGACACTAATGAGAAGATCCCTTAGGTACTCTGAGTATTTGGAACTTCTTGTGATTATCCTGAGGCTGAAACCTGTACTTCTGTGGTGTTCTTCCCTCAGTGTTATATATTGATCTAAGTTAATGGTCACACCTAGTTAATTGGACTGTCAGTTTATTTGTGTCCACTAAATCAAAGCATTGTGGTTTTTTTGGAGGGGGGTAAAGAAAGCCCAATAAAATGGAGTTAACTCTTGTGTTTAGTTTGTTCTTTAAAAAGACAATGCATATTTAGAGACTTCATCTACTTAAGCACCTGGAAAGCAGAGGCATCTTGGGTTGTGAGATTCTCATGCTTCCATTTTAGATATTGCTATATACTCATAGAATTCTAGCATTGAGAAGAAATTTTAGAGATCATCTTGGCCAACATATTATCAAAAAATTAGATTTATTTTTTACTTATCTATAGCTTGTCATTCACTCCTTCTTTGAATAGTATACTTAGGGGACCTCATTCCATCTTTAAGACTCCATATTTTAGAAACTCAAGAGGTGAAAATCTTTTACAGTGCTTCCATTTTAATAAATTTGACCTTAATATCTGAAAGGACAGATCTGGTGTTATGGCTTCATCATTTAAAAATTAAATTATGTAATAATTATACACCATTAATGGGATATTTCAATATATGTACACAGCTTATGCTGATCGAATCAGGGAATAAGCATTTCTAGCCTACCGTTTGTTTATGATTTAGTCTTCAAGCTCCTGTTTTCTAGTTCTTCATAAAACACATGGTAGGCTATTGTGAACTGCAGTCCTGCTAACATGCTATGGAACACTAGATGCTATTCCTTCTGCTGCACTGACTTTTGGCACCCATTATCCAACCTCCCTCTTTGCTTCCTCTTCCCAAACTTCCCAACCTCCAGCAATCACTGTCCAACATTTAGAGTGATTCTTTTTAGCATCCACATTTGAGAAAGAGAGAGCATACAGTATTTGTCTTTCTCTATCTGGGTTATTTCATTTAACATAATGTCTTCTAGTTCCATCCATTGTGCTGCAAATGAAAGTATTTCATTCTTTTTTTATGGATGAATGAATAATATTCCATTGTATATGTACACCACATTTTTATCATATAAAATAATGGGTTTCATTATGACATTTTCATGTATGTACACAATGTTCTTTGAATATATTCACCCCTCATCATCCTCTGTATCTTTCTCATTTCTCATTGGTTCTCCCCCAAATAGTCTCTCCTTGATATTCATGTCTTTCTTTCTATTTTTTTTACAAAGATTGTACACATTACTTTGTTAATTTGTAAAATGTACTTGAGAAACATTTACACATCTCATGTTTTTCTTTTGTCTATTGTTTTTAGATCTGTGTTTCACATATGAGAGAAAACTTGGTATTTGTCTTTCTGAGTCTGACTTCTTTTACTTAGCCTGATCTTCAGTTCTATCCATTTTTTTCTGCAAATGGCACAATATCATTCTTCCTTATGACTGAATAGTACTCCATTACATATATATGCCACATTTTCTTTATTCATTCATCTGTTGATGGGCACCCAGGCTGATTCCATAGCTTGGCTATTATGAATGGTGCCATAATAGACATAAGTGTGCAGGTATTCTCTATTTTATGCTGATGTACATTCCTTTAAGTAAATGCTCAGGAGTGGTATAGTAGGATCTTATGGTAACTCTATTTTTAGATTTTGAGGAATCAGGCTGGCTTCCATTGGGGCTGTACTTACAGTGGATAACAGTTCCTTTTCCCATGCATCCTCACCAGCATTTACTGTGGTTTCCTCGATGCTAGCTATTCTAAATGGGGTGAGGTGGAATCTCAATGTAGTTTTTAAGTCCTTATAGTATGAATAAATTGTACAAAATAATAGGTTTCTTTATGACATTTTCATAGATGTATACATGTACTTTGCATCTCTGACATACTGATTCCATTTTCTTTGGGTAGTTACCCAGGACTGTGTTTGCTGAATCACATGGAAATCCTATTTTTGTAAGAAAACTTAATATTATTTTCCATAATGGCTGTACTAATTTATATTCCCATCAAGTGTACAAGGATTCCCTTTTCTCCACATCCTCACTGACATTCATCATAATTTTATAAATATAAAAATCCTAGACTCCACCAAAAATATTGGTTAGAACTGATAAATTCAGTCAAGCTACTTGATATAAAAATTAACTTGAAAAAATCAGTAGCAGGGGCTGGGAGTGTAGTTCAGTGGTAGAGAAATTGCTTGCCATGCACAGGCCGTTGGTTCATTTCAGTTTACAATTCTCCCATCTGTAAGATCTGTCTACTAAAAACTAAAACACTATACAAATCAATGGAAGAAATACAATATTCATGGATTGGACAAATTAATATTGCTAAAATGACTACTTCTCAAACTTGTTTACAGACAAACTTGTTTAATTCCCTAGAAAATTTCCAACGTCATTCTTCACAGAAATAGAAAAAAAATTCTAAAATTTGTATAGAACCACAAAAATTCCTGAATAGCCAAGCAAACATACTACCAGATTTCAAAATATATCATAAAGCTATAGTAATAAAACACAGTGCAAGCATTAAAGGATACATTGAGCAATGAAATAGAATATAGAGCCAAGAAAATGAGTATACCTGTTTAAAAATGGATGAAGGATTTGAATAGATATTCCTCAAAAGATATACAAATGATCAATAAATACATGAAAAAATACTCAACATCTGTGATCAGAGAGATGCAAAGTAAAACCACAAGGAGATATGACCTCACACCTATTAGATTAGCTATAATAAAAAAAGATGAACAATGCACCAACATTTTTTAAACCATGAACACATTCTATAATGAACCATGTATCATGTGCAATCATATTTTTTGGTAAATGATTTTTTTGTAAAGTTACCAGGTACATGTTAGAGTGATTTTTCAACTGAGTATAACCTCAGTGAGTATACAACTTCTATAATTTCTTTTACTATTGAATTTCAATTTTATTTCATTATGACCTAATATGCCAGGAATTATTCATTTTTTGTATTCATTAAGATGTGTTTTATGGCTTAAAATATGATTTATCTTGGAGAAAGTTGTATGAACTGATGAGAATGTGTATACCCCAGCTATTGGACTAGCATTCTATAGATGTCTGTTAAATTTATTTGATGTATGGTGCAGTTCGAGTCTGAAGTTTGTTGATTTTTTTCTAGATGATCTATGTAGATCATCTAGAAAATTGATGAGAATTGGATATTGCCACACTAGTATTTTGTTTGGACCATCATCTCTTGCTTTATATCCAGTGGTATTTGTTTTATAAATAAGGTGCATCAATGTTCTGTATATATATTTATAAAAATTATATCTTCCTGATGAATTGCAATTTATTAATATGCTGTGACCTTATATTCCTTTTAGCCAATTTTTTTGAAGTGTGTTTTGCCAGATATAAGCATAGTTATTCCTGGTTGATTTTGGTTTCTGTTGGCTTTAAGTACTGCTTTCCATCATTTCATTTTCAGTTTGTGTATATTCTTGCCAATGAGGTGAGTTTCTTACAGAAGGAAAACATTTAGAACTTTAAAAATATATAATCAGCCAATTTGCATCATTTAGTTAGAGAAAGGTATGTACTAAAATTTCCTTTCTTCATCTTAGAGACTTACTGGTTTACTGAGTTGATAATGTTTGATTATTGCTTACATAGCATTTGTTTATCTATTTTTCTAGTGATATTTATCTTTCATAGGCTATTGTGTTTGTGTGCTTCATTTTTCTTCTCTGTTGCATTCCTTTAAGTATATTCTGCAATTCTGGCTTAATGGTAATGGATTGCTTCAATTTATTTTGCATGGAAGGTCTTTATTTCTCCTTGAATTTTAAAGGATAGCTTTGCTGGACATAGTAATTTTCACTGGCAGTTATTTTGTTTCAATGCTTTCAACATATTAGTCCATACATACAAACCAATCTCTTTGTTTTCTTTTTAAAAAATTCATTATTCACATGATCATGCATTGTTTGGATCATTTCTCCACCTTGCCCTCCTCCCTCCCTTCCCTCCTTCCCCCTCTCAGTTCTAGGCAGGTCCCGTTCTGCCCTTATCACTAATTTTGTTGAAGAAAAGACACAAGAATAATAAGGAAGACAAAGCATTTTTGTTAGTTGAGTTAAGGATAGCTATACAGAGATATTCCTAGTATTGCTTTCATGTACCCATGTGTTATGATCCATGTTGATTCATCTCTGATCTTTACACTGGTTCCTGATCCCCTTCTCATGTTAACCACTTTAGAGTTTCTGTATTAGTTCCTCTGCAGTGGGGACATCAAATGCTTTCATGTTTTGGGTCTTCTACCTATTCCTATATCTCCTGACCAAGTCCAACCACATTGCTGCATTTGCCCTAAACCTAAAGTCCACATATGAGGGAGAAAATGCGATTTTTGGTCTTCTGAGCCTGGCTGACCTAGCTCAGAATGATGTCATCCCTATTCCACCTAGAGCAAGCGGAGGTGGGAATACGGAGCAGTAAAGCCATGCTGAGATCCACACATCTTGCCAGGACCCTAACACACAAGTGGCTGTTTACTGGAGGGGGAGGGTCCTTAAGGGGAGTGCTTAGCACTCTGGCCAATCAGGAAAGACATGGTTGTGATGTCACAGTGGGCTTACAGCCCCTTGAACCTGGAGAGTCCTGAGGCAGCTCCTACCTGGCCTGTTGCTATGGCAGCTCAACCAGCCAAGAGAAAGAAGCTGAAGGAAGGTGCCCCTGTCTTGTGAGGAATATTTCTCAGTGAAGTGTGGCTTAGGGAAATGGGGGGCAGGCCGAACAGGAGCACATGGATGACTTGAGCCGATCAGATTGGGGGAATCCATTCTTCACTGCTAGCCAAATCATCCATGTCCCACGGTTTTGAATGTCCACAGGCCTGTGTGCCACCTGGGGTGGATCTCCCTTTGCAGAATAGGTGGCCTTGGATCTCACTGTGATACACACGCTACCTTGATTTCAGGGTCCTACCAGACCACCTGACCTTAGGGTGTAGTACTAGCGAACTGGGATTACATGGTGGCCCAGGCACGTGTTGATCTGACAGAAATTCTTCTCTGCCCTGCAGGGTACACTAAACCATGGGCAAGGAATCTTGGAAGAAGTTAACCTGATTCTTCAGTGTTTCCTAGTATTCATTAAGGATTGCTACTGCTGAAAGGTACTTTTCTTACATGAAGGTCCAGACATTCACTCACTCCAGAATGTTTGCTATTTAAGGGACAATGAATGTCCGTGTGTGTGTGTGTGTGTGTGTGTGTGTGTGTGTGTGTGTGTGTGAGCCCTTGCACACAGGGTTGGTAGTATAATATTTCTTTTGTCAGTTTCTGGGAGACATCCATTTACCTGCAAATGATAAGATTTCATTCTTCTTCATGGCTGAGTAAAATTCCATTGTGTACAAATACCACATTTTCTTGATCCATTCATCAATAGTGGGACATCTTGGTTGTTTCCATAACTTGGCTATTGTGAATAGCACTGCAATAAAAATGGGTATGCAGGTGCTTCTGGAGTAACCTGTGTTGCATTCCTTTGGGTATATCCCCAGGAGTGGGATTGCTGGATCATATGGCAGGTTTATGTTTAGATTTTTAAGAAGTCTGCAAATTATTTTCCAGAGTGGTTGCACCAGCTTGCATTCCCACCAGCAGTGGACTAGTGTTCTTATTTCCCCACATCCTTGCCAACACATGTTGTTGGTGGTGTTTTTGATGATGGCTGTTCTACCAGGGGTGAGGTGGAATCTCTTTATGGCTAGAGATGGTGAGCATTTTTTCATGTGTTTTTTGCCCATTTGAATTTCTTCTTTTGAGAAAGTTCTGTTTAGTTCAGTTGCCCATTTCTTAATTGGTTCATTAGTTTTGGGAGAATTTAGTTTCTTAAGTTCCCTGTATATGCAGGTTTTCAGTCCCTTGCCTGATGTATAGATGGCAAATATTTTCTCCCACTTTGTGGGTGGTCTTTTCAGTTTAGAGACCATTTCTTTTGTTGTGCAGAAGCTTTTTAATTTTATGAAGTCCCATTTATTCATCCTTTCTCTTAGTTGCTGGGCTGCTGGGGTTCTACTCAGGAAGTCTTTTCCTATACCTATTAGTTCCAGAGTGTTTCCTGGTCCTTCCTGTAGTAACTTCAGAGTTTCAGGTCTGATATTTAGGTCCTTGATCCATTTTGAGTTGATATTAGTACAGGGTGATAGACATGGATCTAGTTTCAATTTCTTGCAGACAGGTAACCACTTTTTCCAGCAACATTTGTTGAAGAGGCTGTCTTTTTTCCATCATATATTTTTGGCACCTTTGTCAAAAATGAGGTGGGTATAGTTGTGTGGATTCATATCTGGGTCCTCTATTCTGTTCCACTGGTCTTCATGTCTGTTTTTGTGCCAGTACCATGCTGTTTTTATTGCTATTGCTTTGTAATATAGTTTGAAGTCGGGCATTGTGATAACACTAGCATTGCTCTTTTTGCTGAGTATTGCCTTGGCTATTCACTGTCTCTTGTGTTTCCAAATGAACTTTAGGGTAGATTTTTCAATCTCTGTAATGAAGTCATTGGGATTTTGATGGGAATTGCATTAAACATGCAGATTGCTTTCAGTAGTAGCCATCTTTACTATGTTAATTCTACCGATCCATGAGCATGAGAGATCTTTCCATCTTCTGTAGTCTTCCTTGATCTCTTTCTTCAGGAGTTTGTAATTCTCCTTGTAGAAGTCATTCACATCCTTTATTAAATTTACTCCTAGGTATTTGATTTATTTTGAAGCTATTGTGAATGGAAATATTTCCATGTATTCCTTCTCAGTTTGTTTGTTGTTGGTGTATAGAAAAGCTAATGATTTTTGTAAGTTGATTTTATATCCTGTCACCTTACTGTAGCTGTTTATGGTGTCTGAGAGTTTTTGGGTAGAGTTTTTTGGGTCTTTAAGGTATAGGATCATATTGTCTGCAAATAAGGATATTTTGACAGTTTCTTTACCTATTTGTATTCCTTTTATTTCTTCTTCTTGCCCAATTGCCCTGGCTAGGAATTCCAGTACTGTGTTGAATAGGAGTGGGGATAGTGGGCACCCTTGTCTTGTTCCCGATTTTAGGGGAAATGGTTTCAGTTTTTCACCATTGAGTATGATGTTGGCTGTAGGTTTGTCATATATAGCTTTTATAATGTTGAGGTACATTGCTTCTATTCCTAGTTTACTTAGTGCTTTTATCATGGAGTGGTGTTGGATCTTGTTGAAGGCTTTCCACATCTATTGAGATGATCAAGTGGTTTTTGTCTTTGCTTCTATTGATGTGCTGTAATACACTTAGAGATTTGTGTATGTTGAACCACCCCTGCATCCTTGGGATGAACCCAACTTCATCATGATGTATGATCTTTCTGATGTGTTGTTGGATTCAGTTTGCTGTTATTTTATTAAAGGTTTTTGCATCGGTATTCATTAAGGAAATTGGCCTGTAGTTTTCCTTTTTGGAGGTGTCTTTGTCTGGTTTTGGGATGAGAGTAATATTGGCTTCATAAAATGAGTTAGGCAGTGTTCCTTCCCTTTTTATTTCATGGAACAGTTTAAAGAGAGTTGGTATTAGTTCTTCTTTAAACATCTGATAAAATTCATCAGTGAATCCATCAGGTCCTGGACTTTTCTTTTTTGGGAGGCTCTCGATTGCTACTTCAATTTGTTTTTGTGCTATAGGTCTATTCAGGTGATTAATATCCTCTTGGTTCAGTTTTGGTTGGTTGTAAGTTTCTAGAAATCTTTCCATATCTTCGTGATTTTCAAATTTATTAGAGTATAGGCTCTCAAAGTAGTCTCTGATGATTTTATGGATTTCTGTGGTGTTTGTTGTTATCTTTCCTTTTGCATTTCTGATTTTACTGACTTGGGTTTTTTCTATCCTCATTTTAGTCAGATTTGCCAGGGGCTTGTCAATCTTATTTATTTTTTTCAAAGAACCAGCTTTTGTTTCATTGAGTCTTTGTATTTTTTTGTTTCTATTTCATTGATTTGAGCTCTTATTTTAATTATTTTTTTCCTTCTGCTTGTTTTGGGATTTGCTTGTTCTTGTTTTTCTAGGAGTTTGAGCTGTCATGTTAGGTCATTGATTTGAGATCTTTCTGTCTTTTTGATATATGCATTCATGGCTATAAATTTTTCTCTTAGTACTGCCTTTACTGTGTCCCAAATGTTCCGGTAGGTCGTGTTTTCATTTTCATTAACTTCCAGGAACCTTTTAATTTCCTGTTTTATTTAAGCAATGACCCACTCATTGTTGAATAATGTGTTGTTCAGATTCCAATTGTTTGCATGTTTTTTACTGCTGTTTTTGTTGTTGATTTCTAATTTTAATGCATTGTGGTCAGACAGAATGAAAGGGATTATTTCTATTTTCTTATATTTAGTGAGGCTTGCTTTGTGCCCTACAATATGATCAGTTTTGGAAACAGTTCCATGCACTGCTGAGAAGAATGTATATTTTGCAGAAGTTGGAGGAAATATTCTGTAGACATCAGCTAGGTCCATTTGATCTATGGTGTGATTTAGTTCTAGGATTTCTTTACTGATTTTTTTTGGATGACCTATGTATTGGTGATAGGGGGTTATTAAGGTCTCCCCCTACCACTGTGTTGGAGTCTATACATGCCTTTAGGTCCTTCAGAATATAATTGAAGTTGGGTGCATTGACTTTGGGTGCATATAGGTTGATAATTGTTATTTCCTTTTGGTGTATTTCTCCTTTTATTAGTATGGAGTGTCCATCTTTATCTCGTTTCATCAAAGTATGTTTGTCCGAGATAATTATTGCTTCCCCTGTCTGTTTTCGGGGACCATTGGCTTGGTAAATCTTCTTCCAGCCTTTCATTCTCAGCCAGTTCTTATTTCTGTTGATGAGGTGGGTCTCTTGTAGTCGGCTGATTGTTGGATCTTCCTTTTTAATCCAGTTTGCCAGTCAGTGTCTTTTAATGGGAGAATTTAGTCCATTAACATTCAGTGTTAGTACTGATAAATAAGTGGTGATCCCTGTCATATAGTTGTCTTTGTTGATTAAGAGTTTGATTGTGTGTAGCTGAATCAATGTGTGCAGAATTCCTTGGGGAATCTTTTGTAGTGGTGGCTTGGTGGTCATATATTGTTTTAGTTTCTGCTTATCATGGAAGTCTTTTATTGTTCTGTCTCTTTTGAATGGTAGTTTTGCTTGGTGGAGTATCCTAGGATTGAAATTATTTTCATTCAGTGCTTGAAAGACCTCACTCCATGCTCTTTTGCTTTTAATGTTTCTGTTGTGAAGTCTGCTGTGATTTTGATGGGTTTACTTTTGTATGTTGTTTTTTTCTGTCTTACAGCCTTCAATATTCTTTCTCTAGTCTCTGTACTTGTTCTTTTAATGATAATATGTCATGGAGTAGTTCTACTTTGGTAAGGTCTGTTTGGTGTTCTGGAGGCTTCCTGTACCTGAATTGGCATAGTTTTCTCCAGATTTGGAAGTTTTCTGTCATTATTTTGTTGAATATATTATGAATTCCTTTTGCTTGCACCTCTTTTCCTTCTTCAATGCCCATGATTCTCAGGTTTGGCCTTTTGATGGAGTCAGTGAGTTCTTGCATTTTCTTTTCACAGGTCTTGTGTTGTTTAACTAATAGTTCTTCAGTTTTTCCTTTAACTGCCATTTCATCTTCAAGTTCTGAGATTCTGTGTTCTCTTTGTTCTATTCTTCTAGAATGGCCTTCCCTTTTTTTTGTATTTCTGTTTCATTCTTTTTTATGAGGTTCTCCATATCATGAGATATTGTCAATTTGTGCCCTTATGTCTCTGTTTATGGTGGTCTCATTTTCAGTTTGCCATTTATTTAGGGCTTCTATGATTTCATTTATTTGTTTCTGGGTTTTCTCATATTCTTTGTTTTTGTTATCTTGGAATTTCTTGAGTGCCTCCTGTACATTTTGGTTGACCATGTCTGGCAACATCTCTATGAAATTCTTTTTTTTTTTGGTTTTTAAAGTTTTTTATTTTTGAAATTTTTTATTTTTTAAAATTATTTTCACCATGCTTGATCAAAACTGTGTGTAATAAATCTACAAATAAGGCAGGCTCACTGTAGTACAATTAGTAAAAAAGGTTGCTTTCAAATCCCTTCATGTCCAAAGTGCCTTTCATACTTGCTACACCCTTTATCGACGAGACACACACTTGTTTTCAGTTTAATTTATTGTGTGCATTTTAAAGTGAAAGTTAAAACACACAAACCACAGAAGCTTCATAGTACTGATAGTACTGACCAATTTTAAAACAAAAACACTGATCATTTATGCACATTCCTCATCTTTAATTTTACATCGTGTTATACAGAGGTACTAATGACACACACACACATTCTAACTCCTTATAAGCTTTTTGTGAAGCAGCGAGATATTGCATCGTAGCACAGCACAGACGGTTCCTAAGAAACCACAGCAGCAGTATTTGGTGAATGGTTATGCATAGAACTGACTTGGAGGGATGTTAAACATCCCTCATGAAACAGGTAGCACACATATACTAACATAGAAAATGTAACTGTTATTAATATAACGCTTTATGCTTTAAGTTTAAAACTCTGGGATACTTTAAAAGCAGACAACACAAAGTGCTTTACTTGAAGACTCCATAACCAAATACTAACCTATTAGTCCCCTGAGAGTCTCTTAAGTTTTGAGGACTGGTCATGGGCAAGTGAACTTTAAATACATACAAAAGCACTTAATTTAACAGTCACAATCTAGTTAACATTGGCTACATGTTCACTAAAACATACCTGTGGAGAAAAACTGACTTTAAGATTTCATTGTTGACTTACAGTAACTTCAAAAATTGTTACAGAAAAAATTGTTAGCACGGAAAAAAGCATCACTTTCACGTCTTTCAACATGTTTCAGATGCCGTATTTTGTGAATCCATTACTTTAAATATTCTAAACGTTCAACAAAATAGTATTTGAAATTGTTCTTAACCCTAATACCACCTAAGGAAAAGGGCCAGCCTGCCTATGAAATGGTTATCCGATACAGAACGGTCTGTTTCCACTATGAAAATCCATTAAGTTCTATAGTTAATTTGAGGTAAATATTTAAATCCTCACTAACACTGTTACACAGATATTTAGTGTCTTGGCATTTAAATCTCAGCAATGCTACTTGCCATACAGGCAATCTTCACAAAAAATGCCAGAGGCAAAAGAAAATGGATTTGGGAATGGCTGGCTGAGAAGGAAATGAAAAACTCTACCCTGAGTCCTCAATTGTAGACTCCTCAAAAAGATGGCATACCTGATCACCATCATTTTGTGGAAGGGTCCAGGCAACATTCTAATGTTTGTATGTGTTTTTAATGCTCATAACCTTTTAAACTTAAAACTAACCAAGGGCTTATCCACTTCCCACTGACAGACGGAAAACGCACTTGTGATGTAGTTAAGCTCAGCTACAAAAGCATTAAAACAAAACAGGAAAAGAGACAGAAATACCATACCACATAATTCTGAATTAACCACTATTTCTCTTCCCTTTCTCAATAGCCTTAGAAATACATACAATGGTAAGTGGAGTACACAAAAAGTCTTAAACGAAGAATTAGTTTGTGGCATGAGTAATTTCTCTTTACTCTCCCCACATGAGCAAGTATAAGCTATTAATATGCTTTTCAGGATATGTCTCAAGTTAAGCAGAACATTTAGAAAAATTCTGTAAAATATGCTTGAACCCTAGCTGCCAGTAAGTAATGCCCGCATGTGTATCTTTACATGGATTAATTTGGGCGTGACTACAGATTTCGGAGTGGAGGGTTATACCAGCCTTCTTTAATACTGACACAACAGGAAACTCTCCAGCTAAAGTTTTTCAGCAACTATAAGCATCTAGACCTTAGATATCCACCACAAAACACAAACGTAAAAAAGAACCCAGAGCTCAAAACATTACACTATGAAAAATTCTAATGTAAATATCCTCCCAGTACCAAGATGCTTTTGGGCATTAATCATTTTTTCTAACTAATGGCCATTTTAATGTGGTATTTAACTTGTATTTGATACATTAAAATTAACGCTAGAAATTACATCACTGGTTTTTATGCACACAGTCACAGTACATCCAATAAGGAAATGAAGACAGAATGACTGCGCCCCACCCTCGGCTGCTGGGGATCTTCCCCCAGCAAATATATAAAGTTCTGCTCTGAATTCCCTTTCAGTATGTCCAAAGAACCACAATATCAGCAAAGAGGTGTTCAAGGGGAATACAACCTGGGGCAGAGCCAGTGAACTATCAATACAAAAGGTGTCAAACACGAGGAATTGAGGTATCAAACATAGTTACACACCACCAGAAAAGAGAGGTGATGCCTAGCTCTTGAAAAACAAAGATTAAAAATAAAGAACTTTGATTATCAAAATAAATTGGCTTTGCATTTCATTTTTGTACAAAGCAGGGAACACTAAACAGGAAGGCTTGCTAATCCCTATCTCTGTTCCCTAGTAAACACTCAGTCCAAAGATCAGTTTAGATAAATGTGGAAACCTGGCAAGAGTCATTTAACAGTTCAGCAGGAATTGTCGCCCACTATTTTTTCAATACCTAGTTATCTTTGAGGTCTTGTCACTGAATTGTTGTTTGTGAAACCACTGTTGTTTCTCTACAACACATGCCTGGGACATAAAGTCCTCCCATATAAAGGAAATGACTAACCCTACTCTTCCTACACTAGAAGACAGCTCTTAGATTCCTATTACTATTCTCAAATCTTGAATAAGTTGCCCCAAAAAGTATATTTCATCAAAGAGAAATGTCTTAACATTATAATAGCAGAATTAAGTTCCCCAATAAATAACTGCTACCTTGAAAAGAAAAATAAATTTACATATTACCGTTTTTACTTAATCTAAGAGCCCATCAATTAAGATACACCATATGTATCACTAAGAAAAAGCACTACCCATTAAACTATGACACATGCCTTGTATCACAGAAAACATTTATTTTATACTTATTGAAACAGTGCTTTTAAAGTTAAACAGATTTTTATCACACCTATCTTGTGCAAACTAAAGAATGTATGAAACAAATTAGTTAAGTTCATATAACTTCATACTCTTCTGAATCACTTTTCAAATCACAGTCAAGGATGTCTGCATTTTCCCATACATGGCCCTCGGTGTCAAGAGAACTAGTGATGCAGCATTTCTTGAAAGAGTGCTCCAACCCTGCCTTCTGTCTAATGGCAGTGAGAAGCTTTGGATAAAACGCTGCTTGATGTCTTAATGACAATCCTGCTCAACACAGGAATCGGTCACACCAGACTTTTGTTGCTTTGAATTTTGTTTCATCAATTCCAAAGGTCTTGGCAATTTCTTTGCCTTCAACTGCATCACTTGGCCTGTGATGAACAATCCTTTTTGAGCATGCCTCACTAACAAAACATAGTACAGCTTCATCTACTTGTGCTATCTTTCTTTCTTCGGTCCCATGAAGCGTTTTGTCGTTGCCTTGCAAGAAAAGAGGGAATTTTGATCATTCCCCCAATGGCAAACATTTGCTTCACTAATATCAAACATCCAGCCGGCTGTGTTTCCATGCTCTTCTGCATATGCAATAACCTCGTTTCAATGCTGAATCACAGCGTAATGTTCTTGAAGGCATTTTTAAATGCCAACTCAACCTGATACATTTGATACCAATAACACACACCAGTTAAGGAGACGATAATATGACAAGCTGTAAATTCACACATGCACAAGCTAGGTTGAGGACATGGCTATCACCTGGTTGACAGTAATGAGATGCATCCCAACTTCAGACAAGTTAAAATGTCAAGAGTACATTTTATGACTAATAAAATGTTTTTTTCAAGCCTGAAATGCTTAACAGAGTCACATCAGTGCAAAACAGTAAGCGCAAGAGCCAAGGAACAAATGTGTTAAGCAGAGAGCTAGAGAAGCAAAAAAAAACAACAACAAACCTTTAAGATGAATTTTTCAGTGGTCCAATTTGGTTTTAAATTCCCTTTATTTCTATATGGCTTACATGTAAATCTTTTTTGAATTGGATATGAAATCCAAGTACAAATTTTTTCCAGTCCCTTTGTGAATTTCTGTCTTCACTGACAGGTTCGCAATTGCCTTTTGTCATATATGGTGGCTGGGGTCAGTGGCCTTCATCCACGGGAGCCCTACGCTGGCGAACAGATCTTATCCTGTGTGGAGAGGCTGATGGGTCTTCTTCAGTGTCAGACCCTGAAGGCTCGTGGTCTCCCTCCTGGGATCCTGTGTCTCCCACCAGTTCCCGTAGAAACTTGAATTTAGATAAAAATAGATGCCATACAAAATACCAGCCGCACACCATCAGAAGCAGGACGATCAGCAGCGTGGCCACGAACACCAGCAGCGTCAGCCCGACGTTGTGCCACATCTTGAGGACAGGACGGGGGTCGCCTCCGGGCGGCAAGCAGGAGTGCGGCGAGTGCCGGCTTCAGCGGCAGGCGCCGGAGCGCCGGGGCGGCATGGGCGGCAGGCGCCCCTCCTCTATGAAATTCTTATTGATTACTTGTAGTCTTTCTTCTTTCAGGGTGTTCTTGTGGGCTTTGTTGGGTTCCTTGGTATAGTTTATCTTTGTTTTGTTGGAGTCTGGATCTGGGTATCCATTTTCTTCATTTTGCTCTAAATCCTGTATTACTTTATTTCTGGGGGGAGAATGGTTTCCTTCCCTTTTTCTTCTTCCCATATTTCCATTAGGTACTGTTTCTATCCCTGGACTATGTGTAGTTTAGTATTAGCTGGGTAACAATATTAATACTAACAAAACCAAGAAAGAAGGATAAAAAAGAAAGAGAGATGGAAAGATAAAAGGAATAGAGTAGAGAGGAAAAGAGAAAAAAAGGGGAAAAAAAGAAAGAAAAAATGGGAGAGATGGTGGATGATCAAACAGCAAAGCAGGCAAGCAAATCCCTTAAAGAAGGGAAAAAAAAGAAAAAAATATCACCAGTTCTGGAACAGTAGAATTGCAGTCTTAGTTATTCTGATGTTAGTTCTTTAGCATCCACACCTGTCTGTGTGTCTCTTAGGTAGGTTTGGAGCCTTCCTGTGGCAAGTGGCAGGTGGGTGGGGTCCCATGGGCCTACACATGGAGGCCTTTAGCTGAGGTGAAATAGCGGGCCTTTGGAGCGTGGGCTTGGCGTGCCTGAAGGGCACAGGCTGGTGGAGTGGAGATCCTGTGTGTCTGTGGATCTTCGGCTTGGCAGGCCTTAGGGGTGCAGACTTGTGAAGTGGATATTGTGCAGGCCTGTGCAAGCCTGGAGTGCACAGCCCAGCGGAACGGAGATCATGCTTGTTTGTAACTGCAGCTCGCAGGCCTTGGGGGCATGGCTGGCAGAGCAGAGATCGTGCAGGCCTGTGCAGGCCTGGAGGACCAGCAGAATGGAGATTGAGCTAGCTTGTATCTGCAGTGCAGCAGGCCTTGCGGGCGTGGCTGGCAAAGTAGAGATCATGCAGGCCTGTGCAGGCTTCTGGGGCACGGCCCAGCAGAATGGAGATCGTGAGTGTGTGTATCTCCAGTGTGGCAGGCCTGGTGTCTGCGGCCCAGCAACACAGAGATTGTGCAGGCCTGAGGGCGTGGCCTAGTGGAGATTGTGAATATCTGTGGATCCCCTGCCTTAAGGGTTCCTCCAGCATAGATCGTGCAGGTCTGAGGTGTGGGAGCTTGGGGTAGCACAGCCCTGGCAGGGCAAAGGCACAGGGCTGGAGGATTGGCGATACCAGGAGTAGTGGATCTGGGGGTTTATGGGGCGGGGCTTGGTGTGCACCACCGGCTATTATTTTAGTATATGGTGGCAGTGGAGAGGCCTTCCACAAGCTAGGGGTTCAGAGTGCTGATGTTTCAGCTTTCCCTGGTGCATTATCTCAGTCAAGCGTGTCTCCAGCCTCTTATCAAAGTCCCTAGATCACGGAGGTCAGAAGGTCTGTGGCTGTGTTCCAGTTGCCATCTTAGATCTTGGGACTGCATCAATCTAAAAATTTTCTGCACAGCAAATGAAGCTGTCACTAGAGTTAAGAGACTGCCCACAGAATGGGAGAAAATCTTTGCCAGCTATTCATATGATAAGGGACTAATATCCAGAATCCACAAGGAACTCAAAAAGTCAATCCCCAAAGAATTAACATCCAAATGAAGAAATAGACACATGAATTAAACACGGGATTCTCAAAGGAAGAGGTACAAATGGCCAGTGAATACATGAAGAAGTGTTCAACTTCCCTGACTATAAAAGAGATGCAAATCAAAACTACACTAAGATTGCACTTCACCCCAGTTTGAATGGCCATATTCAAGGGCAATAACAACATTAAATGCTGGTGAGGTTTAGGTGAAATAGGAATCTTCATACACTGTTGGTGGGAATGCAAATTAGTACAACCATTATGAAAAGCAGTATGGAGATTCCTCAAAAACCTAAAGATAGAACTGCCATTTGATCTAGTGATATTGTTCCTGGGCATCTACCCAAAGGAATGTAAGTCAGGATTCAATAGAAACACCTGTACACTGATGTTCACTGCAGCACTATTCACAACAGCCCCATAACTGATGAAAGGATCAAGAAAATGTGGTATATATACACAATGGAGTCTTACTCAGCCATAAGAAATAATGACACTTGGTTTAAAGTAAGTGGATGAAATTGGAGGACATCATGTTAAGTGAAGTAAGCCAGGCTTAGAAAGACAAAGGCCACATGTTTTTCTCTTGTACATGAAAGATCTGAAACCACAAAAACAAGCATGATCATATACAAATTCATATGTAGAACGTATTTGTAATTGTAGAACTACTCTATGGAACTTGGGGGAGGAGGGAAAGGAAAAGAGATTGCTAGAGCATCAACAATATTGTAAAACACAACATCTGTGAAGGTAGATGATATAAGGCTATGTATAGAATGCTGTTGAAAAATGGGGGGGGTGGGAGGTAAATGGTATGGGAGAGCAATGGAAGGGGTTGAAAGGACCAAAGTAAAGTATACCAACAGCAGGAATACATTGAGAAACCCCTTTGAACATTGCCTTAAATATTAATAATGAAAGACAATACTATAAAATAGGTACAGTGTGTGGGAGGGCATACTTGTGTGAGGGGTAGGGGGAGTGAGAGATGCAGGTGAGGGTAGGTGGCTTATGGACTTCATATACTTATATGAAACAGAACAAAGAAACCTCTTGCAACTGCTTTAGGTGAGGTGGTAAGGGGGTTAAGAGGGAGAGACAGTGAGGGTGATCCAACCAATGTATAATATTAGCCTATTTGGAATTGTTACAATGAATCTCCTTTGTACAATGAATATATCCTAATAAAAATTTGTGATAAAAATATAGTAAAATAATAGTAAAAATATGGTAAATAGGAAAATAAGTAAAAAAATAAAAAAGACAAAATGTAAACCAGTAGTGAGGTAACTTACCACACTTTTTGATTTATGTGTGTTGGATGACATTCTGAATCCCTAGGTAAATCCCCCTTAATGGTAGTGTAGAAATACTTTCAATGGGCTATTTGATTTGGTTTTCTAATAAAGAAGAGATTTCTAATTTTCATGTGAAATTAGGTCCGACATCTGACTAAAAGCGAGGACTCTTGCACTGTCATCCTGTGTGACCCTGCAAGTTTTAAAAAAATTATGGTGGCCTAAATTGATTTTTATCAGCAATTAGATGGTGTTATTAAATAAACATGAATGTCTAAGGGATTACAAGTCTTTTACGCAGTAACTGTGAAGGATTAGAGTGGCCACTTGAGACTTTTCTCTTTCAACTCCCTGAAGCTGCATGTCCTACTCTCCAACTCTCAGAGCATTGGGACACAGCTAGAGATGCCAGATTCTCATTATGTATTTTTAGTAGTATAGAAACTCCAGGGAAAACAACTCCATCACTCCATAAAATAAAAATATCCCATAAAATAGCCTCATACCAGGATGTGAGAATTTGAATTTATCATTTACTCTCTCCTAAGCAAGCTCTCATTTCTACTGCAGGCAAGTCATCATCCCCCTTCTCCTTTTCTTCTTCCTCTTGCTTCTCTTCTACCATCTCCTCTCCTGGTTTATCTTTTAGATTTATGATTTAATTCATCATACTCTTTGGGAAACTGTAAGGAATGATTAGGAAGAAAGCAAAATAAGGATCTGATGGGGCTCTATGCACAGAGGTATTCAAGGTGTCCAGTCAGGCTCTGGATGTGTAGCTCAGCCTGTGTATGTGAACTGTGTATCTTCCTTCAGTGTGCTAGCTTATAGCTAGCTTTTAGCTATAAGAAAGATGTTTGGTTTCCCAAAATATTTGCTTCATCTGCTTCATTCAATTTTTTGAATTTAAAAAATAAGTAACAAATCTCAACTCATAGCAATGAAAGGTAAAACTTTCACCAAATGATAAAAATTGTGACCACTTTGGCATTAATGACAGTTGTAAAATATAATATATAAGAAACTGTTTGTTCCTGTTCTGTTTGTAGAGTCAACATTTCATATAGTAAAGTCTTTTATGTAAAATAGGGAACAAAGCTTACTTACCATTTCTTCGGCAGACCAAGACAAAATGTGTGAATAGTATCTATCATTTTTTATTATTATGTACTATATTCAATGCTGAATAGTAAATGCTTGACCTCATTTGGCACAATTTTCCAAGAAGGAAGATACTGTTATTTTCATTTAGAGAGAAGTATTTTTAACTTACCAGTGTCCACTTAGTAGCAGCTGGAATAGGCAGAGAACCTGGCATTTTGTGTGTGCATGTGTGTGTGTACATATAGCTAGTAAAGAGGAGAATCTGAGCTTTATCATCCTACCAGTAATTAGGATTAAACACAATGGAAAACAATTCTAACTCTTGGATTAGACTAAAGACGGAATAGGCTGCCTTCACAGGTTTTGTAGTGCTGGTCACTGCAGTATTCAATGTTAGTTTGGATAATCCACCAGCAAAATAACTGTATAGGGCTTTTTAGTGGAGGACTAGATGATTTGTACAGACTCCAGTCAAATTGGAATTACAGATTCCCCATTCTGCAAGTTCCATGACAGACAGTCTAAGATTTTGTTGGGATGCACAATGCCTGGAAGTCAGGTTCACCGATCACATAAACAGCCATGATTAGCACTGCCTCAGACTTGAAATGTTTAGGAGGAGATGGGGACTTTGAGAGAGGGATTCTCAGTATTTCTGCCTTATTTGTGTTTTTTTAATTGTAGTGAAATCATTGATTAATGAGAAGTACTGTGTTATGTTCCTTTCTTTTTTCTTTGTTTATTAATCTGAACATTTATTAATCCTAATACTCTATGAAAACACAGTGGGTCACAAAACAAAAGTAAAACCACTCTCCAGTGTGGAACTTAATTTTTTGTACACATGAAAAAATACTCAGATGATGCACAGGAAAGTTTGTTGTGTAAATGAGTTAAACTAAATTTTTCCTTAGCTCTTGGCGTAAACTTTTGGGTTTCTTATTTCTTTGCCTTCCATTCAGTTCTCCACTGAGGTAGAAGTCAACCAAATACTACACCCTCTAGATTAACTCATGAGAGGTTTCCTTCATGAAGAGCTTATGCATGGTTTCCAGCAAGTTGAGTACAAATAAAATGATATTTTAATCAAGTATTCCTCTCATAACTTAAAAATGGCATTGTCAATCTTAATCTCTGTATAATTAACATGTCTTATAATATTTGTTCTTCCTACACTTGACCATTTCTAAATACCTGGTACTGCACTATGATTTGAAATAACAAGCAGTTTGGCTAACTTACAAAAAAATCCCTAATTATTTCTAAATAAAAATCAAATACAATTTATTATTTAGCCTTAGATTAGCCAATTATCATCTTATAGAACTGTGTTGCTTTCTTTGGAAAAAAATTAATATCTTATCCAGATTCTTTGCTTTTGAAAAATTTTAACAAATATGTTATGTAGACAAAATTTTGTATTTTGTCTAAAAGATCGCAGTATATGATTATCTTTTAGTTTGTGTGTGGATATTTATAAATTCCGAACTCAATCACAAACATCTGAATTAGTGTAATTCAAATCTTCATCAATCTGTAGAAGTTTAGAAACAGGAACAATCAATGAATTTTGGTTTTCTTAGGGACAATGCAGTCCCAAGAATTATTTACTTTACACAATGCTTTTATTTCATATTTGCTTCCTAAATTCTAATAACTTGTGGTTATTATTATAGTACTTAGTTTTCTTGGGTCAGTAACTGTGATACCACATTGCCAAAAACCACTGGCAAGGAATTAAGTTTTTTAGATATTGGTTTCTTCATCATGAGAGGCTATCAGTATGGATAATTGGCCAGATTGAAAAGTTGTATTTATGTCATAAATCTAATAGTTTTTCTGAATTTTGGAGAAAATTAGTTCTAGTAATTTTTTATATGAATAAATTGAGAATAAAAAATTTACATAACCTTCCCAGGTTCAAATGTCTACTGAGTGGTAGAACTGGGGAGAGGACTCAGGTCTTAAGACTCTTGTAAATATTGGAGTGGATGAACCAAACCAGGGTATACTATATGTGGATATGGAAATATCACAACAAACCCCCTGTGTAACTATCACATACTTATAAAATGGTTCTTTAAAGACTTTCCTGTCATGTGTTGTGCTCTTTCATGTATAGAACATTGTCTCTGACTAAGGTGTTCTCTTTTATGGTAACTTTGTCCATTCAGAATACAACACCAAAATGGGCATTTGGCAAAATATACCAGAGATATGAATGTTTATATTCATAACACTTTTAGGAAATAATAAAAGATGCAGAAATATTTTTGTAATTAAGTGTTTATTCTTATAATTTATAATAGACAAAAAAAGAAAAAATCTCAGTTATCAAGGTAGGGTCCTTAAAAAGAAATGTGTTCATTTGATGGATTTACATATAGCCATAAAAACTATGTCATAGAAGAATTTTAATGACTGAAGGACTATCATAATATGATGTAGAATGCAAAACTATGTATAATCTCATGTCTTCCTTGGATATATATGCATAGAAAAAATTATAAGGTTATATTAAAAATTCATTCTCAGTGGGATTAAGGATAGTTTTTTAGCAAGTAATTTTCTTCATTTCTTTATTTTTTATTTTTCAAGAATTCTACAATTAACATTTTTGAGGCCTGACCAGTTTCTATTGAAGAAAAGTGGAAACTTTTTCATCTTAGATGGTAGGAAGGACACAGGCTATGGTAGGCTGTTTGGGGTAAAATGAGACAAAGTACTTAACATATTTTGTCACCAAAATTTAAAGGATTTAAAGGGTGCAATATTTTCCTCTTCTCAAGTGTTCTTTCCCTGGGGAGTGGTTTCAACAAATAATTCCATAACATCCTCATTTCTAAGATTTAGCATCATGGATTACAAGTATCTGTCCAGGATATGCACCTAGTACCCACTTCATTTATTTTTTGAATTTTATCAGGGGCTATGGTTCCCTGTTCTGGGTTTTACATTTATTTTCACATATTTTCCATCTCCCCTTCATCTTAATATATTGTGCATTATAGTACACAAAAGTAATCATTAAGAGTACAAGAAAACATCCTAAGGAGAAACACACATAACTCCATGACTTTTCCATACTCTGTTAAAGTTCTGATTGTGATCCTTTTTAGCCATCTCCAAGACACAATGGAGTTGGAGGTATGACCCCCCCCCAACTCCACATCTACATAAATAGAACTGACACTGCATGTGGACTTTTTAATACTTTCCCCCATAAAGTTTCTGCTAATATCCCGTAAGAGTGGTGTCCAATAGGAAATGTTGAAAATATTTTTTAATGTAATGACTGTCCAAGATTATAAGAGCCCTAGTATTTATCCTCCTGTAAGTAATGATGATGTCATTCATTACAGTTACATTTTCTTATTTTGTAGATTTTTGCTCTTACAGCACATGAATACTTCTGCTTCTTGCTTGAATTTCAAGATAAAACATCATGGAAAGAGAAAATCAAACAACTCTCTCTGAATTCATCATCTTGGGGTTCTCTAACTTAAATGATTTGCAATTTTTACTCTTTGCCATTTTTCTTATGATCTATCTTTGTACCTTGGCAGGAAATGTCTTCATTATTTTAATGACATTGGCTGATTCTCGACTACATACGCCCATGTACTTTTTTCTGAGGAACTTGGCCTTTCTTGACATCTGCTATACCACCACCAATGTCCCTCAGATGATGGTGCATTTTCTGTCAGAGAAGAAAAGCATTTCCTTTGGGGGTTGTGTAACTCAACTTTTTGCATTCCTTTTCTTTGTGGGTGTAGAGTGTCTTTTGCTGGCAGCAATGGCATATGATCGTTACATTGCAATCTGCAAACCCTTACAGTATTCAGTTATCATGAACAAGGCCCTGTATAGTCAGTTAGCAGCCTCATGCTGGGGTTGTGGTTTCCTCAACTCAGTGGTGCACACAGTACTGACATTCCGTCTGCCCTTCTGTGGCAACAACCAGATTAATTATTTCTTTTGTGACATCCCGCCTTTGCTGATTTTATCTTGTGGAGACACATCTGTGAATGAATTGGTGTTACTCTTCATTGGTGTCTTCATTGGATGGGCCCCTTTCCTGGGTATCATCCTTTCCTACATATATATCATCTCTACCATTTTGAGAATCCACTCTTCTGAGGGGAGACAAAAAGCATTTTCTACATGTGCTTCCCACCTGGTCATTGTCCTCCTCTATTATGGCAGCTCCATCTTCACTTATGTACGGCCCATCTCATCTTATTCATTGGCAAAAGACCGGCTGATTTCAGTGTTGTACAGTATTGTCACCCCTATGCTAAATCCAATAATTTATACCCTGAGGAATAAGGACATCAGAAAGGCCCTGAGAGCTGTAGGAGAAAAAGTAACAACCTTCAAATTTTATTTTCTTTGAAATATAATGTCAATTCATTAAAGAGATCAAAAAATCTACCGTGAAATTTATATGGAAACACAGGAAGCCACAAATACCCAAGGCAATACTCAGTCAAAAGAACAATGCAGGAGGTATCACAATACCTGACTTCAAACTATATTACAAAGCAATAACAATAAAAACAGCATTGTACTGGCACAAAACAGACATGAAGACCAGTGGAACAGAATAGAGGACCCAGATATGAAGCCACACAACTATAAGCAACTTGTCTTTGACAAAGGAGCTAAAAATATACGATGGAGAAATAGCAGCCTCTTCAACAAAAACTGCTGGGAAAACTGGTTAGCAGTCTGCAAAAAACTGAAACTAGATCCATGTATGTCACCCTATACCAATATTAACTCAAAATGGATCAAGGATCTTAATATCAGACCCCAAACTCTAAAGTTGATACAGGAAAGAGTAGGAAATACTCTGGAATTAGTAGGTATAGGTAAGAACTTTCTCAATGAAACCCCAGAGCACAGCAACTAAGAGATAGTATAGATAAATGGGACCTCATAAAACTAAAAAGCTTCTGTTCATCAAAAGAAATGGTCTCTAAACTGAAGAGAACACCCACAGAGTGGGAGAAAATATTTGCCAACTATACATCAGACAAAGGACTGATAACCAGAATATATAGGGAACTTAAAAAACTAAATTCTCCCAAAACTAATGAACCAATAAAGAAATGGGCAAGTGAACTAAACAGAACTTTCTCAAAAGAAGAAATTCAAATGGCCAAAAAACACATGAAAAAATGCTCACCATCTCTAGCAATAAAGGAAATGCAAATTAAAATCACCCTAAGATTCCACCTCACCCCAGTTAGAATAGCCATCATCAGCAACACCACCAACAACAGGTGTTGGTGAGGATGTGGGGAAAAAGGAACCCTCTTACACTGTTGGTGGGAATGTAAACTAGTACAACCACTCTGAAAAGAAATTTGGAGGCTACCTAAAAATCTAAACATAGATCTACCATATGATCCAGCAATACCACTCTTGGGGATATATCCAAAAGACTGTGACACAGGTTACTCCAGAGGCACCTGCGCACCCATGCTTATTGCAGCACTATTCACAATAGCCAAGTTATGGAAACAGCCAAGATGCCCCACCACTGAAGAATTGATTAAGAAAATGTGGTATCTATACACAATGGAATTTTATGCAGCCATGAAGAAAAACAAAATGTTATTATTCACTGGTAAATCGATGGAATTGGAGAACATCATTCTGAGTGAGGTTAGCCTGGCCCAAAAGACCAAAAATCGTATGTTCTCCCTCATATGTGGACATTAGATCAAGGGCAAACACAACAAGGGGATTGGACTTTGAGCACATGATAAAAGCGAGAGCACACAAGGGAGGTGTGAGGATAGGTAAGACACCTAAAAAATTAGCTAGCATTTGTTGCCCTTCACGCAGAGAAACTAAAGCAGATACCTTAAAAGCAACTGAGGCCAATAGGAAAAGGGGACCAGGAACTAGAGAAAAGGTTAGATCAAAAAGAATTAACCTAGAAGGTAACACACATGCACAGGAAATCAATGTGAGTCAATGCCCTGTATAGCTATCCTTATCTCAACCAGCAAAAACTCTTGTTCCTTCCTATTATTGCTTATACTCTCTCTACAACAAAATTAGAAATAAGGGCAAATTAGTTTCTGCTGGGTATTGAGGGGGTGGAGTGTGTGGTAAGGGAGGGGGTGGGGGCAGGGGGGAGAAATGACCCAAGCCTTGTTTGCACGTATGATTAATAAAAGAAAAAAAAAGAAATATCACAAAAAAAAGAAACATAATGTCAAATACTCCATGACTAAATAAGTAATATTATTTATTTAGTTTAGTAATGCTAGCTGGTTTCTTCCTGCCAAGATTAGTAGTAATAAAACCCTAAGAATTAAAAGTTAATTTCAATGATAAATTGAAGAGGGCAAAATGTTAACAGTGTATTTATTATGTAAGGAATAAATGATGTCTTTTGTATTCTTCTTATTCTTGAAACACTTGTGTGCTAGCAAACATTTCAAGTTGTAAAGGTTAAAAAGCCAAATGGAAGCCTGCTTGTTTATGATGTACTTGTTTCTACATGGTGCATGTTTTTCTGTTTAGCTGACAGCTGTGTCAAATTTAGTTGTTAGTCTATCTGTTGCTTTTAAATTTTGCTCATTCTAGGGTGAACTATCTATTGGCTTGTGCTTCTGTTTCTTGTGACTTTTGTCTAAATGATGTCTTCCTTTGTCACCTTCCTCTTCCTATTACTGTACTTTTAAGATCTTGAGAACATTTTTCTCCAGGGAATTCAGCAATCTGTCTCCTCATTTTCATACCCTACCTCACATTTTTCTTTTGAGAATACCCAAATAATGCTGCTCTTGGTGTCTTACTCTAGTTTCCATAAAATAATCAGTTCATTTCAAATTTGGACAAAGGTTCAACAGACATGCTATATTCCCCTTTGTACCCCAACAAACACAAACTTTAACATAGATCTTTCTGTATAATTTGTCTTAGAATTGTTGTTGTTATCCTTTTTCTCAGTTATCACCATTCTAGCTTAGCCCTTTGTTTCAACTTCATATTATTTTTTAACATCTTTTTTCCCTCTAACATATTAATAGATTTTTCTGGTTTCCATTTTAACCTATTCTAAAGCATCCCGTATTGACATCTGGGATAATCAACCTAATTTTACTCCATGAAGAATCATCTATCATTCTAACTAGAAAAATTACTTTCTCTGAACTTGCAAGAGATTTCCTTGACAATTCTATATAATGTAGCACTCTTCTCTTCCCAGTTACATTCAGCATCGTCATGTTTATATCTCCCATCACATTGTTAGCACGTGTAGTATCTTCTTCACTAGAATACAAATGAAATTAGGGCCAGGATCTTAGCTGACTTGCTTGCTGCTGAATTTCCAGTCCTTTGAAAACTGACTGGTGATAAGGACTCCTTAAATATGATTTAATCGATTAATGACTATATCAGAGTATCATTACATTCCTATTATTATTCTTATTTAGTGTTTTTGTTTATTGCCTTGTCTACTGATTCAAAACTTTCAACTTATGCCAAACAGAAAATGTATGTATCTTTGTATTTTGCATGTCACAATTTGCATTTTAGTATACTTAAGGACATTAAAATGGGTTTTTGAACAGTATTTTGGCTGTCATTATCCTATATTCATATTTATACACACATATGTAATGTACTTTGATCATGTTCAACACCCCATCACCCTTTTTTTACCTCTCACCCTTCTGCTGGCTCTCTTTCCTGACTATCCTCTTTCCATTTTTATGATTGTAATAATTTTAAGTCTAGTTTCCTTATGAGTGAAAGCTAGTGATATTGGACTTTTTAGCAGACTAATACTTCATTGTACACACACACACACTTTACATTTTTTTTTATCATTTATCAGTGTTGGGTATTCCATTGTTTGGCTATAATAAATAGCACTGCAATAAACATGGGTGTGCAGGTATTTTTCTTTTTCTTTTTTCTTTATTGTTGTGCTGGGTGGGGGTATTTTGTGGCATTTACAAAAGTTCTTACAGTGTATCAAATATATAACACTTGAATTTACCCCCTCGCCCGCTTTTTTAATGCCCCCTTCCCCTTTCTTGAAATAATTTCAACAGGTATCTCTCTCGTGTGTTGATTTAGACTCTTTCAGATATTTACTCAAGAGTAAATTAGTTGTTTCTTCATTCTGGTAATTGCTTCCTTTGCTGTGCATCATCCTTTTAATTTGTTAATTTTTGCCCTTGTTTCTTGGGTATTTAGAGCCCTATTCAGAAAACAATTGCCTATGCCTATATATTCCAGTCTTTTCCTTATGTTTTCATGTAGTGGTTTCAAAGTTTCAGATCTTATAGCAGTATCTTTGATCCATTTTGAATTGATTTTTGAACAAGTGAGAGATAGGAATCTAATTTTTTTTGTTGTTGACACTAGAGTTTGAACTCAGGGCCTCACACTTGCTAGGCAGGCACTTTACCACTTGAGCCACCCTGCCAGCCCTTTTTTGTGTTGGGTATTTTTAAAATAGGGTCTTGTGAACTATTTGCTAGACTGGCTTCTAACTGTGATCCTTCTGATCTCTGCCTTCTGAGTAGCTGGGATTACAGGAGTGAGCCACTGGTGCCTGGCATAGTTTCTTCCTTTTTAAATGTAAGCATTATTGCTAAAACATTCCCTGTTATTACTACTTTTGGTGTATCCCATAAATTTTGTTTCCATTTTTTTTCAAGATTATTTAGTTTCTCTTTTACTTTCTTCCTTCCCATTGGTTTGAATATCATGTTAATTTCCCTGTTGTGCATTTTCTGAATTTCCTTCTGTTCTTGAGTTCTAGTTTCATATCATGCTGAAGAAAAAGTACTTGATAAGAGTTAAATATTAAATTTGTTAAGACTTGTTTTGTGGTCTATTGTATAATCTATCCTGGAGAATTTTCCATAGGCTATTCAGAAGTATACATATTCTCTTGCCATTGGATTGAATGTTCTACATATGTCTGCTAGGTCTGTTTGGTTTAAAAGTTAGTTATTTAAGTCTATTCTTTCCTTGTTGTCTATCACAGTGATTGGTCCTTTGTTGAGGTGTTGAGTTCCCCTATTATTATTGTATTACAGTCTATCTCTCCCTTCTTTGATGTTTCTTCATATGCTTTGCTGCTCTGAAGGTAGAATATACACATATATAACTGCATTTACATATGGATATAATATTTTATCTCAGAGTTGACCCTTTCATTTTTATGTAAAGACCATCTATGTATGTTTTTAAGAAATTTTGATTTAAATGTCTACTTTATCTCATATAAGTAGAGCTACTACTGCTCTCTTTCCGTATCCATTTATGTGGAGAATATTTTTTCCATCCTTTTGCTTTTAGTCTCTGTGTGTCCTTAAAAGCTAGGTGAATCTTTTGTAGATAGAACGCTATTGGGTCATTTCTTTTTTAAAATCCACTTAGTCAGTCTATATATTTTATATTTTATCCATTTACCTTCAGTGTAATTATTTGTAGGTAAGGACTTAATATTTCTATTTTGTTAATTGTTTTCTAGTTGTGTAGATATTCAATTTGTTCATCTCTTGCTGTCTTTCCTTGTGGTTGATGGTTTAATATGGAATGCTTTAATCCCTTCTATTTTTGTTTTTTGCATTTGCTGTAATTTTTAGTTTTTTGGTTATCATGAGCCTTACATATAATATCTTATAGTCATAATAATCTATTTAAAGTTGATAGCATAACTTTAATTACATCAATAATACTATTTTGTTATATATCCTATTTTAGATTTGAATTGTTTTTAAAATATGTATCACTTGACTATTTTTGCTCAGTTATTTATAGTTTTGTTTTTCACCTTACTAGGGACAAAATTGTTGTTACACCACAATTGTAGTCTTAGGTTATTCTGAATATGTCTCTGTTTCACTTGTACTATTGAATTTTGCATTTTTATATTTTTATTAACTAATGGTTTTTGGTTACAGCTTAAGGAATTTCCCTTATCAATTATTATAAGGCCTGCTTAGTTCTTATGAACTCTCTTTGGGTAATTTTTTGTATAGAAAAGTTCTTATTTCTCCCTCATTTTGGAAATGTATCTCTAGCAGGTAAAATATTCATCGTCTTCCTTCAACATTTGAATAGATCATCCAAATTAGGATTTCTTCTGACAAATTCACTGATCATTGTACTGGCATCCTTTTGTATGTGATATGTTTCATATCTTTTGCTATTCTTAGGACTTTTTCTTTATCTCTAGTTTTCAGGTAATTTAGATTTGGTTAAAATTCCCCAATTCCATGTATAAAAGATTCAATGTCCCAAAATTAACATATTACTATTATTCTGTTTCTTGTTCCAGTCCCTTGATCAAAGATACTCAAAAGTCTTTGCCATGAAGGCTGTCGGGAAAGCTGAAGTGATAGAGTGTCTGCCTAGCATACATGAGGACCTGTTTCAAATCCCAGTACTTACCCCCTTGCAGAGTCCTTGTCATGTACTCTTGCTGGTACATGCTAGCTAATATTTATGAATACTTTGTGTTTAATTTCTTTCCTATAACAGCTCTAGTATATCCTAATTAATTTATGCCAAAATTTAGCTCTAATTATTGGACTCTCAGTCAGGAGAAACATATTCTGTTGTGTAGGTTAATGTAAGAGATAGAAAGAACATCTATTGGAACTTGAAACTATGGACTTTGCTATAAGGATATTATAGGGGAATGACCTATTAGGGTTCTCAGAGAAGCAGAGGTGATATTATCTATCTTTCTATCTATCTATCTATCTATCTATCTATCTATCTATCTATCATCTTATCTGTTTATCATCTATCATTTACATGTAATTTATCTATTATCTATTTATTGCAAGGAACTGGCTCATGTGATTAATGGGGTGAAAAATCCCAAATTTGCAGTTGGCAAATGGAAATCTACCCAGAGTAATTCATGTAGTTCTAATTTAATTTGGAAAGCCTGGGAACTTGGAGAGTCAATGTTATAAGCTCCAATTTGAGTTAAGGAGAGAAAACTATTTAAACTCAAGCAGACAGACACAAATTCTTACTTACTGTGAGGGCTAATTTTAGATGCCAACTTGACTAGGTTAAAAGACATTCAGACAGATGGAAAAGTGTTGTTGTTGGGTATTGGCATTTGAAGCAGATTTGTCCTCACCCAGTGTGGGCTGCATCACATTGGTTTAGGGGAAAGATAACACAAGTCAGAAGAAGGACAAATTGCCTTACTTCACCTCTCTTTGCTTTTCCTCTCTTCTTCCTTTCTCTCCCCTCCCATCCATTCTGGAGCTGAGAAAACCTGCTCTTTCATGTCAGAACTTCAGGTTCTCTGGCTTTGGTCAATTGGAATTAGACTGAGAACTATGCAATTGATATCCTTTGTAGTTCTGATGCTTTTGAATATGACCTGAATCATGCTCCAGAAATCTCTGGTTCTCCAACTTACAGACAGCTGATTATTGGACTTCTCAGGTTCCATCTTATTTTAAGAGAATTCCCCCCTATAAATTTCCTTTCGTGTATCTATAGAGATCATGTATATATTTATCTTTCCTATTGGTTATGTCTCTTCTGAAAACCTTGAGTAATACACTCAAACTTTCTGATCAGGTTTTCAGTTGAATGGGTGAGGTGCATTCTCATGAGGGAAGGTAATATGCTTTACTTAATTGCTGATTCAAGTTATAATCTCATCCAGAAATACACAGAAACATCCTCACAAACAACAAAGTAATGCTTGTCCAAATATCTGTGTACCTCACGGCAAAGTCAAATTGACATATAAACCCATACACCAAAATGGTGAAGGTTTATCAGACTTCCTTTGTGACCATTACACAATGGAGCAGAATTAGATGAACTAAAGAACAAGTGATTCCATTTGTACATGAAAGCAATGCTAGGAATCTCTCTGTATAGCTATCCTTAACTCAACTAGCAAAAGCACTTTGTCTTCCTTATTATGCTTATGTCTTCTCTTTAAGAAAATTAGAGATAAGGGCAGAACAGGTTCTGCCTGGAAGCAAGGGGTGGGGAGAGAATGGGGGGCAGGGGGGATTAATGACCCAAACAATGTATACACATGTGAATAAATGAATAATAATAAAAAAAGAACAAGTGATTCAATTTTCAGTCAGAATTCAAAGGGAAATGAAAGGTTTCAGGATCTACCAGTCTCAAAAAATAAACCATGTATTATTCCTGGATACATTAGATGGCAGAAAGTTCTCAAAATAAGAAATGGCCATGGGACTAAAATCAAAATTTAGCATGCTGCCAGGAACTTGTGTATGTTAAGTAACAGTCTCAAGGATCTAGCTATATGTTTCTTTGTTTTCTATGTTTCTTTGTCATCAGAAGGACGAAGGGGAAGCCTAGAATATCTTCTAAAAATCTCAAAGGCAATTCTTCTAGCCCTTCTACTCTAGACAAAGAGGCCCATAGGAATTTTGAGGATATGTCCTATAAACTATTTCCAGAAATGCCTTTTAGCTTTGTTGATGTATAATTAACACATAAAATTTTGTACACTTTTAATGCATGTACTGCATGAGTTTGGACATACGCATACATTTGTGATAACCACAACCATCATCAAGGTACTAAATCTATCCATCAGTTCCCCCATATCTCTTTGTTATCCTGTTTTGTTTGTCATTGCTTCTCTTTTGGTATGAATGTTTAATGTTGGTTCTATTTTCCTCTTAATGTATTTTAATGTGTAAATACTATGCTATTAATTACAGGGAATATTTTGTACAGTAGATATCTTGATGTTATTTTTCTTGCATAACAGAAACTGTATATCCATTTGGAAACAATTTCTAATGTCATCTCCTGGAAGTCATCATCTCATTCTCTGCTTCTATGTTTTAGACACACATACACACACACACACACACACACACACACATTCTATACATGCCACATTTGTATTTTTGTGATTATTTTATTTCACTTAGCATGTTCTCTATATTGGTTCATGCCACAATTAGCAAGATCTCTAGTTTTTTTAATGACTGAGTAATATTCTATTGTATGTGTATACCACATTTCCTTTCTTTTTTCCTTTATAGTTGTGCTGGGTGGGGGTATATTGTGGCATTTAAACAAGTTCTTACAATGTATCAAATATATCATACTTGAATATATCATTCACACCCTCTACCATTCTCCTTTATCCGACCTCCTCTGACTCCTGAAATAGTTTCAATACCTTTCCTTTATCCATTCATTTTACTGTTTCAGATGTTGGTCATTATGAAAAATGGTGGAACAAGGCACAGATATCTCTTTAAGGACCTGATTTCAACTGTCTTTGTATATTTTTTATGAAGAGGAATTGCTGAATTATGTAGCAGTGTTAGTCTTAATTTTTCAGGGATCCTCATAATCTTTTACAGAGTAGTATCTTCCTATATTAAGTGTATAGGGATATCAATTTCTCCACATTTTCACCCACATTTATATATTTTTTGATAATAGCCATACTAATAGATGTGAGGTAATATCTCACTGTGGTTTTGATTTATATTTGTCAGATGATTAATCATTTTGGTTTCTTTTTTATACGTCTGTTGGACAAATGTCTTCCTTGGAGGACTAGCATCATAGGATGCCTTTTGACTCTGTTGATTATCTCCTTTGTTGTGTAGAAGCCTTTTAGTTTGATGTAGGCTCATTTATCTAGATTTGACTTAGTTGCTGATGTTTCTGCTATCAAATCCAACAAATCATTGTCAAGATAGGTGTCAAGAAGTTTTCCTCTTGTGTTTTCTTCTAGGAATTTTACAGTTTTAGACCTTATTGTTTAAATCTCTAACCCGTTTTGAGTTGAATTTTGCAAATGGGATAAATGACCCACATTTCATTCTTGTGCATGGGGATATCCAGTGTTCTGTATATCTTTGATTGAAGGAGACTGTTCATCCCCCATTGTGTGTTCTTGGTTCTCTTGTCAAGAATCATTTGACTTCACAAAGGATTTATTTATGGACTCTCCATTGGTTTATATTTCTATTTTTATGCTAATTCAATACTATTTTAAGGAAACATGAGTCATTCAAGTTGGAAAGGAAAAGGTAAAATGACATGATCTTATACAGAGAAAACACTAGACCCCACAAAACAATGTCTTAATACTAATAAATAAATTAACTAAATTCAAAGGACACAAAAATCAACATATAAAACTTAGCTGCCTTTCTATACTAATAACAAAATCCTCTTTCTAATAGCAACAAAGGAGTAAAATACTTAGGAAAGAATCTTTTCATTGAGGTTATAAGCTTGTATACTGAAAACTATAAAACACTAAGGAAATAATAAAATTGTGGGACATCCAAATCAATAGAAAGACAGCTTTACTTACAGATTAGAATACTTAACATTCTTAAGATGTTTATATAAAAAAGTGATCTAGAAATTCATTGAAATTAATATTAAAATTCCAATGACATTTTTTTAACAGAGGGGGAGTAAGTGTACTCTGATTGTGGGAGCAATTAAATTCTTAGTGGTCAGATGTGGGTCTGTGGTGGATTAAGAATTGTCTAAAAATCTTCGGTCCTCTTTCCATTGAGAGGCAGTGACTATTTCCTTTCCCTGTGAAGCTTGTTGGCATACCTCTGTTTTGACCAATACAGTCTGATTAAAGTGATGTCAATGGCTGTTCTTGGTTTTGAACCAAGCTTTGTCTTTGGTTCAAAAGCTGTTTCTGGCAGCTTTTCTCCCAGGAAAAATCTTCCCCAAGACTTCTCCATTGAAGAAGCATACAGCCACCACTTGGCTTAGGGCAGGGAGAAACAGACTTTGACAGCTCCCCCCTGTCCCCAGGCTAGGATGTAAGCCCCTAGCCTTGAGCATAGTCAACCCTTCTCTGCTGTCCTCTTGATTTCTGACTCACTGAATCATGTGGATTATTTAAATAATTGCCTAAGACACTAAATTTTTCTGTTTACTACTGTGTTATGCAGAAACAACCTACCAGAACACTATGGGCTTCCTTACAATTTGCAACTTCCAGGCAGATTGGATTTGGTAACAAATTCTTACCATGGACAAACTATCCTGAGACAGTTCAGGGTATATGGTGCCTCCTACACATCCACGTTCTGTCTTTAACAAAACTCAAATTAAAGAACCAAAAATGGTTGAGTTGGAGATGGAGGAATCACAGAATATAGTAAGGACCAAATTGTTGGATTTGCAAAAGTGAACACAGAAATTCTGAATGGTCACTATACCAGCTCAAAATAACTTGCATAATCTTGTCTAATTTTATGTCTATGTAGTTACAAATGTTGCAACATTATTTCAGGGCTAGCAGCCTCTATAGGTACTTAGACATGGAGAGCAAGTATTTCTAGTCTTTTAGTTCTAGGAATATTTCAGTAATTATGAATTCATTGCCTTGATTTTGTGTGGAATTGGTACCAAGTAAGGAAAAGAAAATAAAATTTTGATGAATTCTTCATATTTCCCTTGTATTACATTGCATTGTATTTTCTCAAGGGTAAAAATTGGAAAACAAAACACAACAAAACAAAACTACAAATGGTTTGTATTATCATCCTTTTCCATGGTCAAGGGATGAAGGGAAAATTGATATTTTTTCTACTTGTTTCCTTTTTTAGTATTTCACAGTAATCCTTGAAAATTTTTCCACTTGACTTCTAAAACATCTCTGGAAATATAAGTGCCAGAATTATTTTGATTAACCATTGGTTATTTTATTTCTGTTAATTAGTGATCACAATGTCATTCACTTAAATTACTTATTTTCCTCACTTGACCAAAAAAAGCAGTTTCAAAATAAAATCGTGAACTGTCTTTAGTTAAAATTGTGTTCCCTTTTTCTCCCCTGTATTGTTTTGTATAATATAGAGAATAAAACACTCCAGTTCTGTTTCTCTAGCTCATTCTGTCTTTAGCATATCCTCTGTGTGAGATTCTTCTTCCTTAGCTCTATAGTGGGTATCTTGGGCACTGTCTGTTTTTATTGCAATTCTCTTATACAAGACGTTGGTAAATCTAACCCTTGTAAACATCTGCTGATGAAAACTAAACATCATAATTGGTCAATATTTATAAGAATGAAATTCTGTGGAAATGGGAAGTTTTAAGTCTTTCTTGTTGAAATAGGAGAACTACTTTATGTTGTGTGTAGGTCATTAGAAATGGCCTTAAGGTCAGCTTCTCCATTCTCTCAGCATCTCTGTTTCTTGGTTCAAATACCCTGAAAATCCTATGACAACCATAAAATTACATAGATATTTATGGTCTAGAGGAGTCTTCAGAAGTCATTTGTTACATCACTAGGCTAGAGAAGCATCTAGAAGATCAGCTATTAACACTGTTCATATGCAGGACAGTGTAAAAATCTAAACTCATTTTTATTGTAAGTAGGACTGACAATAACCATAAGCTCTGAAGAGGGCAATTTGGTAATATCTATGAGAATTATAACACCTTCATTCTTTTACATAATATTTCCACTTCAGGATTTTATTCTACAAAGAAAATTGCTTATGAAATGATGTGCATATAAGATTATGGATTGCAACAAAAGACTGGATATAACATAGATATCTGGTAATTTAAGACTAAATCAAGAAATATGACACATCCACAATTCGGAATATGCCATGCAGATTAAAACAGAATGGCATGATCTCTAAGGTACATCTTGTTCTGTGCCTCATTTGTCACATAACAATGTATTTTTTGTTCCATCCTCTTAGTAAGTAAATATCTGTATAAGGCTCTTTGCAAGGACAGATAAACAAATGGTAATATTGTTTGCCCATGAAGCTCAACTATGTGACTTAAGGGAAGAATGGTAATGGTGATGGGGAAGGCTTGTTGCCTTTTTTATATAATTTAGATTTTGAATTATTATCTATTGAAAGAGCAAAAAAAAAAAAAACCCTAAACTCATGTTTTGTTATGAAATTTTTACACATGCATATAATATACTTTTATTGTATTCACTCACCCATTACCTTCTAATAGAAAAAATATTTTAAAAATTACCTTAAAACTGATTTGTCATTATCTGGAATTGTTGATTCCAGATAATCAACAATTAAGGGAAAGTACTGTTAATCAACAGTAAGGGAAAGATGCATTTCCCTTACTACCTAGGGATTCCATTCTTGTGTGTATAAATTCCTTAGCTCTTAAGCATGAGTGTACCCTGATATGATGATGATGATCATGATGATGATGATGATGTGACATGAATGGATATGGGGAACTGTCGAGAGGGAAGGGGATGGGAAAGGATACTGAGGGATGAAGAGGATCATACATATACAAGGATACATACATACGTACATACTTATGAAAACAGCATAATGAAACATATCAAACACTGTTTGAAATGGGAACTATAATGGAAGGGTGGTCAGCACCTTCAAGGTACACTGTGCACATGTAGAAATTATCACAAGGAAATTCCCTCACATTATTAATGTACACTAACTCAAAAATAAAATTAAAAAGGACTTGTGTTATGTTTTTGATTTCTTTCTATTAAACCATGGTAAGCTCCCGAGGCTAGCAAAATTGAGGTATTATGTAATGGAACTTTTAGTATGTTAAGTGGGTGAATGACTTTCGGTGGCCAATATCCACCTAGTTCAAGTGTAAGAACTAGGTTGAGTGATAAAAGTCTCAGAAGAACATGGCAAGAAAGAATAGTGCAGACAACAGGTAGGATTATACCAAATAACAATCCCTTTTGAGCAACAGGAGTATTATGACCTTGGAACATGCCTTCATGTACTACTTCTAAATACCATCATTGGTATTTAGTGAGTTGATTTGCAACCTTAGTGACTAAAGAAGAGTAGAGTAAAAGTGGAACTTATTAATATACCAGATGTGGGCAGCAGTGCTATTAAAGCTGTTGTTATATATGTCAAGGGATTGGATTAAATATATGGTCTGCATGGGTTTGGTAGGTCTTAAGGGTTGTGGAGGTATACACTGACTAGGAGGGAGAACACATATGCCTTAATTAAGGCTATGAGGAATTCAAGATTTTTTAATAAAATTGTGACATGAATGTAATTAGGGCTATAACAGGGGTAATTGATGTAAGGACTAGAGTTGTTCCTCCAATAAGATAAATGAACAAGTGGCCTGCTGTGATATTTCAGCTGCACCTCACAATGTTCAGTGGAAAGAGATGGTGCAAACATTGATCTAAATCAAGTTGTAAGTTTTAAGGAAATGTTCACACCTTTTCTAGGTAGCTTCTTAAACCACGTTTTGGCTTGAAAAGGGAAAACCACATACTTTCCCTGCCAACTGAGTTCAGAAACTATCAAAATGTTAGTTGAGTATCAAGGAAGATAAGGTTTCAATTGGTAGAGGACCTTGCCATTGTGATGGAAATCAGAAATTTGTTTTTAGTCTAATATAATTTATATTAACTAATGTGTTTTTAATACATTGTTATAAGGAACAAATAATTATGTATTCATGTCCCTGAAGTCATTAACAATTCAGAGCAAATTAGCTTATAAATAGAATATGATCGATATTTTTATTCATCTGTTAAAAAATTATTGATAATAATTCTTTAGTAACATATCCTCTCAAGGTGTCCAAACATCATATAAATAATGTTAAGGTAATGTTCAAAATAAAGTATTCAAAGCAAATAATATAAAGAGGAAAATTTACAAATTTATATCAAGAATTATGGTCCATAATAGAAAATGCTTTCCACAAGTCAATAAGATGAAAGCTTAATGGGAAAAGATGAGCAAAGGATGTAAGTAGATAAGCTACAGAAATCAATACATGAATTCACAATAATCATGCAAAAATGTCCTCACCAAAAAACCCAATGTGCAAATGAAAACAATGAAATATCAGATTGTCAATGAATTAAGACAAAAAGTTAGTGGTGTTGGTCAAGATCTAAAGGGGCAAGAATAATGTTCAGGAGAACTAGTTCTGGTAAGCAATTTTATAATATCCATTAAAATATTAAATATGCATATGCTTTGATGCAGTAATTCCATGTTTATGAACAAATTCTCGCTCAAAAGAGCAAAGATGATATGTAGGACTGTTCATTGCAGCAATTGTGACATTGAAAGTGTGAAACTGTGACATTGTGAAAGTGTTCACAAGTGACAGTGAAATAAAAATAACCAAAACCCTAAATTTCCACTAGTAAACTAGATCCATTAAATAAATAACTATGCAGCCAGTAAATGATAAGATTTGTATGTGTCTCTCTGTCTCTTTCGTTATATATCTTTGCTATATAGTTTAATGAAAAAAGAAGTATATAAAAGGATATGTGTATATTATATAATATGTTGAATATGTTTAGTGTAATTGTATCATTGTTTAAGCTTTATAGATATCTAGGTAGATAGATAGAGGTAGACACTATATTTTTATTTGTTTGTTTTGAGAAAGGATATTATATATATCTCAGATTGTCTTCAAACTTGCTATGTAACCTAGGCAGGTCTTGCACTCTGATCCTCTTGTCTCAGCCTCCAAGTGCTAGAATTTCAGGTGTGTGTCACCATACCTGGCTAAAAACACTAAATTTTAGTGATGATTATATCCAAGAAGTGATATCGGTATTAACGGAAACCCTCCTATTTATAATATATATATGCATATATAAATATATATATTTACTGTGCACAGATTTATATCTGATATTTTTATAGAAACCTTCTACTATTTTTGTAACTTAAAAATTGAATATATTTTAAAAAGACATCACTCATCTTTTCCAGAAGCTCAATTTAGTTGGAGAGTCAGACCTGCCAATAAAAAGGTTAATTACTACAATATTGGCAGCAACAAAATAATGTGTGACTAAAAAGCAATCATTTAGCTGAACAAATGCAGGTGAAAGAAGAGATTCTGAAACATAATTATGGAAGTGCTGATTTTTACGCTTGTATTATAGCTAACACGTTCTTATTCCAACTCCTTACCATTAATGTAAAGAGAGACACCAACAAATATTTTTAAAAAATTGGTATATAAGCCAGTTTACTGTAGTTAGGTACTAAAAGGAAAAATGTTTTATGCTAATATGAAATCAGCTAAACTATTTCTGCAAACTACATACTTTCTGTACTAGTCAATTTTTTCATTTCTGAAACAAAATACCTGAGCAAACAAGTTAAGGGAGGAAAGATTTATTTTGGCTCAGTTTCACAGGTTTTCATTTGTCGAGGTGGGGAGGGTGTGGTAGAGCAGAGTACTCTACTCATGGTGGACAGGAAACAGAAACTGAGAAAGGGACCAGGACCAGGTGTAACCTTCAAAAACATCCCCTTCCCCTACTGGGATTCATTTCCTCTAGCTTGAACCCTCCTTTTAAAGTTTCCACAACCTCCCAGAACAGTGCCAGCAGTTGGGACCAAGCATTCATGAGCGTGCAGAGGACATTTTATATTCAAACCCCAACATTCCATTTCTAGTGAAACAAAAATATGGAATCAAGTAGTTTCCCATAATCTGAGGGAAATTTTATGTGTATGACCCATTCTCTCCCTAGTCAGTTCACCTTTGAGAAAAAAAAGCATAGTTTTTTTTTTTTAATTGTGTTTGTTTGAAGGGTGAAGCCAAGCATTCTGGAAAGTGCAGGAAGGTTGCAGAAAAGCATTTCTCTCTAACCATGAGGAACATTCTCATCTTGGACCTTATTCCTTCACCTTAAGGCTATCTTGTAGGTAACTGTGGCTGTTCAGCATTTGGAGTATGGCTAAAGCAAATTAAGAAGATATTAACCAGATTTTGAAGACTATGAAAGAGCAACTGTGAAATATCTTACTGTTTTTATATGATTGAATGCTGATATGGTTTTGACATATTAACTTGCTAAAATACACTATTAAAACAAAAACCAAAACTTTCCCAAATCAAAAAAAATCATGACACAATTCTGAAAAATCTCTATAACTTGTGTGAGTTGGCATTAACTTCTCAAATTGAGTAACCATAGTTTTAAGTTAAATTCTTCAAATTATAAAAGCATAATGGTTTTATTGATCAAGGTAAAATGTGTCAACCAACCAAAAGGGATCACACAGAAACAGGTGTAAATACTACTCATTTACACTGAACACGGACATGGAAAAATAGTATAGATATATTTTATACCTAACTATGTAAAAGAACATATTAGAATATATCAAAGTCAATGCTATCAACTGATTGATATGCCAAAAGCAAATTCAGCATTATAGGTCCATGGCTAACATTCCACATGTTCAAGCTTCCCTATGTTACCTAGAATATATTGATTAATACAATTAGACTATGTTGTCCCATGTATTATTACATTATCCAATTCTCTCTGTAATATATTTTAACAGTTCCACAAGTGGTAGAATTATGTCACCTTTCTCATTGTCTAGTTATTTATGCCTCAGAAGAGTTCTCTAGGTTTATTCAATTCAGAGCTTCCTTCTGATCATCCTATTCAAGGCATCCTTTACTTCCTTATTCCTCAAAGTATAGATCATTGGATTTAGTACAGGGGTCACCACACTGTACATGATAGCAATGATGCGGTCTTGGTCCATGGAGTTGCCTGGTGCAGGGCGGATGTAGGTGATGAGAACAGGACCAAAGAAAAGAATAACCACTATGAAGTGGGAGGCACAAGTGGACAGTGCTTTCTGAAGCATGCTGCAGGCATGGGTCTTAAGGAGGAGATAGGTGATTATGTAGAAATATGAGAGAAGTGTGAGAAAGAAGGGGACAGTGGCAATGGTCCCTGTGACAGTATTGAGCAGCTGCTGGTTGAGCTCAGTGTTTTCACAGGCCAGCTCCAGCAATGGTTTAACATCACAGAAGAAGTGATGGATATGGTTGGGACCACAGAAGTTCAAATGAGATGTCATTATGGAGTGTAGAAGGGCATGGAAAAAAGCAATGGTCCAGGCAGTGACAGCCATCAGGGTACAGAGCTGAGGATTCATGATGACAGTGTAATGAAGTGGTTTGCAGATAGCCACAAAGCGGTCAAATGCCATCACTGCCAGCAACAGAGACTCTGTGGTACCCAAGAAGTGGAAGAAATGTAGCTGGGTTATGCATCCCAAGAAAGAAATTGCTTTGTTTGTGGAGATTAAGTTCTCTAGCATATTTGGCAGTGTCACTGTAGAGTAGCAGATATCTAGACATGCCAGGTTTCCCAGAAAGAAATACATTGGTAAGTGGAGTCTTGGATCAGAGATGACAATTGTCAGGATGGCTCCATTCCCAGACACATTGACAAAGTAGACAGTGAGGAAAACAGCAAAGAGAAGAGGCTGTGGCTCTTGGATGTCTGTCACTCCCAGGAGAATAAACTCAGTGACTGAGGTTTGATTCAACATCACTTAAAAGAAGAGACAAAACAATTTGTGGAACACTGTCTCTAATGAAGATCAGTCTTTTCATCTCAGGATTTTCTTGCCAACACAAAGAATTCTGCAGGAGAATGTTGCTGTTTTACATAATTCCACCTTAGATCTTCTGTAGTATTTGCCTGTTCAGATTGTTAATCACTAAGGACTGTGACTCAAGCATTTTTTAAAATTAGCTTTGTCATTAATAGATTTCTTTCTCTTTGGGATTCAGAGCAGGTTGTCCACATACCATCTTCTGCAGCTATGAACATCTGCAGCCTTTTTTCCCTATACATTTTTTATTAGGATATATTCATTATACAGTAGGGGGATTCATGGTGTCAATTCTGATTAGTCTTATATTGTACATTATTTGCATTGCCCCCATCATCTCTCCCTCTCAATCCCCTCCTCACCCCATGTTAACATCTGCATTCTGGTACAAATTTCCTCTTCTTTCCTAAGTCAGCTTTGTGAGGTGGTAATTTCTTAAGTACTGTACCACATTGCTGTCTCTTGACCTAGTGGGAAACCACCTGACAAATTTAATAGTTAGGGATAAAATTATTGCATCCTAATGTCCTTACAAAATCGAAAAAGCCCTAAGAAATGCTCCTAGCTTTTCCTTAGAATACAAATGCTGGCGATGTTTTCTTACTCATTTCTTCCTGGTCCACATCCTTGGGAAGTCGTGGAGCCTGATTTGATTAGGAAATGAGGCCACATCAATCAGTATTAATCGAGGTATAGCTCAAATTTTATCACTAAAATATGTGATGAAGGGTTTTAGTGCTTTCCTTTAATGTAAGCTGTAATACTTTTCCAAATAGGATCCAAAATTATTTTGATGACAAATGCTACTGTGTTTCTATTGTCTAGTTGTCTTGGGACCATTTCTTTTCTTAGATCTACAAATCCCGGGATTAGAAAATTTCTTTCAACAAGTTCAAGTTTCTCCCTTATTTCACCTAATACTATTGTCTTCTTAACTACCTATGCTCTGAATTCCCTAAAATACTGTTTTCTGTTATGATGCAATGTTAGTCATTTTATTTTGCCTGAAATAAGTTCACTCCTCAGTTACCCAGGAATATTCTACCTCAAGATGTGTTCAACTTCTTCACTTTGGGTTCTTTTAATGTGTCCCTGACAGGAATGTCTTCTATGGATCCAGATCTGTCTGCTTCATATAATGCTTTTTCTAAAGTTTCCATCTCTCCTCTGATGTAAAATGTGTTTTCCCTATTTTCCCTTTTTTTGTATTGCATAAAAATTCTATGTTCTATTAAAGAAATGCAATAACTATAATTTCTTTATTGGGATTGAAATAATAGTATTCTATTCAGTGAATATTAAAACTCTTGAGAAATTGCAGGTAAGTTAATTATAATGAAATTTAACATTTGACTGATTTTTCACTGTTTACTGAAGAGACAGTTCTTTTGAATCTTTTCTCTTACCTTTCAAAGACCACCTGTCATTACCCCCTTTATCTACACTGAAAACAAAGGACATAATTATGAAGAAAAGCTTTTCCTTGTTCCTTTTTTAGTGTTTTAAAATTTTTTTAAAAAAAATTATTATCGTGTTACTGTTGTACTGGGAGCACATTGTGATAATATATCATAGTTAAATTCACCCCCTCCATCATTCTCAATTATTTCCCCCCCACATTCCTGTGGGGAATACTTTCAACATGTCTTATCTTGCCATTTTTCACATGAGTACCTAATATTTCCACCACATTCACCCCCTACATATTTTCTGTATATCCTCCACCCTCCCACAGTTCCTTTTTAAACAGATGTAGTGGATTTTTGCATTTGTAATGTCTTTTGCATTTTAGGGAGGAAGAAGCTAGGATATATGGGAAGCACTGAGAGAGAATATGAAGGTGCAAACATTGAGGTGTTTCCCTCAAAAGGGGTAATTATTGAAGCTTTGAGCAGTCATTGAGAGGAGAGGAAACCAACTCTATACTACTAGAATAAAAAAAGTGAATGAACTAGGGAAACCTTCAAGAGAGCCCGTGGGAGTTTAGGCTTCATAGTGGGAGTAAATATTGAGAAATTAACCTCTGCCATACCTCCTTCAAACAACTCAGAGTAATGTTCTTTCACAGTGACAATACTGTTTAAAATTTGTTACCCCTTTAAAAATAAAAATGAATGTCAAAAATCACTTTTGTTTTTCTGACTTATAATAGAATTGTATCAAAACACATTTGATATTAAAAACCCGCAAACAAGAAATTTTTCCTTACTTTAAAAAAGAAAATTAGATATCACACGCCTCTGAATGTATTGACTTCTTTAACTGTACTTTCAATATTTAGAAGTTACAGATTTGCCTTGGAGAATGACCTAAGAACCAGGCATGTTGAATTGAGAATGAAGTATGATAGTAAAAATATGGGAAGTAAATTGCTTTAATAATCCACAACACAATGAGGAGTCCACCATAACCTGATTTAAATCTAAGACAATGAACTATAACACCAGCAACCAAATAGATCACTCACTAACAGATAAGAAGCATGGATGACTGCCAGTCTGTCTCCAGTTTCTTTCTCTTACCTGACTTAATGTTTAGAATCACTGAGCTAGCAAGGAACTTTTCAGGTTTATACTTCTAGTAGTTATAAATGTCAGAAAAACATTTGAGGTTATAATTCATGTTGGAATTGCAAGACAAACTCTTCATATTCCAAAACCTCTCCCTTACCTTCGGAAAACCTACTGACCTTTTAATGACTCATGGCTCTTCAGACATAAAAATCCTGTGAGAGTGTCCCCTGGTGCTGAGAAGCACTGCTGTGAGAATAAATAGGGTACTTCCCACATCTGCAATAATGAGGGTGTAGTCTTATGAAATTCCTCTGTGGAATTCCATTATTTTGTTATTCTTCATATATTCTTACTACATATGGCCATGGGCCCAAAAGCTAATCTGTTTTCTTAATCAAATTTCATTTCATTCCTTAACACAAAGGCATGGATAGATTTTTACTTTTGGGCGACTACCTTGTAAAATTTGCAATGAAAATTAATCAGTGCACCACATCCCATTGATCAGTACCAAAAAATGATTCTTTTTAAAAATTTCTTTTCTATTTTATCGTTTTTTACATTTACTCACATGTGTATACATTGTTTGGGCCACTCCCACTTCCCCACTGCTTTTGGGCCAAAAAATGATTCTATTTAACATTCTACTCATTTATAACTATGGTTTTATGGATACCAAAGAAAGAATAATAAAGAAAAGTAGTTTGCTTTGTTTTTATAAATTTGACCCTTCAGTTTTGGTTAAAAAATACTAAGTAATTTTTTGTAATTTTTGATCCAAAGTACACATTTTTCTGTTTAGTGCATGACATTGGTTTCACTAATGTGTATCCTGAATTCCTGCTATGTTTCTATTTTATTAGCCCAAGGGTAATTATGTGTGATCTGCCATCTATGGAATGATTCTAATAAAAGTTATAAATATATGTTGTACATATTTTTATTAAGATTTCATTGTTTTTGCTGTGTAGGAGTTTATTCCATATTTATTGCATTTACTACTCCTTGTTATTTTCTATGCTGAAAATACAATCCAAATAAATAACAGTTATTGCATGCCCTCTATGTATAGTTTATTGTTTTGCATTCCTAACATTTAATTCTCAGAAAAGCATAATGAAATAATTATTAAAATCATTCCCATTTTGTCATAAGAAAACTGAAACTCAAGGGATTTAAGTAAATCCCCCTTTTTCTTGTGAAGTATTGTGAAACTGCAGTTCAAATTGAAATACTTTAGTTTCAGAAACCACTTAAATATGCTACCTATTCTTTCAAAATGTTATCCAGCTAATTTTTCCCTTTTCTCCCTCCCCTTCCTTCATTCCCTACCTTTCCTTCTTTTCTTCCTTCCTTCCTTCTTCCCTCCCTCCTTCCTTCACTTCTTCTCTCATTCTCTCTCCTTTTTTGTTTCTCTCTCTCTCCCCTTTAGATAGGATCTCACCAGGCTGTGCTTGACCTTTTGATCCATTTTGCCTCATCTCCCAGACTCCTGGGATTGCAGGTGTGAACCATCATGTGTGGAAAAACCTACAATACCCAATATTCCCAAGTGGTCTCCTATTCAAATTAAATTTTACCTTTTTTTTTTGTCATGTACTCAGTTCTGATATGTAACTGGTCTTGTTTACTAGATTTGGAATACTGAGCTTGTTATTTAGAACTCTAGTCTTTTAGAGAGATCTTGTTTACATATGCTGTAAGATAAACAACAAAATTGGCCTTACTGGGTGGTGGGAATAAATCTCAGTGATGCAGCATTTGCCTAACATGTGTGAGGTCCTGGGTTCAATCCTCAGCACTGCAAAAAGAATGGCCTTTACTTTGTCTCTGTATAAATGTAAAGATTAGCTTTATCTCCCTTCACAGATGAGTGGTGACATCTTTGCAGTATTCCAAGTCTTCCATGAACATGCTTTGTTCTTCTACTTACTGTATTTTTCCTGTTGAAAAGGCTCAATTTTAATTAATATGACTTTATTGAAAGCTTTAATATCTTATAGGTTGGGCCAAACCATTTCTCTTCTGTAAAAATGCCTTTTGAAGTTCTAATAGCTCCTTTTCAAGGCAATTTAGATGCTATGGAGAACTTCATTTCTAGATGAAGTGACTTAGCTCAGCACACAGCAGGGGTTAAATGAAAACTCATGAAAAAAGGCAGGACCTTTGAAGGATGAAAATATAACGAAAGGGTATAACAGACAGATATCTACCCAGAAAAGGAAACAATCTCAGAGTTCCTTTTTGGGTACCCAAAGTGTTCAGTTAAAGTATCTTCTGATAAGGTATAATGGAATGTCTGGCCTTTATTTTGTTTATAGTTTGGAATTATACCACCTGAGACTTCTAGGAACCCCCAAGAAAAGATTTAGCATAAACATCAATCTCAGTATATTTATATCCTCAGATCACTTGCCTGAATTTAAATATTTCTGGAGTTACACATCTGAGAGGTCATGAAGAATATTTAATCTCCAGTATAGAAAAAAATCTATTTAATATATATCATTGGAACCTCTAACTGAACAAAATATATACAGTGCAGTATTATAAAACTACTGGGGAGAATAGTTTCAGGCTATTCTTCAAGACATTTTGATACTTTCCTAACAATTTGTTGACTTTAGATATTTTTGCATATTTCTAGGCAAATTGTACTCTGTTTTGATTCATAACTGAACATAGGGAAAAACAACTTTCCTGTTAAACTGACAATCATTAGATGACTTGATATAATAAATAGAGAATTTCTTTTGAGTTCATCAATACTGTTCTTTTTTTAGGGTCTTTTAAATAATTTTTATAAGACATGGTCTCATTTTTGGGTGAAATTTCTGTAAGCCAGGAGTGTTAGAATCATGCTTAACACTTTTATGGTAATTAAAGTACTTTTGCAACTATGTATTAAAATTTGATAGCAAATATTCTTTTTTCACACTCCTTTATTTATTTTTATTTTTTATTATTGTACTGAGGGTACATTGTAATAATTACAAAAGTTTTTACAATATAAAATAGTTGAATTCACCCACTCCATCATTCTCCTTTACCCCCCACCCCCTCAATACTGTTCTTGAAACTGAAATTTTACCAGCTTCTGCTGAACTGAAACAAATTTATAAAAATTTTTATGAGTGAAAATTCTATGTGTTCAATATCTTTATAATTGAAGAAGTCAGAAGATTTAAGTGATGTGTCTATTGATGGACTTAATTTCTTATTAACTTTTGCTCCTCTCAATCCTTAAACCTTTAAAAATATTTGGGCAAATTTAAATATTAATTAAATTGAAAAAATGGATATGAATTTATCTTCATCAAAAGACACTGTCAGTGTAATTAAAAGGCCAATCATAGAGTAAGGGAATATATTTGCCATCTGTCTGTTTCACTGAGAATTTATATTTAGATTCACATAAAGTTGATTAAACAGGCACATAACTCAAAAATTGGCAAAAACTTAATCATGTAATTCATTAGAGTATACAAATAACTAAGGTATGTAGTATATGAAAAAGTTCTTTAATAGTAAGGGAAATTAAAATTAATATTACAATGTGATATGACTATACAGTCATTAAGAAGCTAAATGATGAAAGAGAGACTGTACTAAATTTTAGTGAGGCTTTAGAATGACTGGAACCTTCAGACATGGCTAGTGGGAAAACCAATTGGTACAACAAGATTGGATAAATGTTTGGCAACATTTGATAAAGCTGACAGATAACGCTCGTACACAAAGTAATTTTCCCTCTAGGATGTGTGTGTGTAATATATAGTGTACATCTATTGTATGTGTTGTGTGTGTGTGTGTATATATATGTAATACGTATATATTCTAAGAAATGCCCATGTAAGTATAGAAGTTCAAACTAAGATATATGTAAAAGAGTTTTCATAGCAGTGCTATTGACATCAGGCCCTAATTGAAATAATTCCAAATGGTCATAAGAGCACCAGGGTCCTGCAGTGAGATAAGTATTACTTGTTTCAAGAATTGACAGAGTCAGTGTGGATGGAACACCTGCATGACAAAGTCAATGAAGGGAATTCACACTGTCAAGAAGGGATTTTAATAAAAGCAGGGATTTATTAAGGTACGTATGGGCATATCAGCAAATCCATGGGTTATAGTGAATAATTCGATTACATTCAAGCAATGAGTAGACTTCGTTGTCATGTTTTAAGCCAATGAGTAACACAGAAACTAGTTTATATTTATAGTACGGGTATGGAAAAAGGCCACATTGAGGAAAAGTAGAGGAACACTCTATCCTTAAGCTTTCTTCTTAGCCGTGATGCAATTTGTAATTATCTATTAATTTCCTTGTGTATTAATTTATATCTATTGTTTCTACTGCAGCATAATCTCTAAAAGTATCAGATTTGCCAATAACCTTTATCTCAGCCTTCTGTTCCAAGTGTCTCAGTCTTCCTTGATGATTCTTAAAAATAGACAGGGAAGCTGGGTTTGAGTAGGAGGCCCACAGGGAGTACTTAGTCCCAACTGAATTCATAAGCACTGGCACAGTGGTGGACTCTCCTAACTGAGAACCAGAGATATGGCTTAGACAAAGTTACATAGCTTGTTTATTTAGAAAAGCAACTTCCATAACAACATAGACCTAAAATTCTTTCTTTAAAAATGTGAATGCTGTTAATTGATAAATATTACTTTTTAGGTCACACTCTTACACCGTGTACAGTCATATAAAGCAGATATTATGTTTATTCCAAATACTATGAGTGTGTATAACTGTTACTTAACCTTTGTGTATCACCTTAATAGACTCAAATGCTCTTTGGAGCTTTTTACTTGAAAAAAAAATAATGAGAGTTAACATTTGTTCAGCACCTTTTCTGGTGATAATCACTGTGTATCTTTTATTTGGTGGTCCTGGGTTTTGATCTCAGGGTTTCATGCTTGCTAGGTAAGGACTCTATCACTTAAGCCACACCCCAGCCATTTTGCTTGTAGTTTGTTACTCAGATGGCTCTCCTGCTAACTTTTCTGGGGTTGGCCTCCTCCTACATCTGCCTCCCATGCATCTTGGACCACAGGTGTGCACCAACGACATCTACTGCACTTGTATCCTGTGTAAAATTTCCCATTTGCCTTGTGCCAGCACAACAGCTCAAAACCTGACTCTTAAAATTCATTCATTCAGTTTTCTCTCTGAAGGTCTTTGTAGTTCAATGTTGTTATCATCCTCAAACTTCCCCATCCAAGGTTTAACTTTTAGCTTGTTTTGAATTCTTTCTTCCTTTGCCCTAAATTTAAATATGACACTACACCTTATACACTTTTTCTTTACAATGATTTTGAGTTTTGTCATTTACTTTCCCATATCATTCCTTCCTAACCCCCACAAACACATTTTCTTTTCTTCAAAATTATAGCATTGCATTAAATCTGGCTGACTTTTCTTCATCATCAGAGTATGTTTTCAAGAAAGTACATAATGTACTTTGATATTATTCACCCTACATCAGTATCCCTTGTTCCTCTTCCTAACTGCAATTACCCCCAAATATTTCCATTTAGGCTCATGTCTTTTCATTTGTTTTTTAAATTTGTATTTATGCATTAGATCCTGCATATGAGAGAAAATGTCATATTTGTATTTATGAATCTGGCTTATTTTGTGATAATCTCTAGTTGCATCCATTTCCTGCAGGGGACATAATTTCATTCTCCTGTATGGTTGAATAATACTCCATTGTATATGTATACCACATTTTCTTTATCAGTCCATCAATTGAAGAGCAGACAGGCTGGTTCCATAACTTGGCTATTATGATAATAACAGCAATGTACATGCACCTCTACAGACTACTGCATGACATTCTTTTGAGTATGCACTTGGGAGTGGTGTAGCAGGATATCACGGCAGTTCTGCTTTTAGTTTCAAAGAAACTCTATGCCAATTTCCGTAGTGACTGGGCTAATTTTTATTCTCACCAGCAGTGTGCCAAAGCTTCTTTTCCCTTGGATCTTGTGAGGCTTTTTTGTTCACTTTCTTGAAGTTAGCCATTCTGACTGGGGAAGGTAGAATCCGAATGTTGTTTTGATCTCCATTTCTTTTAAGGCTAAGGATGTTGAACATTTCTTCACATATTTTTTGGCCATTTGTACTTCTTTTGAAAACTGTTTAATTCATTTGCCCATTTAACTATTGGGTTATTCATTCTTTTGGTGTTTGATTTTCTGAGCTCTTTATATATTCTGGATATTAATCACTTGTTTGATGAATGGCTTGAAAGTATGTCCCCACTCTGTACACTGTCCCATCACTGTAATAATTGTTTCTGTTGATGAGCAGAGGTTTTTAATATAAATCAATCCCACTTGCTAATTCTTGCTCTTATACCCTGAGCTATTAAAATCCTATTCAGGAAATAGCTGCCTGTGCCTTTATCTTGAAGTGATTTCTCTTTTTTTCCTCTAATAGCTTCAAAGTTTCAGGTCTTATATAAATGCCTTTGATTCATTTTAACTGATTTTTGTATAGGTTAAGAGACAGGGGTCTAAATTCAGTCTTCTGTATGTGAATATTCAGTTTTATTCGTACCATTTGTTGAAAAGGCTGTCTTTTCCCAAAGTATGTTTTTGGCCTATTTGCCAAGAATAAGATAACTGTAGCTATAGGGCTTATTTCTGGCTCTTGTATTCTATTCCTTTGATCTATGCATCTGTCTTGGTGCCAGTGCCATGTTGTTTTTGTTACTATGGCTCTGTTATGTAATTCGAAAACAGGCATTGTGATATCTCCAGCACTGCTGTATTTTCTCAGGATTGTTTTGGATATTTGAGGGTTTTTTTTCTTCTTTATGATTTGAAGATTGTTTTTATTTCTGTGAGGAATATCATTAGAATTGTGACAGCATTGCATTGAATCTGCAGATTGCTTTCAGTAATATGGTCGTTTTACAATATTAATTCTGTTGATCCATGAATATGGGAGGTCTGTCCATTTTTTAGTGTCTTCAATTTCTTTCTGTAAGGTTTTATAGCGTTCATTGTGGTAGTCTTTTACCTCCTTGCTTAGGTTTATTCTCAAGCATTTCATTTATTTTATGGGAGGCTACTATGGATGGGATTGCCTTACTGATTTCTTTCTCAGAAATTTATTGTTGTATAGGAATGCTATTGATTTTTGTATACTGCTACTTTGCTGGAAGTGTTTATCAGGAATAAAAGTTTTCTGGTGGAGTTTTTGGGACCTTTTAAGCATAGTTTCATATAATCTGTAAATGGAATATTTGACTTTTTTTTAAACTTTCTTTCTTTTATATCTTTTATTCCTTTCTCTTGCCTTATTGCTCTGGCTAAGAGTTAAAGCAATGTATTGAATACGAGGGGAGAGAACGGACACCCTTGCCTTGTTTCTGATTTGAGGGAAAACACTTTTATTTTTTCCCCATTTAGAACAGTGTTAGCTATAGGTTTGTCTTACATAGACTTTATTATGTTTAGGCATGTTCCTTTTATTCATTATTTCTTCAAGTTTTTATAATGAGGAGATACTGGATTGTGTCAAAGGCTTTTCCTACATCCATTGAGATGACCATGTGTGGTTTTATGTTTGTCAATTTGTGTACATTTAACCATTCTTGCATTTCTAGAATGAAACCAACTTGATCATTCATTATATGTATAATTTCATTGTGATGTTGATTTTTTTTGCAAATATTTTATTAAAAATTTTAACATTTTTATTAATCAAGGAAATTGGTGTGTAGTGTTCTTTTTTGTTCTGTCCTTATATTTTGGTATCAGGGCAATACTGGCTTATGGAATGAGTTTGGTAGCATTCATTCCCTTTCTGTTTTGTGGAGTAGTGAGAGAAGCATTGGCAATGGTTATTTAACAATCTTATAGAATTCCACAGTGAACCTGTCTAGCTCTGGGCTTTTTTTTGGGTGGGGGAGGGGACTCTTGTTAGTGCTTCAGTTTCATTGTTCCTAATAGATCTTAATGATTTATACCCTCTTGGTTCAATTTTGCAGTTTTGGTATGTAATATGTGTGTAGAAATTTAGCCATTTTTTTCTAGATTTTCAAATTTATTAGAACATAATTTTTCAAGATATTCCATAATGAGCCTCTAGATTTCATCGGTATCTATTTAAATATCCCCTTCTTATTTTATAATTTCACTAATTGGCGTCTTCTCCTGTTGCTTTTGGTTAGTTTGGACTAAAGGTTTATTAAGCATATTAATCTTTTTAAAGAAGCAACTTTTTGTTGCTTCTTGTACTGTTCCTTCAGTCTTTGTTTCATTGATTTCCAACCTGATCTTTTTATTTCTTTCCATCTACTAATTTGGAAGTTGACTTGTTCTTATTTTCCAAGACCTTGAGGAATATCATTAAGATATTTATTTGAAACCTCTCTCAATTTTTAATGTAGGCCTTCACAGATATAACCTTCTTCTTAGAACTGTCACAGCTGTATCCCAAACATTCTGGTATGTTGTGTTCTGATTTTCATTCAATTCTAGGAATTTTAAAATTTCTTGCCTAATTTCAATGACCATCTGATTATTCGAGAGCATATTGTTCATATTGTGTTTGTGTAGTTTCTATAGCTAATCTTGCTATTGACATCTAATTTTATTCCATTATTATCTGCTAAAATATAAGCAATTATTTCAATTTTCTTGGATTTGTTTTGACTTGCTTAATGGCCTAAAGTCTGACCTGTTTTGGAAAAACAGGGCTGCTGAAAAGAATATTTATTTTGCAGCAGGTGGATGGATCATTCTGTAGATGTGTATTAAGTCTATTTAGTCTATGGTGCAGTTTAACTCTGAAGTTTCTCTTCTGACTTTTGTCTGGTTCCTCTGTCTATTGATGAGAACGGTGTATTAAAATCATCCATTATTAGCATATCGGAACCTATTTGTCCCTTTTGTCCAGTAGTGTTCACACAATGAAGTTGGGTTCACCAATGTTTTGTGAATATAAATGTGCAATTGTCACATCTTCTTGACTGACAGATTCTTCTCTTTATTACTGTTTAGTGACCCCCCCCTTTAAAAAAAAAGCTCTTCTAATTGTGGCTTGGCTCTATTTTGTCTGATGTGAATATAGCTACTCCTGCTTGCTTCCAGCTTCTACTTGCTTGGCATATTGCTTTCCTTATGAGTGTCTTTGTCAGTGAGGTGTGTCTCTTATAGACAACAAATATTTGGACATTTGCCTTTCAAATATAGTCAATCATTCTGTGCCTTTTAATTGGAGAGTTAAGGCCATTTACATTTAAGGGCATTATTTAGAGGTATTTTTGATTCCTGTAACTTTGTTGATTCTTTTATTTCACCCTTATTCATTTGTGGAGGTTTCTGGTTTATTGAATTGGACATGATTGATTCTTTCTTAATTCTCATGGTATTTATCTATTTCTCTCATGGAATTTATTCTTTCCTGAGTTGCCATGTTTGTGACTATCTTTCTTCTTCTGTATGAAGGATTCCTTTAAACATCTGCAATTTTGTCACATTGTTCGTGAATTGATTTAGCTTGTGCTTCATTTGGAAGGTCTTTATTTCTCCTTTGATTTTAAAGGATTACTTAGCTGGATATAGTATTCTTGGTTGTCAGTCATTTACTCTCAGGGCTTGAAATATTTTTCCATGCTTTCCTAGCTCTTAGGGTTTCAGCTGAGAGATCTGATGTAATTCTATTTTTTTTTTGCCTTTGTAAGTAAGTTGACATTTTTTCTTGCAGTTTTCAGTATCATTTCCTTATTTTCCAGTCTTGAAAATTTAAATATAATATGAAGTACAGAGTTTCTTTTATGGTCCAGTCTATTTGGGGCTCTATATGCCTTCTATACTTGGATGTCCCAAGATTTGGGAAATTTTTTGCTATAATTTCATTGAATAACTTTTTATGCCTTTAATTTATTTCACAGATCTTTTTTCTATCCCATAGATTCTTAACTTTAGTCTCTATCTTGTCCCAAGTTCTTGAAAATTATATTCATTCCCATTTTTAATTTTTTTCTACTACTATCTGAATGTAGAATGCCCTCAATCTTGTCTTCAATTCCTGATGTCCTTCTTTCTGCATATTTTAGTCTATTGGCAATGATTTCAACAATGTTTTCTTTCTTTTTTTTTTCTTTTGGTTTGCTGTGTTTTTCATTTCCACTTCCATTCTTTCTCCAGAAACTCAGTACCTTTGATGCACTTCTCACCCATGTTGCTGACTTTTTAAATGTAGGTGTTGAATTGACTTCCTTAATGCATTCATCTGTTCTTTGACTGCTCTGTGTGATTATTGCTAATTTTTAAAAGTATGTTTTTTCATTCTTTGTCTGGAATATTAGCATTTCAGTATCTCTGATTCAATTTTTGGAGGGTTATGAACTTGAAAGGGTCATATTGCCTTGATTTTCCATATTGCTACTGGTTCTGCATCACTTGGGGTGAATGTCTCATTGTTTTCATTCATTTATTTATTTTGTTGGAGTCTTTCTAGTAGGGCATCTTTTCTTGGTGTCACAATACCTACCACCACTGAAAGGGGAGAAAGCAGGAAGGACTACCAATAACAGTTCACAAACACGTCAGATGTTAAATGTTGTATAAAGCAATTAGAAATATTAACTTCACTCCAAATTAGGTTAAAAAGGAAAAAACTAGAATTCTTATAGAATATACTATGCATTTAAAAGTTATTAGATGTAGAGGTATTAGTAACTAAGTACTAATATAAGAAGGAGGATGAAGGAAGAAAAAAGGAGACAGGAAACAAAAATAAGGAGTAGAAAACAATATGGGGTGGAGGTATATGAAAAAACTACAGAGAAAGGGTAAAATGGGTACAGCTAAAGGCAAAATGGTCAAGAGAAAATAGAAAAGAAGAAAAGAACAAAACCACAACTACAACTACTACTATAAAAGTAAAAATAAAATAAAATATACATGAGTCAGTATTTCTTCCTTGATGAGGGAAAGAGGGTGAATTTCTACTTCTCCCCCTGGCTGGTCTTCCTTTGTGGAAGGAAGCATTTTTATTTGTTTTTCCTTTTTGAATATATAAGAAGTTAAAATGGAAGCCTGTCAATGGGCTGAACCCTAATGGGCTGAACCCTGACCTTTCTTCCCTGCTGGGATGGATTCAGGACAGGGTTTATTTGTAGTCAGGTCTGTTGATTTAGGGAATGTGGGGGATAACCTCAATCAGTTCCTAGTTGATGAGAAGATGACCCTCCAGTTTGGATGTCTCTGCTTGTGTTGGCTCATCATGGGAAATAAATTCCTAAGCACTGGCTGCTGTCCACCAATCTCTCTGGCTTTCTGGAAGTGTGCAAAGCCATCAAGATAATGCAGTTTACACTGGCTGAGCAAGGCATGGGGCTCTAACAGATGCTGACTCTCTTAGCCTCACAATTCTCTCACAGACAACTTATGTACTCCCTCTTATCAGAGGCTGTTAGCCTTTCTGCTATTGTAGGAATCCTCACTTGCAGCCCCAAATCTAAAGCCATTACTTAGACAATGGAGAGGGAAGTCTTCAGGGTTTGGATATGTATACTAAGGCTGGGCTTCTTCCCTGGACCTGGGTGCTGCAAAGCATATAGAACTCCTGCTTTAGATTTTATATTTGTAGAGTGCCCACTGCACTGGTGCATGTCTGTGGATCTTCTGGCAGCTTGCCTTTGGACTGGTCTTTTGTTGTAGCCCTGATGGTGGAAATTCTCCTCTTCCCCACTGTTTGCTCATAGTCAATGTTAGACGTCATTGTTTCCTTTATAAGTCAATAGTTTAATATTTCTGATTTCATCTGGGTTCTGTTTACTGTTGCCTTTCCTTGCTGTTCCTAGCCACCATCCTGTCCCTGAGCCAGGGACTCTAACTAATGATTCTGTTTCAGGCTTATGCAGATGCAGAAAGTGCTTGCTGTCTCTAATATGTCATCTTAAGTTCCTGATTTCTGCCTTTTTTATTAAACAATTTAATGATTTTCATTATGACATTTTCACATATATAAATATATGTTATTATTTAAATATATGTATATATAATACTTTTTATGAGCTCAGGACCTTGCCCTTTATAGGCAGGCTCTCTACAACTTGAGCTGTGCTGCCAGTCCTTTTTGGATTTAGTTATTTTTTTGAGTAGGGTCTTTCTTTTTATGCTCAGGACAGCTTGGACTGCAATCCTCCTATTTTCACCTCCTGAGAAGCTGGGATGACTGGCATGAGCCAAAATGCCCAGCTTTTAATTTTGTTGGTTGACATGGGATCTTGTGAGCTTTGTATCTGGGCTGTCCTCAAACTGCATGCAATCCTTCCCATCTCTGCCTTTTGAGTAACTAGTAATATAGGCATAAGCCATCACACCAGGCCAAAGGCCATATTTCTTTATTCATTCATTCCTTAATGATTGATTCCGTATCTTAGCTATTGTGAATAGTGCCAGAATAAACATGGGAGTACAGAAATCTGCTTTCCTTTTCTTTGGGTATACACCCAGTGGTGATGTGATGTATCACATTTATTGATTTGTGTATGCCAAATGACATCCTTGCAGCCAGAGGATAAATCCTGTTTGATCATGGTGTATAACACTTTTGATGTGCTAGTTGATTTAGTTTTCTAGTGAAGGATTTCTAATTTGTAGGTGAGATTAGGCCAGACATCTGACTGAAAGTGAGGACTCTTGTACTTTCATCCTGTGTGACCCTAAAATTTTTTGAAGTTTATGGAAGTTTCAACTGTTTTATTTTTAATCAGCAATTGGATGGGGGTATCAAATAAACTTGATCTGAATAGGAATGTCTAAGGGATCACAAGTCTTCTACAAAGTAACCATGAAAGATTATATAGGTCACTTGAGATTTTTCTCTTCAACTCTCTGAAGCTACATGTCCTACTCTCCAACTCTCAGAGCATTTGCACACAGCAAAGGACGTCAGGCTCTCATTAAGTGTTTCTAGTATAAAAACTCCAGAGACAATGACTCCATCACTCCATAAAATAAAAACAGCCCATAAAATATCCTCATACCTGGCTCTGAGAATTTGAAACTTATCATCTACTCCTATGCTCTTATTTCTATTATAGGCAAGTTCTCTTCTTTCTATTATTCTACTTTAACTTTTAAATTTATGATATTATTCAGCCATACTCTTTAGAATGGTTAAGATGAAAAGAAATTAAGGATCTGATGGAGCTCTTTGAAGCAGAGTATTGAAGGTGTCACTTTTGGTTTTGGGTGAGTGGCTCAGTCCAAGTGTGTATAAACTGTGTATCCTTCTTCAGTGTGCTAGCTTTTAGCTGTGAGAAAGACGTTTGTCTTCCCTAATCATTTCTTTAAATTTTTAAATAAGGCACAAATCTTTTAGCTCACAGCAGTGAAAGGTAAAAGTCCTAACTGGATATAGAATATTGTGACTATTTTGGCACAAATGGCAATTGTTAAATCCATATAATATGAGAAACAAAGAAATTTTGATCTGTGTAGTTTGGGGAATCAAAGCTTAAAGTGGTAAAGTCTTTTATGGAGAAGAGGGAACAATTATTGGTCACGATTTCAGAGGGCAGACCAAAACCAAAGATATGAAACAATAGCAATAGCAACCACTTTGTTACTATTATGTAGTACATACACTGCTAAGTACTAAATGAATGTCCTCATGTAATATACTTTCCTTTGAGGAAGATATTGTTATTTTCATTTATGGAGAAGTTGTTTTTTAACTTTTTAGCATCTACTTAGTAACAGTAAGTACATGGAGAATTAGACACTTTTTAGAGAGTTCATATAGCTCATTGAGGGAAGAGTCTGAGCTTTACCATCCTTTCAGTAAGTGAGATTAAAGCACAGTGGAAAAAAATTCTAACTCTTAGATTCATCTAAAGATGGAATAGGCTGCCTTTCCATGTTTTGGATCATTCATCAATGCAGAATTCAATGTTAGTCCGGATTATCAGTCAGCAAAACATCTGTACAAGGTATTTTAGTGGTTGAACTGGATGATTTTTACAGGTTTCTGATAAATTGGAATTATAGTTTCCTTATTCTGTAAGTTCCATGAGAGACAGTCTAAGATAAAATGTTGAATTTTTAGGGTCATGCACAGTGCCTGTCAGTACAGGCTCACTGATAAACAACCACAGTTAGCATTGCAGTAGAGTTCTAATGGTGGGAATGAGATGGAGACTGAGTGAATCAAATGGAGGCTTTGAGGGCAGGATCTCTCAGGATTTCTGTCTTGTGATTTTTCAGTGGATACAAGCAATGTTATAAATTCTGGAGAATTTACTGATTAATGGGAAGTACTCTGTTACAGACATTGTTTATCAGTCTAAACTCTGCATGAAAACAGTGAATTAATAAGAAAATTCAAGTCATTCTTCAAAGTGGGACTTCAGTATACATACATATGAAAAAACTTTCACATGATGTGCAAGAATGTTAGTTGTGTAAATGAATTCAGATTAAATCTTTTCCTTTAAGATCAATAGGAGTTCTGGAGGACATCTTTAGCTCTTGGCTTAAATTTTTGGGTTTCCTATTTCCTTGTCTTCCATTCAATTCTCCACTGAATTATAATTTAGCCAAGTACTCTATAGATTAATTTATGAGGGGTTTCCTTCTTGAAACTCTTATGCATGTCTTCTATGAAGTTAAATAGAAATAAAATGATTTTTGATAAAATATTTAACTATCTTATAGTTAATAAAGGATGGCATTCTCAGTCTTAACCTCATTTTGAGTAATATTTCGTATAATATTTGTTCTTCCTGCATTTGGTCATTTCAAGATAATCTAGTCCTGTATGTCTGATGTAAAAACCAGCAAGTAATCTGGCTAATTTAGAAAAAAAGCCCTAACTAATTATAGATTAAAAAATCAAATACAATTCATTATTTGGCCTTAGATTATTATATCAGTTATGTTGCTTTCCTTAAAGTTTATTTGCTTTTAAAAATTTGTAGCAATAAAATGTTATATCCAGGTTTATGTTTCTCTTTTAATTGTGTGTGCATGTTTTTAAAGTCTGGCCTCAGGCAAAAACATCTGAGTCAGAGTAATTAAAAAGCTTCACAATCTGGAGTTTAGAAAGAGGAACAATCATTGGGCTTTGATCTCCTTAGAAACAATGGTGTTAAAAAATAGTTTGCCTTATATGGTGCTTTTATTTCATGTTTGCTCTCTGAGTTCTAATAACTTATGATCATCACCAGAGTATTTAGTTTACTGGGGTCATTAACAGTGATACCACATTACAGAAAAAAAAATTGGTGAGAAATTGATTAAATTTCTGTAATGTTTGCATATATATCACACTGAGCTATCACTATGGATAACTGATCAAACTGAAGAATTATTTTTTCCCATTTTTATTAGGATATATTCATTGTACAGGGGGATTCATTGTGACAATTCTGAATAGCCTTATGTTGTACATTGGTTAGATTTCTCCACTAGCTCACCCTTCCCCCTGCCCACACAACTTAAAGCAATTGCAAGAGGCTTCATCACTCTATTTTGTATATCTATATGAGGTCCATTAACCATTCCCTCACCTTTCATCTCCTCCATTCACCTCCCCCTCCCCGACAAGTACTCCCCCTCCCTGTTCTTATTTTACCTTCCTGTCTTTCGTTATTAATTCCAAAATCAACGTTGAAAGGTGTTCTCTATGTATCCCTGACGTGAGTGTACTTGGTCAGTTCAACCTTTTGCATTACTCTCTTAGCACTTCCCTCCCCCACCCCATTATTCAATATTTATGAAGAGTTTTTATGTCATAAAATCTGAATGCTTTTCTGTACTTTTGGAGACTATCAGTTGCTGTAATTTCTTAAATCAATCAGTTGAGAACCAAAGCATTTAAGTGAGTTCCCAAATTCAAACATCTACTGAGTGGTAGGACTAGGGAGAAGACTCAAGTCTTCTGACTCTCCTGTCATGTGATGCGCTCTGTATCACATTATCTCTGATTGTTTAAGGTTGTCTGCTTTGAAGTAACTTCTTCCATTCAGAATATAGTAGTAAAATGACAATTTGCAAATTGTATTATAAACATAAACATGCTTATATCCATAGTACTTTCTAAGAATGCACTTTTAGAAAATAGTGAAAGTTAGCAGAGATATGTAAGTAATTGGGTTCTCATTATTATAATTTATAATAGACAAAAACAGAAAAAGGGGAAATTCCCATTATCATGGTTTGGTCTCTAAAGATTCTGATGTATTCATATGGTGAACTTACATACAGCTTTTAAAAATATTTTTAGCAGCATATATTAGTTGTACAGGGGGGTTTTACCATGACACTTCCATATATGCTTACATTGTACTTTGGTTAGATTAACTCCCCCACCCTATCATTCTTCCTCATTCTCCTGGCCCCTTCTTAAAACAATGTCAACAAATTTCATTGTTTTATTTTCATGCAAATATATAAGGTACATCCCCATGTTTGCCCTCCTCTTTTCACCTTCCCCCTCTCACTAGTACCCATTCCTGAATGGGACCTGTTTTACATTCCTGTCCTTCATTTGTTACCTTGTTCAAAGGGGCTTTCTCCATGACATTTCACTTAGGAACACATTGTAATTTAGTCAGATTAACCCCCTCTATTACTCTCCTTACCCTTTCCCCCATACTTTTTTAGGGGGGACGGTGGATACTTGGGTTTGAACTTAGGGCCTATACCTTGAGTCACTCTACCCGCGATTTTTGTGTGATGCATTTTTTTTGAGATTGGGTCTCGTGAACTGTTTGCTTGGGCTAGCTTTGAAACATGATCCTCCTGATCTCTGCATCCTAAATAGTTTGGATTATAGCCCTGAGCCACTGGTGCCCTTGTAAAATAACTTTTAATGACTGAAGAAATATCATAATATGGTATAGAATACAAAATTATGTATAATCTTATTTCCTCTTTGAATATATGTGTATAGGAAATAATTATAAGAAAATGTACAAAATTAGCACTCAGTGGGATTAAGGATAGTGTTTACCTTATTTCTTTATTTTTGAGGCATTTTACAATTAACATATGTTACTTTCATGGACAGAAAGAATAGGCAGAAAATAAGTGGGAATACAAGATAAATGTGAAATGTGGCTAGTTTCTAGGAAGGAAATATGGAAAACTTCTGTTTAGAGATGATGCTCTCATCTACCTACAGATTTAATGAAAAATTCCTGCACTCCATTTACAAGGTGAGAAATTAGTCTTCAGGAATGCTAAGTACCCTGGTGATTTATGAAATGGAAGAACATCTTCAATAATAGATGACTTGATTTCTCTAAACAAAAAGATGCAAATAGTTAACCATTTTCATGCAGATTATTGAGGTGCTTATGTAACAAAGGAATCAAGTCAGGACAAATCTACCATTAATTGTGACTGTCACTAATGGTTTGCACTCATTTTTGGAAAGGTGGTAAATATTTTTGGTGAAGTGGTTAAAGTGGGATGGTGATTTAAAGTTTCTGATCTAAGTCATGCCTATACTCTTGACAAACAGGGAGATGTTTTGAAGAAGTTGAAATGTACATAATTAAGAACTAGAGAAGGATATTCAGAAGGCAGAAATTTATGACCACAAAATCATTGTTTAGATGAGACGGTAGCAGTTGTTGACAACACCAGATAAAGAGAGGGAAGCTTGACTTTCAAATGACCTTATCTGATGTATGTAACACTGGATGCAAAATATCATAATGATGCTGTCTAATGTTGGGAAATATATGGTCTCTAATATGCTGTATTCTTACTGATGCACAGATGACATGTGCAGGAATTTCAGGTGCTCAGGTTTCTTGAGCCCACTCTGAGAATGAAAAGCACAGGCGGACACCAGCAGCAGAGGTCGGAAAGATTTTATTTGTAGAGAAGAGAAGAGAAAGGATATTGATCCATGTTCTACTTTTCATACTGCTTCTCACATTTTTTTTTCTCCTCCATCATTTTAGTGTATAATGCATTATATTAAGACATAGAAAAGTAATCATTAAGAGTGCAAGGATAATTTGCTATTTGAGCATTTGGATGATGACAATGTTGAGAAGAATTTGGTCCCCTCCAGCACTGTACTACAGTATGGGCAAGATGGTTGAGTGCCTTGAACACTTGATTGCATATAACACAGGGGGTCAAATTCCACCATGTTTCCTTTAACCAGTCATGTTCCTGAGATGCTGCACGGTCCTCACACCATGCCTCTTCCTAAGCCACAAGTTTTGCCTTCTCTAGAAGCCTCATCATGAATCAACATAATGTTTGACATTCATCACTGAAACACAATATGGTGTATTTTCAAATACTAGAATTTTAGACACTGCAGTTCAAAGGCTCAATTAAGAAGTTCAAAATAATGGAACATATTAAAGATCTAAAACTCACATGACCATCTGTTTTGAGATGCAAGTCTAAAGTGCATGTTATCTAAGCAGATCAATTTATAAACAAACTGATTTGGATTTGCATTTTATTATTACATCTTTTTCTTGTAATTTAATATATTCTTCTGAAAATAGAATATTTTATTTTATTTTATTTTTTTCATTTTTCTTTTATTATTCATATGTGCATACAAGGCTTGGTTCATTTCTCCCCCCTGCCCCCACCCCCTCCCTTACCACCCACTCCGCCCCCTCCCTCTCCCCCCCTCAATATCCAGCAGAAACTATTTTGCCCTTATTTCTAATTTTGTTGTAGAGAGAGTATAAGCAATAATAGGAAGGAACAAGGGGTTTTGCTGGTTGAGCTAAGGATAGCTATACAGGGCATTGACTCACATTGATTTCGTGTGCGTGGGTTTTACCTTCTAGGTTAATTCTTTTTGATCTAACCTTTTCTCTAGTACCTGTTTCCCTTTTCCTATTGGCCTCAGTTGCTTTAAGGTATCTGCTTTAGTTTCTCTGTGTTAAGGGCAACAAATGCTAGCTAGTTTTTTAGGTGTCTTACCTATCCTCACCCCTTCCTTGTGTGCTCTCGCTTTTATCATGTGCTCATAGTCCAATCCCCTTGTTGTGTTTGCCCTTGATCTAATGTCCACATATGAGGGAGAACATAGGATTTTTGGTCTTTTGGGCCAGGCTAACTTCACTCAGAATGATGTTCTCCAATTCCATCCATTTACCAGCGAATGATAACATTTCGTTCTTCTTCATGGCTGCATAAAATTCCATTGTGTATAGATACCACATTTTCTTAATCCATTCATCAGTGCTGGGGCATCTTGGCTTTTTCCATAACTTGGCTATTGTGAATAGTGCTGCAATAAACTTGGGTGTGCAGGTGCCTCTGGAGTAACAGTGTTTTGGGTATATCCCCAAGAGTGGTATTGCTGGATCAAATGGTAGATCGATGTCCAGCTTTTTAAGTATCCTCCAAATTTTTTTCCAGAGTGGTTGTACTAGTCTACATTCCCACCAACAGTTTAAGAGGGTTCCTTTTTCCCCGCATCCTCGCCAACACCTGTTGTTGGTGGTGTTGCTGATGATGGCTATTCTAACAGGGGTGAGGTGGAATCTTAGCGTGGTTTTAATTTGCATTTCCTTTATTGCTAGAGATGGTGAGCATTTTTTCATGTGTTTTCTGGCCATTTGAATTTCTTCTTTTGAGAAAGTTCTGTTTAGTTCACATGCCCATTTCTTTATTGGTTCATTAGTTTTGGGAAAATTTATTTTAAAAAGAATGGTGTAACTTACCTAAGTTGTCATGATAACAGAACATTTGAAAATTAATTAAGACCTTAAAGGAAACTATAAATGAATAGTAGGTACAAATGACACAAATGAGTATCTGTCTTCTAAACTTTAATATATTAATTTAATAAATTATTTTCTAGCTTAAAAAAAAGAGTGGAAGGTTAAGGAGAAATCATAGGAGAGACTCAAGTAACTCCATGATTCTTATTCAAGCTGTAAGAGTTCTGATTGTGAGTCTCACTGTTGTGGCAATATAGTCAGACAAGAAACCAAGCAACACTTGGAAGAGTGGAGAACTCAGGTTTTATTTTACACCAAGGGGCTCAGACATGTACTTTGTCTGAACACGGAACAAAGGATTCACAGGATATTTAAAAGGCAGTGCAGGGCATCAGGTTACAAGGAATGTGCTCTCCCATTCATTAGGGTCTAGTAATGAGTTAGAGACCTAAGGTTGTTTACACAAGAACAGCAGGGGAGTCCTGCTTTGGAAAGTTTATTTACAAATAGAGAAAAAGGAAGGCTGGAATGAGTGTTTATCTCTGCATGGTGACCTTTATCTCAATCCTGAATTTTTTGCATGGCTCTAATGGGCAATTCCTCATGCTTTACAGCTGTCTGTGGTTATAGCTTTTAATTGACAGTTTACCCCATGTTTTACAACCGTGTTTCAAGGTTATCTTCCTCTTCATCACCAGCTGTGTCCAAGATAGCTAGTGTGAATTTGGGGACCCTCCATTCCATGTCTGCACAAATAGCCCTGATACTGCATGTGCACTTTTCACTTCCCACAGAAAGTGTAAAAAGTATTTTTAATGTGATGACTTGTCCCATACTTATTCTGCTATAGATATGGTTTATGGTAATGTTATTTATAACAGCTCTATTTTTTTGTTCAGTACATTATTGCCGTTGTTGCACATGAATGCTGCAGTTAATACTGCTTCCTTAGATCCCAAGATAAACTATTATGGAAGGAGAAAACCAAACAGCTATCTTTGAATTCATCATCCTGGGCTTCTCCAACTTAAATGACTTGCAATTTTTACTCTTTGCCATTTTCCTTATGATCTATCTTTGTACCTTGGGAGGAAATGTCTTCATTATTTTAATGACATTGGCTGATTCTCGACTACATACCCCCATGTACTTTTTTCTGAGGAACTTGGCCTTTCTTGACATCTGCTACACCACCACCAATGTCCCCCAGATGATGGTGCATCTTCTGTCAGAGAAGAAAAGCATTTCCTATGGGGGTTGTGTAACTCAATTTTTTGCATTCCTCTCCCTTGTGGGCATAGAGTGTCTTTTGCTGGCAGCAATGGCATATGATCGTTACATTGCAATCTGCAAACCCCTACGGTATTCAGTTATCATGAACAAGGTGCTGTATAGTCAGTTAGCAGCCTCATGCTGGATTTGTGGTTTCCTCAACTCATTGGTGCACACAGTACTGACATTCCGTCTGCCCTTCTGTGGTGACAACCAGATTAATTATTTCTTTTGTGACATCCCACCTTTGTTGATCCTGTCTTGTGGAGACACATCTGTCAATGAGTTAGTGATACTCTTCCTTGGAGTCTTCATTGGATGGGCCCCTTTCCTGGGTATCATGCTTTCCTACCTCTATATCATCATCACCATCTTGAAAATCTGCTCTTCGGAAGGGAGGCAAAAGGCCTTTTCTACGTGTGCTTCCCACCTGGTCATTGTCCTCCTCTATTTTGGCAGCGCCATCTTCACATATGGACGACCCATCTCATCTTATTCACTGGCAAAAGACCGGCTGATCTCAGTGTTGTACAGTATTGTCACTCCTATGCTAAATCCCATAATTTATACCTTGAGAAATAAGGACATCAGAAAGGCCCTGAGAACTGTAAGAGAAAAAGTAGCAACCTTCAAATTTTGTCTCTCTTGAAATGTAATGTAAATTTTTCTATGATCAGATAAATAATGTTAGAAATTAGTTTAGTAATATTATTTGGTTGCTTTCTGCCAAAATTACTAATAAAACCCTAAGAATTAAAAGTGAATTTAATGGTAAAGTCAATGGGGCAAAATGTTAGTACTAGATAAATTTTGGTAAAGGATTGATGATTTTTTTTGTAATCTTCTTGTTCTTGAAACACTTTATGTTTGCAAATATTTTTAAATAAAAGCTAAGTTGAAGTTTATGCATATGTCATGCACTTATTTCTACATGGCACATGCTTTCTGTTTAACCACTCTGTGAAATGTGTTAGTCTATTGGTTATTAAATCTTGCTCATCCTATGTGAACTATCAGTGGATCTTGTTTCTGTTTTTTACAACTTTTGTCCAATGTTACCTACTTTTGTCACCTTCCTTTTTCCTCTTATTGAACTTTCCAGACCTTGAGAACATTTTCCTCCAAGGAATCCAGAAATCCTTATGCTTATTTTCATATCTTGCAAACATGTTTTTCTTTTGACAATGCCCAAATAATTCTGATTTTGGTTTGTCTTAGTTTTAATAAAATGAACAATTTATTTCAATTTTGGACAAAAGTGTAACAAATGTTCTGAATCCCCCTTTATTCCCTGAGAAATATGGACTCCAATAGACATGCATAAACTATGACAGAATAGGTTCTCTTGACTGTAAGGACATTTTAAGATTTTCACAGGATGTATAGACCAAAATTCAATTCATCTCCCTTTGGAAAATAGTATGTCATACTCTTTATTCTGTGTTGTTCTCTTCACTTCTTTAAGTATGTAATATATCATAGCTTCTTTGAGGAATCTTCCACAAATAACTTACCATATTTTGTGCTTCTTATATAAGGTCATATTTTCATTTTTTAAAATACCAAGCTTATGTAAACAGTAAAATTCAGAAGAATGAAAAGATCTTAACTTTTTCTGCGATGTATTCAACTCACATGCTAATCAAGGTGAGAACAAAGAATAGAACACATATTTATAAAACTAAAAATACCTTTTGATATTATTTCATTTCCAGGTAACAAGCAATGAGACAAAGAAGAATATAAAGAGGAGGGATAAAAGTAAAGTAAACAATATAGAAAGGAGTGTTAAGGAGAGAGAAAGAAAACCAGGAAAGATTAGAGCATGAGGAATGAAGATTAGGGAAAAGTGTTTGGAAGGATAAAAGACCTGTCTGTAGTCATTTGAGAAAGTGAAAGAGAGAGAGAGAGAGAGAGAGAGAGAGAGAGAGAAAGGAAGAAAGGAAGAAAGAAAAGAAAGAAAGAGAAAGAAAGAAAAGGAAAGAAAGAAAAGAAAGAAAGAAAGAAAGAAAAAGAAAAGAAAGAAAGAAAGAAAGAAAGTTAGGGAGGGAAAGACCAGTTGACAAATGTGGCACTGATGTTACCATAGCGTCTTTCTGTACAATTTGTCTCCAGAATCCTTATGTCATTATTCTCTCTCTCTCAGTTATCATCATTGTAGTTTAGTCCCTTATTTCAAGTTAGGTCATCTTTCTAACAATGAATTTTGACATTGTAGCAGTGATTGGCTGTAGTAGTTGCTGATACTAAGAAATAAATGTCTGCTCATACCACTTTTCTCCAAGGCTGTTCTAAAGTTCTAGCAAAGAAATAAGGCAATAAAAAAGAACAAAGCATAATACAGATTGCAAAGAGTTTATTTATTCACAGGAAGAATCATTGTGCATATGGAAAATTCCCAAGGAATCAACAACAAAAATCTATGGGAACAAACAAATGAGTATACCAAGGTTGCAGAGTCAATAGGGAACATTTAAATAAATTTCTATATACTTATAAAAATATTGAGAAGTAAGGTAAAATGTGTTGTATATCTGTCAAGTGTGCAACATGAGTTTTGATATACATGGTGAACTGGTCACAACAGTCAAGATATTACAGTCTTGCGTAGTTACCACCTCTGTGCATGTGCATGGTTGTGTGTGATCAGAGCACGTAAAATCTATTCTCTTAGCACATTTCCAGTGCGTATAACTGTAGTATTCATGTTGTACTGCAGATTTGTTCATCCTAGCCATCTGCTACTTTGTACCCTTTGGCTTACATCCCCACATTGCCTTCCCACTATGTACTTGGCTGTTTTCTTTTATAATCCATGTTTTTCTCAGTATGAGTTATTTCACTTAGCATAATGTCCTGAAGTTTCATTTATATTTTTGCAAATGGTAGGATCTTTTTTTAACCACTGAATAATAATATATTTTCATAATATTTCATAGTATTTTCATAGTAAGTACTTTAGTAAGGTAAAGTTTAAATAACATTTTTAAGAATACATTTTAAATCATTTTGTCTTTTATATAATTTTTAACTTTACTGTTTATTTTATTGTTAATTAAAAATTATAACTATATTTATTCATGGAGTACAAAGTGATTCTATGATATATGAATACAATATCAAATAAATTAAACCAATTAACATATACATAACCTAAAATACTTAAAAATTTTCATAAAAAAGTAAAGATTGGAAATCAGAAAACTTCTGGCAATAAGTTTGAACTTTATTCAGTAATTTTGATGCGTATGTTATTATTTATTAATTTCATTATGTTGTGCAATAAATCTCAAAGTTTTTCTTCCACTAAATACCATGTTCTCTTATCCATTCATCCATCAATGGTAGTTATGAGGTTATTTCCACATCTTGTCTACTGTGAACAATGCTTCAGTGAATATGAGAGCACAGACATCACTTCCTCAGAATGATTTTATGGCTGGGAATTTATGCACGAATCACTATACTTTACCTGCTCACTAACTTTTGTCTCTTATCTCTCTGAGAAGTTTTATGGTTTCAGGTTTTATGTTTAGATGTTTAAATCTGTTTTAAGTTGAGTTGTGTATATGGAATACAAGTTCAGTTTCATTCTTTTGCATGGGAACATCCAGTTGTACTAATCTCATTTATTGAAGAGACTGTCCTTTCCTTATTGTGTCTTCTTGGTGCAACTGTCAAAAAGTAATTAATTGTATCTGCAGATTTATTTCTGGACAATCTATTCTTTTCCATTTTTCTGCCTGTCTGTTGTTATGCCAGTACCATTCTACTTTGGTAGCTTCATAATATAATTTGAAACCAGGAACTGTGATGCTTACAGGTTTGTTTTCTTTCCTAAGTGCTTTGGCTCTTTAGGGTCTTTCATGTTTCCATATGAATTTTAGAATTACTTATTCTACTTCTATGAAAAATGCCATTGGAATTTTTATGGAGATTATTTTGCATTTTTATGATGTTTTCAGTAGCATGGGAATTAGAAGTAATAATTACCCAAATCCATGAATACAAAATATCTTTCCATGTATTTGTATTTTCTTAACTTTTCATCAACATCTTAAAAATTTCAGTGCACATATCTATGCCTCTTTGTTTAAATTTATTACTGAGTATTTAACTGTTTTTATGGTATTATAAAAGGGATCATTTTCATACCTTATTTTCCTGACAGTTTGTTGTTAGTAGATAGAAACACAATTGACTTTTGTATGATGAATTTGGATTCTGCAACTTTTCCAAATTCATTTACTAGTTGTAATAGATAATTGGTAGAGCCTTTTGGGTTTCCCATGTATAAGCTCATATCATCTGCAAACAGAGACAATTTTACTTATTCCGTTATTATTTTGTTGCTATTGATTCTTTTTATAGCCTAATTTTCTTTTCCTACTTTCTGGCTTTTTGGTACAACCTCTTACATTTCAGCTTCAAACAAAGCCACCCCATGGCTTTGTTTCCTCTTTATAGTCAATAGATGTCTACCAGTTAGCCACATCTTCCTTTCATTTAAGTGTGATGCCTCGGTATTCAGGGAGGAACTCTTGTGTGTGTTTACAATTTTATGGTTCCTTGGCACCTATTTCTGAATATAAATTTAACTTATATCAAAAGCAGGGCTCAGTTGTCCTTAACACAGTTTCTAATTCTACACAAAACCCAAATGGACCAAGTCAGTGCTAGAGATAAACATAGAAGCATCATTTGCTGTTGATAATTGATTATTGAATTTGTCTTTTTTTGTTTTGTCAGTCATTTTGCTCCTCTTTTTTGCCTTTACTGACTCTGCATGTGTTGAGGATAGTTATTACAGTAATATATTAATTCCTTAAATGATTTCCAATGTAGTCTTCTTAGTGCCTGCTTTAGGACTTATTATATATGTTCTGTCTTATCAGAAAGCTCTGCAGATTTATATTAATTTTAGTGAGATATAGAAATGTTATTCTCTATCATTCTAATGTATCTTCATTCTTTTTACTGCTCACAGTGTATTATATATGAATGTACAAGCCTCACAATATATTGTAGCAATTATTACTTTATATAGTTTCTGATAGTTTCTACTTCTATATCTTCCAGGTCACTGATCTTCTATAGGACAGAATTTGTCATTAATCCCATTTCACATTCAGTGTATTTTACATTTCAGACCCTTTATCTTTGGAAGTTTGATTTATCTTTTAAATCTTTCATATCTTTTATAAATATTTTTGGACAAATGGAATGCATTTGTAATAACTGTTTTGGTGTCATTGTCTGCTAATTCTAACCTGTACCAGTTCCAGGTTATATAGATTGACTAAAATATCTTTGCCTTTTAAGTGGCATTTTCATTGTATGCCAGGTTTATTTTTATTTGAGGCTTGACATTATAACTAGGTTAGTATTAGATATTCATACATTTCATAATTGTTAGCTTTTATTACTGGGACAAATGAAATTATTTAGGAATTATTTGATTCTGTTGTGTCCTGATTTTAACATTTAATAGGCAAAACCAGAGAGTAATTAGTCCAGGGCTAATTATTCACCACTAATGACACAATACACTAGTAAATTATGAAGATTTCCAGTGGGACTAAAGGGAACCAACACTGTTGATCCCTAGGTATCATCATACCCTGTAGTCCTTTTGGATTATTCTTTCTCTGTCCTTGGGTAGTTTCTACACATCTACATAGTGAGTAGCTGAGGACCTCAGTGGTGCCCTCTGAAAATTTCCAGTGATTTTCATTTTCAGAAACTTTCTCTATGTGGTTTAATTTTGCATGTTCTTGCAGTCCTGGCCTCTTCAAATTCATAAGTCTGTCCCTTCAACCCAAAGAGCGTACAGAGGCTGCCCTGGGCCTTGTTGAGACAAGGATACATGATGAAGGTTACATTGCTGTCAGAGATGGGGCACTCAGAGGAGACTGAGAACAAACTCTCACAAAAGAAGAGGAATAGGCATAATCTTCTATGGAAAGAGAAAATAAACACACACTCGGGCATGACTCTTGCTGATGAAGCCACATGAAGTCCTCACTGCCCTGGGTCCTGGAAATAGGAAGAGACACGGGCCTATGTTTGAGTTCCTGTGATCACAGGTTCTGGGAGAACAATGTCGTACTGAGGGACAAGGACAAAGGAGAGCACAGATGACTTAGCTAAGGAATGGACCCACCCAAACCTGCAAGAGACTGAGCACTGATTAGACATTGCCTCATCCACATGGGGTCCTCACAGCTTTCTGTTCAGACCTGAAACAGACTCAGTAATCAAACAGATTCTGGAAAGTTCTCAGGGTGTATTTCATTTCTCCAGTTTTATGAACTTTCCTTTAATCAATTCACCAGTCACACCTCATGGTGAGAATTTGAAAAACAAATCCACATCCACATTTTTATCAACAAGAAGTGAAAAGCTGCAGCTCAATGCAACCTGAAGCAAGGCAGGAATGGAGCCACCTGCCTCTGCTGACAGGAAGATTGATCATGAAGGAGGACCCAGGGCAGTGTGGGAGGGGGGAATCAGGTGCTCATCCTACAATCCAAACCAAATTGATAAGTTTGTGTTTCATTTTACAAGTGCTTTACAATTGATTAAGTGTGAACAACAATTCCCATGGGGGAGGGAGCAAGAGGTAGAAAACTGAATTCCCAGAGAAGCATTGTCCATACAATACAGTAACAACTAAAACGTGTTTAAAGACACGTCATTTGCCTGACATTGGCATTTATTCTAGCTGATAAAGTTCCAGGAACTTTCAATGTTTTGCACTTGCATTTGTCTGAAGAAGTCAATGTGGTTCCTCAATGGATTGAAAATATGTGCATGGTAGTGGAAGATGACACTTAGGCAACAGTGTTGTCATTCAATCACAGCTATTGTTTCTTCCAGTTTCTGGTCTGTATATGTGTGTGTGCAGATGGATTTCTACATACCTAAAACAAATAGAAGAAACATGATACAGGGATGCTCATATCAGTGTATACCAAATCATAGAGGAATTTTAGAAAGTATAACACAACATAGAAAATGAGTGAACATATTCTTTGAGGACAGCCATGTCCTGAAAGACAACCCCCTGCTGTTCATTGTGATGCAAGACTGTGAAATACAGATAATGATCATAAAAGTCTACAGCTCATGTGGAATACTTCCATGAATTGCACATAATCTATGTCCAGTTTTTATTTTCAGTGTTTTAAAAAAAGCCAGAATTTTAAAAATGCTGTCTCATATTTCTAATAATGGAGGCACAAATTGTGTAAATACTTCCAGAGTTCTAATACACTCTGTGAAAGTGCATTATCACTTACTTGTGTGTAAGCATTGTGTATGTGGGTAAAAACATCAAAACTTCCTTAGTAAATGAAGAGATCTCCGTTTTGTAAATTCACATTTGTGAGAGAAAATTTTTCAAGATCTTGTCTTTTTTGGTGATTGTATATCTGGTGGTGATCCATTGTTCCATCTTATTAAAAGACTTAGGCTTTTCCATCACCATATTTCAGATGACTGTATACATACAACAGAATGCACACAATTAACAACCATAATAATATGCATTTATACATTTTCTTGTGGATTTATTTCTTTAAGAATATGGTTCATCTGGTTATACAAGTGTGACTGTTGATAGTATTACCTGAGTACTTATGTGTGCAAAAATATGTGTTATGGCCTACTGTTTGGTGTAAAGTGCCTCTGAAGTGTCCAGTCATTTCTTAAATGTTTCTTAAATTTCCTTTTAAAATGTAAATAAATGTCTTTTAAAGAATTAAAAAGGCTTTTTTCTGGAGTTATGACCACCCTGAGAATGGACAGGATAATGGGGGTGAGGGATTGTAGAGTCCCAGACACCAGCCTGGACTCATGATTATGAGATAATCCCTCTTTCTTTGGGATATGCTAGAATCAGGTTGATACAGCGCAGGTAAAAGGCTCTAAGTGACTGAAAGGGACTTAGGTTTTGACCTGGGTGGAGACTGAGAGATGCAGAAAAGCTGGTTTCAGACCTCTAAAGACACTGGGTGGGGCAGAGAAAAAACTAAACATCGCCATGTGATGCCCGTGGTTCCTGCCATAGTCAAAGGAAAATGCTGATGACTTATTTTACAGACTACTTTTCCTTCCAGCTCTAGAAAGAGAGACTGGATACCTTAATTATAATTGACAGGAGGATAAGGGCCTTCAGAGTCACTCTCTGGTACAGCACCTGGAAATCTGGGGTGTTCATCCCTCCTCTGGATCCCAGGGAAAGCATTATTCCATAGTGAGTCATGTTCTCCTCTCTGTATAGTATAATATAATATAATAAAAACAATATCTATGGGAAATAATATTGGCCCTTTCATTTTAAATGCACTTGACTTGTGGTCTGGATTCCATTGAGAGCATTTATCTTAGTCCATGAGGTTGGTAACAAAATTACCATAGACTGGATGGCTTATTAACAATTTTAATTTATTTAATTTATTTGTCATAGTTCTGGAGATTGGGATGCCCAAGATCAAGGTGCTGGACAAATCTGGTCTGGTGAGGGCCTTCTTCCTCATAGATAGCTAACTGTCTTCTCTGCAATTTCACAAGGGAGCCAAATGGCAAGGAAGTTTGTCATGAATGGAATTAATACCCTTAATAGAGCTTTTGTAAGAGCTCTGCATGCAGACCTAATAATTATCCAAAGGCCCCATATTCAAACACCATCTCACTGGAGATTGGGTTTCAGCCTATGAATTTGTTGATACATAAACTTTCACTATATCTCACCAACACTATTCAACAGAACATTCTATGTTGATGAAATTGTTCTGTGTATGTGCTGTCCAGTATGATGGTCACTAGTTACATGTGGCTGTAGAACACTTGGAATGTGGCTAGTATGTACTAAACAGTTGTACTTTTAAATACTAACAATTAATTCAAATATAAATAGCCAAATGTGTCTAGTAATTGTTATTTTTATCAGTACATATCTAGAGTGTTCATAGTTTTCAACATCTGACCACAAAAAGATACATTGTAATTTATAGTCTTGAATGTGGCCATCCCTTAGTCCATGAGGGATTTGTTCCAAGGGCCTCCATGGATATCATAATCTACAGATGCTCAAGTCTTTTATATAATATAGTACAGTATTTTCATACCAACTATAAAATTGTACATGTCAAATCACATAGTATTTACTTACCACAATGTAAATGCTACATAAATAGCTGTTGTACTGTATTGTTTAGGGAATAATCACAAGAAAAAGGCTGTACATAGTCAGCACAGATGTAATTTTTAAAAAAAAATTTTGATTCACATTTGGTTAAATCCAAAGATGTGGAGCCAGAAGATATAGAGGGCTGGCTATATATTAAATGTGTCTTCATGTGAAAAACACAGATTTGTTTATGTGGCTTTTAGACATATCTTTAAAGTACACTATGCTCAAGAAAGTCGAATATGTATTTTAATGATTAAAGTGTATGGATTAGTAAAAACATAGTTTAGCATGTCAGTGTTCTAAATGTTAAACAACACCCATCACCAGAGCTAATCCTTGTTTATATCTCATTGGGACTCTTATTCTATTGTCTTCTTTAACTTGGTGAACATAAGGAGGCAATTAGTACTTCACTTTGCCCAAGAGAAAGTATTAGACCAAAAGAAAGTATTTATTGAGGATGACAAATATAAAATAACTGTAGGTCCTGTAGACATAACCTTAAAAGTATAAACAAAAGATTTAAACCTTAAAACTCTTTATATCTTTTCTCTACCCACCTTGCCCCCAGCTTTCTCTCAAATTCAAATTCAAATATTTCTGTTTTTCTTCATCCTTGCCTTTCTCCCCTCCACATTAACTCTACCTAAAAGAAAATATACATGAGAGTTTTACAATTAGGAGTTAGAAAGGATTCTCTTGGCATGTCCAAGCATGAAAAATCAAAAAGAAAAATAGGACATGTCTATGTCAAACATACACACACATACTAAGAAGCATAAACGTGTCCATGAACAAAACTCAAAAGGGCAGCACACATCAGTGTGTGCTGTGTAGCCAAAGCCTACACAGATTATGCGTGTAGCTCAACAATTTGGGTTTATTAGTGTGTGCAGCAAGAGAGAATATACACCACAAGGAACAATGGGCCATTTTAGTACAAAGGTATTAGAAAATATGTCATAGAAGATTGGGGCTTTGGTTAAATGATATGGGGACGAGCAAAGGAAGCAGTGGTTCACTCTGCACTAGGTGTTGTTCATCAGCATGATCAAGTTTATGATCAAGTGTCTCAATAAATTTGACCCATAGCAAGTGTGTACCAGAGCAAGGGGAAAGCTGTAATTGGGAAAGAAAAAGTCATCACTCACACTTGCCAGAAGGGAAGTGTTTTGGATTTTGTGATTGGTACCAGGCCTTATTTTTTGGTTATGCTTCAAAAAGTTACATACTAGTTTTGTCTCATTTCATTGGGGTTACAGAATGGCCTTGTCTGATGTTGCTTTGTAACATGGTTTATGTCCAACAGGAGCAAGAATGGCTTAGCTGTAGCACCAGGACAACTTCTAACAACACCGAGGCCTAGCTGTATCTGATCAATTTGCAAATGTCAGGAGTTCATTGTTTTCTTTCATAAATTCAATATTTTTATGTAGAATATTCCAATTGAAAAATAATATTAGAAAGCAATTTGGAAAAGAATAAATGCAAATGTCAAACAAATATGTTAGACAGAGAAGCAAAAAAATATGAGCGTGTTAAACCAGTTGAAAGGGTGGGGGGGAGAGGGAAGGGGTGGAGTGGGTGGTAAGGGAGGGGGTGGGGGCAGGGGGGAGAAATGAACCAAGCCTTGTATGCACATATGAATAATAAAAGAAAAAAAAATTTTATCATCCTACAATGTACAGTAGGCACCTCCAAAGCATTGCCCAAATCCTAGTGCAATTGACAGTTTTCTCTGAACCTCTGGGTTTTCTTTTTTTTTTTTGGTGGGGCTGGTGTTTGAACTCAGGGCTTTGCCTTGCAAAGCAGGGCTCCTGCATGAGCCACACCTCTACTCCATTTTATTGTGGTTATTTTGGAGATGGGGGAGGTCTCATGAACTATTTGCCTGGGCTGGCCTTGAACTGCCATCCTCCTGATTTCAGCCTCCCAAGTAGTTAGGATTTTAGGCATGAGCCAATGGCACCCAACCAGGTTTTCTTTTTCTTTCTTTTTTCATAAACTTAGTGTCTTTAGGGTTTCTAATTGCCCCTCATTTTTGACTCAAACATCCCCCAAAACTATTTATTTCTTAAGCAGACATTATGGCAACCCTCAAGTGGAACTCTCTAGCTAACCCACCCCCTTCTCATTGTGCACAGGGACAATGTGCTTTGTGGCTTCTTATTTGATACATTGTAAGAACTTTTGTAAATGTCACAATGTATCACCAGCACAACAATAATAGAAGAAAATATGACAGCAAAACAAAACAAACTAGGAATTCATCAGAAGCCCATTGTTTGCATTTAGCTACCTCCTAACCTGTGCTGACGGCTTACTCATTTTGTAGATGTGCTGGTGGCCCAACTTATAGTCTCAGCAGACATTGGTCAGCTCACACTGCACAAAAACACTGATGGTTTAAAACACCCCCCAGGACATTATTGTCTACAAAATCTTTTATGGGCTGCTTTCCCAAAAAACCATTAAACTCTGCTGCAGTCTAAATTTAGCTACCTGTTGACAGGAGCAATCCACCATGAGCTGGATATGTCAAGAATCCAAGGCTCAGTACTTCCTGTCCATTAGGGTAGCTGTTATCACAAGGACAGAAGCAGTATGTGTAGCTGAGGCTTTTGTGTATTGCCAGTGGGAATGGAAAGTCATGTAGTCACCAGGGAAAACAGTATGGTGGTTCCTGAAAAAATTAAACAGAATTGCATAGGATCTTTGTTCTTGGATGTTATCCAAATAAACTGAAAGAAAGGTATCAAACAGATATTGTACACAAATGTTCATATTGACATTATTCACAATAACCAAAAGTAGAAACAACTTGAATGTCTATCAACAGATAAAGAGTGGTGGGATTTGAACCTTAAATGTGCCCTGAAGGCTATGGTTGAAGGCCTGGTGACCAGCCTTGTAGGGCTATTGGGAGGTGGTGGAACTTTTAGGAGGAGGGGCTTAGTGGAAAGAAGTTAGGTAATTTGGGGATGTGACCTTGAATGGGGTATTGGGACCCTGGTACCTCTCCCTCTCTCCCTTCCTCCCTTTTTCCCTCTCCCTTCTTCCCTTCCCTCACCTCTCTCTCTCTTTCTCTCTCTCTCTCTCTCTCTCTCTCTGCTTTCCAGCCATATGAGGTAGATAGCCTCCTCCACCACCTCCTGCCATCTTCACACAGGCCCAAAGTCATAGGGCTAAGTTACCATGGACTGAAACCTCTGAAACTGTGAACCAAAAATAAAATAAGTCTTTCCTCCTTATAAGTTGATTTTCTCAAGTATTTTGTTACAGTGACAGAACCTGACTACCACAGATAGATAAATAAAATTCAGTATCTACATAAAAAAAATAATAAACTAGTTGAAAGGAAAGTGACATCATATTTAATGGAGGAAAACTGAAGCCATTTCCCTGAAAGTCAGGAACAAGGCAAGGGTGCTCTCTCTCCCCACTCCTATTCAATGTAGTCCTGGAATTCCTAGCCAGAGCAAAAAGGCAAGAAGAAGAAATAAAAAGAATACACGTAGGTAAAGAAACTGTTTGCAAATGCCATGATCCTATACCACAAAGACCCAAAAAACTCTATCCAAAAACTCCTAGACACCATAAACAGCTTCAACAATGTGGCAGGATACAAAATCAACTTACAAAAATCATTACCTTGTCTATACACCAACAATGAACATATTGAGAAAGGATATATATAAAAACAACTCCATTTACAATAACAGCAAAAACATCAAATACCTAGGAGTAAACTTAACAATGGATGTGAATGACCTTTACAAGTTGAACTACAAACTTCTGAAAAAGAGATTGAGGAAGACTACAGAAGGTGGAAAGCTCTCCTGTGCTCATGGATTGGTAGAATCAACATAGTAAAAATGGCTATACTATCAAACGCAATCTACGTGTTCAATGCAATTCCCATCAAAATCCCAATGACACTCATCACAGAGACTGAAAAAATCTACCTTAAAGTTCGTTTGGAAACACAAGAGACTGAGAATAGCCAAGGCAATACTCAGCAAAAAAACCAATGCTGGAGATATCACAATACCCGACTTCAAACTATATTACAGAGCATGGTACTGGCACAAACACAGACATGAAGACCAGTGGAACAGAATAGAGGACCCAGATATGAATCCACACAACTATGCCCAGCTTATTTTTGACAAAGGTGTCAAAAACATATGATGGAAAATAGACAGCCTCTTCAACAGATGTTGCTGGGAAAAGTGATTATCTGCCTGCAGAAAACTGAAACTAGATCCATGTCTATCACCCTGTATCAACTCAAAATGGATCAAGGACCTTAATATCAGACATGAAACTCTGAAGCTAGTACAGAAAAGATCAGGGAATACTCTGGAAGCAATAAATATAGGCAAGGACTCCCTCAATAGAACTCCAGCAGCTCAGCAACTAAGAGAAAGGATGGACAAATGGGACTACATGAAATAAAAAGCTTCTTCACAACAAAAGAAATGGTCTCTAAACTGAAGAGACCACCCACAGAGTGAGAGAAAATATTTGCCAGCTACACATCAGACAAAGGACTGATAACCTCAAAATTAATGAACCAATAAAGAAATGGGCAAGTGAACTAAACAGAACTTTCTCAAAAGAAGAAATTCAAATGGCCAAAAAATACATGAAAAAATGCTCACCATCTCTATCAATAAAGGAAATGCAAATTTAAACCACACTAAGATTCCACTTCACCCCTGTTAGAATAGCCATCATTAGCAACACCACTAACAACACGTGTTGGTGAGGATGTTGGGAAAAAGGAACCCTTTTATACTGCTGGTAGAAATGTAAACTGGTACAACCACTCTGGAAAAAAATTTGGAGGCTACTTAAAAAGCTAAACATTGATCTACCATATGATCCGGCAATACCACTCTTGGGGATATATCCAAAAGACTGTGACACAGGTTACTCCAGAGGCACCTGCACACCCATGTTTATTGCAGCACTATTCACAATAGCCAAGTTATGGAAACAGCCAAGATGCCCCACTACTGACGAATGGATTAAGAAAATGTGGTATTTATACACAATGGAATTTTATGCATCCATGAAGAAGAACGAAATGTTATCATTCGCTGGTAAATGGATGGAATTGGAGAACATCATTCTGAGTGAGGTTAGCCTGGCCCAAAAGACCAAAAATCATATGCTTCCATGCACATGTGTATTACAACCCGAATTGATTCATCTCTACCATACTCTTCACTACTTCCCAGTCACCTTCCCATTGTGATCTCTGTCATTTTAAGGTTATTATATTAACTCCTCTACAGTGTACACATCAAACACTTTCAAGTTTTGGGTTTCCTACCTTTCCCTATTCCTTATGTATATATTCCCTCCTTAGCGTATGACCCATGTCCAATAATATTACTGCATTTATTTTAGGTCTAAAGTCTGCATATGAGGGAGAACATACAATTTTTGGCCTTCTGAGCCTGGCTAACTGCTTAAGATTATGTTCACCAGTTGCATCCATTTGCTTGCAAATGACAAGATTTCATTCTTCTTCATGGCTGAGTAAAAATCCATTGTGTATAGATACCACATTTTCTTAGTCCATTTGTCAATAGTGGGGCATCTTGGCTATTTCCATAACTTGGCTATTGTGAACAGTGCTGCAATAACATGGGTGTGCAGGTGCCTATGGAGTAACCTGAGTTTCATTCCTTTGGGTATATCCCCAGGAGGGGGATTGCTGGATCATATGGCAGATCTATGTCTAGATTTTTAAGTAGCCTCCAAATTTTTTTCCAGTGTGGTTGCACTAGCTTGCATTCCCACCAGCAGTGTATGAGGGTTCTTTTTACCCCACATCCTCACCAACACATGTTGGTGGTGGTGTTTTTGATTATGGCTATTCTAACAGGGGTGAGGTGGAATCTTAGTGTGGTTTTGATTTGCATTTCCTTTATGGCTAGAGATGGTGAGCATTTTTCCATGTGTTTTTTGGCCATTTGGATTTCTTCTTTTGAAAAGTTCTGTTTAGTTCAGTTGCCCATTTCTTCATTGGTTCATTGATTTTGAGGGGGAAATTTGGTTTTTTTTTAATTTTTATTTTATTCATGTGTGCATACAATGTTAGGGTCATTTCTCCTCCCTTCCCCCCACCCCCTCCCTCACCCCCCTCCCCGCCCCGGCCTCACTCCCTCCCTCACGCCCCCTTACCCCTCACTACCTGGCAGAAATTATTTTGCCCTTATCTCTAATTTTGTTGAAGAGAGAGTATTAGCAATAATAGGAAGGAACAAGGGTTTTTGCTAGTTGAGATAAGGATAGCTATACAGGGAGTTGACTCGCATTGATTTCCTGTGCATGTGTGTTACCTTCTAAGTTAATTCTTCTTGAACTAACCTTTTCTCTAGTTCCTGGTCCCCTTCTCCTATTGGCCTCAGTTGCTTTAAAGTATCTGCTTTAGTTTCTCTGCATTGAGGGCAACAAATGCTATCTAGTTTTTTGGGTGTCTTACCTATCCTCACACCTCTCTTGTTGCTCTAGCTTTATCATGTGATTAAAGTCTAATCCCCTTGTTGTGTTTGCCCTTGATCTAATGTCTGCATATGAGGGAGAACATATGATTTTTGGTCTAGCTTTTTTGCTAGTTTGACATAAGGATAGCTATACAGAGAGAATCGCAAACTAGTTGACATAAAAGCAGCATTGTTCCTGTAGAAGTGGCATGTTTTTGAGTGGCAACTTGTATAAAGGCATGTAGGCTTTGGGAGATAAGGTGAGACATGTAGTTAAATACACATGGCCAATGGTTATCATCATGAGAAACAAAACCAAGGGATCTTTGGGTGCAGACATTGGCTATAGATTTAGGTAGACAAAAGAACTGGGGTCAAGGGACAAAGGTATATAAATGGTCTCAACCACAGGTGAGACTGGGTTGGTTATTATCTCAGTTCTGGTTTTGGGAGAGGTTCTAGAGTTGTTACCTGGAGGGTGTTCCATTTTGATTAGAGTCTGTTGTTGGGGGGTAGTTTTAGTGTCTTGTCATAAAGATATTACTGATCATTTTCGTGTAGGAGAGAATGGCTCAGAGCAAAGGACAATAGACAAAATGGACAGATGCCATTTATTTTTTATTTTTAGTTAAGCTGTGGTCCCAAATAGGGAGTCAGTGTTTTTTAATAAAAGCAGTCAAGGACATGGGGAACCAGGGAACTAGGGTCCTTTAGCCAGTGACAAATACAGAAGAAGGGGACAGATAACTGACAGCTAAATCAAAAGTACTTTTTATTTAAGTTTAAAACTAGAAACACCTTTACCAAGGAGAATACAGAGTAGAAGTCAGAATACTCCCAGTTAAATACACTGTGTAGGGAAAATAACTTTATGAGCATAGACTACCAAGAAGATAAGTTTGGAGCCAGCAAAAATAATTTGTCTTTACTTAAATAAAAGTCCTTGCCCAAAAATATGAGTTTGCCTTTTGTTAGAGGTGCCTGCAAGGACTTGGATGTCTAGTAGCCCTGCATAAGATCACTTCTTTAAAACTTCTTGGCTTTAGTAACTTTGCGAGGTCTGGTACAAGTGACTCCATCTGGATTGTGACAGCTTTTCCCCTCTTGTCTCCAAACTGTCTCTGAAGAGTCTCCTCTGAAGATTTTGTCAATTTGGTTAATGAAAATCCCTTGGTGTCAGAATAGCTTTTCTGGATGTCTTTGACATTGGAGGGGAAGCATCAGGCTTGTCAGGTAGGAATCAGTGCCAATTAAGACCCATTTGGCCAAATTATATAAGCAACAAAAGAAGTTTAGAAGAAGTGGGCTTACCTGGCATCCATTTTTATTTCTGTCTGGACTGTAGCTGATATCCTGACAACTTAAAAATGTTTTAGGACGTCAACAGACAACAGTTAAATGTCTTATAAAAAGCCAACGAAAGCTAATATTTAGAAAGCTGACTCAATTGAAAAACAGGTACTTGTTAGAATCATTTTTGGGGTTTGATTGTAAATGTTTCAGAGAAGGACCCAGACTGTAAATGACAAGACTTAGAATAGTCAGGGTTAAAATATTAAAAAATAGTTTAGGAATTGTCAGAACATCTAGTGGAGTGGGAGGGGTAAAAATAATCTCTATCATAGCTGAGACAGATTTAGAGAGAAGAGTTTTAAAGTTAAATCTTTATATTTTCTATCTATCTATCTATCTATCTGTCATCTATTTATCTATAAATATAGCAATGGAAGATGGTCTCTGGTGGAGCCTTCAAAGAAAGGAAAGAAAGGAAAGGGTAGGAGAGCAACAAAAAAAAGAAAGAGAGATGGGGACAGTGGAGGAAGACTCCAGCCTCCATTCAGGGCCTGAGAGTGAACCTGGGAAGACTTGCTGCTGTCTATTGCTTTTCAGGTTGTGATAGCAGAGAGCTGGAGCTGGGGTCAAATCTACATGTCCCAGCAGTTTAAACAAAGGAAGGCTTGGGATCTGAGTAGAAGAAAGCCTTTTGCCATTTGCTGTTTCTCATGATAAAGTTATCAAGGTCTTGGAGGACACTGGGTCAAAAGTTTTAAATTTGGGCCATTTTGAAGAGTTATCTAATCTGTTCTGTGGCCAAATTTCTGTAGAAAAACAGGTGAGGCGCTTTTGGTTTTAGATCGCCCTTTAGGCCTATTTTGTAAGATTGTGTAGAAGACACCCCAGGGGTGAGTCAGAGGGAATCTTTGAGTAGGTTTTTCCCATGGCTGAGGTTAAAAAGTTTTCCCTAGGGTGTCTCCCAGAGAAAGCTTACAAAAACGAACCTGGGGGAGTAGATAGACATCTCTAACCTACATAGCCAGGGGCCAGACTCACCGGGGCCAAATGACTGGAAGGTGAGAGGGAGACGGAGAGGCCAGGTCTTACTCTTCCCTGTAGAAATCGGAGCTGGTGTTGAGTGTGTCGAGTGGAATTGGCAAAGGGCCCTGCAGAAGGTTGTAGAGGAATGGAAAGTTAGAGATGTATGTATGACCAAGAGGTCAGGCCCCAGAGTAGTGTGGCTATTAGGTAGAAAAAGCCAACTAACGATATTTTTTGGGCTTGAGTCCAATTGGAAGGAGCAGTTGCACCTAGTCCTATGTCCCAAACATACTGTCCATAGGTCAGTATGATGGGGAGGCTCAGCAGAAGATATAATAGTTTCAGGGTCATGAAGAAAATGGTGAGAAGGGAAAGAGGGGAGAGAAAGAAAGAGATTCGGAGAGAGGTCAGGCAGTTTGGTGATGGAGGCAGGCAGTGGGAACTTAGGTGCCTCTTAGCAGTAGTGTGTCAGTATTAAGCCAGGACCAGAGACCCCATGGAGTGCACTACTGACCATATGAGGATAGCCAAGATGGGCATTCCCCTTGCTCAAAACTCTATCCCAGGCAGCACCAACTGAAAGGAAAGTGAGGAAAGGCTGAGGCATCTTAAGAAAAGGAAAAGGAGAGACACACCGAGAAAGAGTTTGCAACACTTACAAGCAGGAGGCCTTAATTAGCTAGAAAAAGACCTGAGAGGGGCCCTTGGCCATCAGAGTAACACTCTCCAAGGGACAAGAGCACGTCTTTCTTACATGCTGGGGTTTTTATGCATACTGTGGTGAGAAAGAGGGATGTTGGAGGGGATGGGCATTAGGTAAGGTGTCTGGGAAGGAGGTTGGGGGAGGTATTGCTGGGAAGGTCATCAGGGCTGGGCAGCTTTGTGTGTTGGTTTACTTTGGCTCTCTTATCAGAGGTAGCCATGTTTGAATTGTTTCAGTGTTTCTCAACAGTCCAGCACTAGTAACGGGAATTAAAATATGATCTGGCCAAGATGTAAGCAAATGATGAGAGTATTGGTCCAAAGGCAGGAAAATACAATGCCAAAGAAGTTGGTAAGATTAAAATATAGGGTATAAAATTTCCAAAAGGAGCTTTTGCAAAATATCTCCATAATTTAAATATGCTTTCATTTTAATGTAGAAATTTCTCTTTTAGGAATTTATCCTAAAAAGATAATCATACATGTTCTCAAAAGTATATACTCAAGGATGTTTTTTGAATTGTGATTTATAAAAGCAAAGGAATGGAAGCAACCTAAATGCTAAGATCAGTATAATCATACTGTGATTATACTGTATAATCCACCTGTGGAACTCTTGGTATGTCTCAGGTAATAACACTACATTTTGTACTAAGAGGTTCAAATGTAACAGTCACAAAGTCATGAAGAACCTAGCAGCATGTGATCCTTTGAAACATATGGCATTTGTGAGGCAGGAACAGAATTATATAAAATTATATACAGAAGAAAGAACTCTTTGAAATTAAAAAATAATTTGTAAGTAAATAATTCAACAGATGAATTGGGAGACTGAAGCTGTAGAAATGGAAAGTAATAGCAAGAAAAATGGAAGAATAGGCTACTAGTCAACAATTTCCAACAACTTCATACAAGTTCAAAAAGAACTGTCAGTAAAGATTGATTTTAAATCTGAAAAAAAAAGCTTCTCAGTTTATCAGCAAAAATTTAAACTTTGCATGGCTCCAACCAAGTGCTTGCCATAGTAGATGAAAACACACCACACTAAGATAGATCACAATGAAATTTCAGGAAGTGGATGGAAAAAAGAGACTTTAAAAATGTCAAGGGGCAAGAAAAATAGTTTTGGAAGCTAGAAGATGAGGATAATGTTGAAACAAAAGCTTTGACAGCAGTTCTAACAAATTATAAAATTGATTTCATTGGTTCTTGATGAACTGATGCAATATATTTTATATATATTATGTATCATTTCTTTATTTGTACTCAGCAATACTACTGATCATAATACTTCAAATAATGAGTTTAGTTAGATGTTTTGCATTATTTCAGTGGACTCCCTACATAAAGTTGCGTCTGCCAAAAGTCAGTATAAACACCAATCCCTAAATGTAAGTTAACCAAATTCATCTCCACTGTTAAGACTTTCCTGAGTCATCATAACTTCCCCAGATCTTTCCTTTTTCTCTGCCTGCAGAAGGCAGTTTACAATTCATCATTTTTAGTTTTCATTCTGTTGTTCTAAAGTCATATTTTGCATTCACTAGATGTTAGATTTCTCAAGGACACCCATAGCTTTGTCTTCTTTTACTTTTATATTAACATTACTGTTTTTTCTCATTATTGACGAAGTGCTATGTCCCAAAGTTATTATTTTAATATCACTGTAGTGGCTTCACAAGAACAAAAATAAAGAAAACAAAATTGATAGTTATGGGAAGAGAAATATGTAGAGAATAAATCCTTGAGGAGAAAATCCCCAGGTGTTAATGCCCAACTGCCACTGGGAGGTTTAAGAAGATTCTGTCTTTTGTTTTTTCTCTGTCCAGAATGAGATATGAGATTTGTTGAGATTCAATAGCACACTTAGATATAAGATGCTAGTAACGAAGGTGTTTGTACAAGCCTTGAGCAGCCAGAGCTCTCTCTGATAACTTTATTCAAGAAGACAACAAATGCAGCTGGACTCTAATTTATAGATAACCATGTTGAGTGGAAAGGTTATGTTCATTCTAAGGTATGTAGAAAGGAGAATACAGGCCAAATTGGCTTTAAGTGAAAAATGATATTATATTAGAGTAAGTGTTTTTCCAGTGGGTTGAGATCACAGGATTGGGTAAGCAGTAGTACCTGGAAAATTATTTTCTTTGAGAAAAGGCCTTGATATGTAGCCTCAGTTGGCCTACAACTCTCAATTTTCCTGCTTTGGCCTCCAGAGTACTCAGATTACAGGTGTGTACCACCACAAATATCTGATGGAGCGCCTCTTTGAGTTAAGGCTGTAAAAAGTACAGGATGGGACAATAGGTGGGCTTCCAGCACAAGTCATTATGTAGGAGAGCTTTTAATATTGTAATCTCTTTATTCAGTCTTTGGGGAGTTTCAGGGTATCTGTGGGATCAAATATACATGTTTGTTTTAACTAACTGTTTGAGTGTATATGACTTTTCAGCGGAGGTAGTGGTAGAAGTAGTGGTTTGTGTATGTATGTTACAAAGAGAGACAAGATAATGGGATAATGGAAGTGAGGGAGAGAGAAAATAATTTGATGAGTAATTTTCAAGTACATGTGAAAGTCAGTACTCATGAAAGTAGCAGCTTGCACTTTCACTGTAGATATGTTGGATTTCATTTAGTGTTAAATAATTATATAACTTTGCAGTAGTATTATTTTTAGTGGAAGAGGAATGGTATTATTACCCAGGAAAAATAAAACCCAATTTTTGAGCTGTAGTGCAGTGTAGTTACTCTTGCAGTTTCATATATAAAATCCTTGATTTTATGTATCAGTTAAAATTTCCTTCAGCTATGCTTATGATAATTGAAACTTATGATTCCTGAACCTTACCTGCACTACCAATAATTCCACTTAGAGCATTTCTTCTATATTTGTGTCCATGGAATGTAGCTACTAGCTTTCTTTTCTGATTTGCCAATCTTAAAATTAAAATTTAAATACTGTTTATGCTGCTAACTAATCATTAGCAATCATTAATGTTATTGGGATTGGATCATGCCACAAATGGCCCCTATATAGCTCAAAAACAATTAATCTAAAAATGTATATTGCTCATTTTCTATGTTGCCATGTGCTCTGATAAGTGGGGGGATTCCTCAGTTTAGCATTACATTCAGGGAAACGTTGTGACTAGAATATAGATTGAAATGCTGAAAAAGACAAATTTGATGTACTGAAGGTTGTTTTCAGAGTCAAAAAGCATTGAACAGGTAATAATGAAACATTAGTTAATTCAGTAAATATACAGAAAGCATCAATGTGCAGGGGTGCAATACTGAATAATATAGACAATTCTTTTGTTCCTTTTTAGAGCTTCCATTTAAATTGAATATGTGTCATATTAATTTAACACACCAAATTAAGGTAAGTGCAACTTATAACAAGAAAGCAGAAAGAGATGACTCTCTCTCTCTCTCTCTGTGTATGTGTAATTTAATATAAGGCAATCAGTTAGCCATCTGGATTTGCCAAGTGTAAGAATGCTTTAGCCTAGTGGAAAGCTGTTGCACAGACCTGAAATAGGAGTGTGATTAGTGAGTTTTCGAATCAATGTAAAGATTAGCATAGATGAGTCATTGAGGGGTAAGGCAGGGGTAAGAGTAGAGAGTAAAGAGAGACAGGTCATGCAGGATTTTGTAGATCACTGTATTGACTTTGAATTGTACTTTGAATAACAAGGGAGGCATTAGAGAGTCTAGAGCATTAGATTTACAGTTAACAGAATAATCCCAGGTGCTAAGAACAGTGTTAGTTGGGCAAGAGTGGAAATAAGATAATATCAATATTACAAATGAGAGATAATGGTGACTTGCACATACTTGCATAGAAAATAGTAAGAAATGGCTACAGTGCATTTTTTTTCAGAAGTGAGAACTAACAGAATTTGTCAATGGACTGGAATGTGAGAATAGGTAGAGTAGGATATGAGTCAAGGTTTTTGGCTTGAGCACCTGAGAGGATGGAGTTAGTATTAACTCCAGAAGAATGCATATGATTTGTGCAAAACAACAGGGGTTGAGTTTTATATGCTGAGTTTACATTCCAGTGAAATGTTGAGTAGGAGATGGAAATTCATGAGTTGTAGGAAAGTTTCTGACTATTGATGTAAATTTGAGAGTTATCAAAGAATAGGTTATATAGAAAACCAATAGACTGGTGCGATCACCACAGGAAGTAGCTAATGAGTAGACTCAAAGAGATGAAACACTACTTCTTATAGTATTGAAGCCATAAGACATGGGAAAATCAGGAAAGATAAGCAAAAGAAGTAGAAAAACCAGCCAGTGAGAAGCTAGGGAGACAGAAAAACAGAAGAGAGATGCTCTGGAAATCAAGTGGAGAGAGCAATTCAAGGTGGATGGTTTGATTAATTCTGTCACATTGTATCAAGAGATCAAATAACATGAAAAAAAAGGAGACTTTACCTTTTGATTTGACAATGCATTGATGACTTCTATGAAAGATACATAGAAAGAGTCAGGGAAAAATCCCAATTAGCATAGTTATAAAGAGAGAATTGAAAATAAAGACTTGTAAATAGCATGCATAAACAAATATTTACAGAGTTTAGCTGTAAAAGGATCAGGGAAATGGAATAGATGCAGAAAGGAAATAGAGCACGGGGAAATTTTTCATTATTTAAGACAGGGAGGAGGCCAAATTGCAGCTATGTTCTTACAAGAAGAGAGGGGACTGTATCTTGGACACAGGTGGAAGAGTGTCTTTATATGTAGCATCAACCATTAAGCCATTATAACCACAGTGAATTGCAGAGTACATGGGCACAATTGCAAGACTGTGGGTAGATGATATATGAGGAGGAAACATATATAGATGTTATCTTCTGACTACCATTACTATTTCAAAATAAAAGAAATAATGCGATCCATTGAAAGTGAGATTGAGAGAGAAGAGTTACAGGTATGGGCTAAAAAGGTAAAACAAAATAAGAAATCTCCAAGATATCATGTTTCCCTGCTTGTTCATGATCCTTGTGGCCATACATTGAAGTGTGCACATTTGAAGAAGTAGTTATTTATTCCATTCTGTAAAGTCTGGCTTTAAAGATCTTCAGATAGCTCATTCAGGGATCCATGGCAAGCTCTCTGGAATGTTCTGGCATGACATTGCTGCTGAAGTTCTCAGGCAGGATGGCTTTGTACCTAGGACAACAGATAGGTGAGACTGGCACATGAGTCCATGGTATCTCCAAGATTACAATGCAGTTGAGAATTGATAAATCTAGATTCAGAGAAGTGAGCATATATGTTTTCCTCCAGTCATGCTCAGCTAATGCATAGATGCAGAATGAGTAGAGAGTGTTAAGATTTTCCAGGTGAGAACATAAAGTACAGGTGGTAAGGGGTGCAAAGAATGTGTGCGAGGGAGCGATGGAATGCTTAATGCTATTTAGGATGTGTAAGGAGGAAAATGAGTGTGTGAAAGTAGTGAGGGATAAAGAAAAAAGATTACTCGATTTTAGAGGCTGAAGACCGTAGGACTTGTGATTTTTGGAAGAGTAAGTTATGAAGTCAGCTCATGGTAATTAGAATGAGATGCTTGTCATTGAGATTATGAAGTATTGGAATTACTAATAACAACAAAATCTAGGATAACAAATGGAGAAAATGGTTAAAGAAGGATGCTAATGATTCTCTGACAGGTGCCAGCATAGAATTTTACGGAAGGGTGTAATAGTGGCGCCCAAAGGAAAGTAGCTATTTTATGTAGAATTAAGGGTAGAGAAAGTAAAGAATGTTCAAGAGAAAAGTACAAGCATGATTGAAGTCCCTGTTGGAGAGAATGTTGGCATGTTTGAGAAATTGAAAAATCCTCAGTATGGTCAGATCCAAGGAATAAGAAAAGGTGACACTGGGGAGATGAGCCATAAATAGATCATGGAGGGCTTATAAGCATCTCCAATTGGAAGGTTTTGAAGTGTTTCAAACAGAGAAATCATGCTAAACATGGGCATTTAAAGATCAGTCTGGTTATACTACAAATCGGTTTGGAGATAGAGAAGAGAAGAAATTGTAGGATTATTAGGTAAAGGACTCCTCGCAGTAGTTAAGTTGAAAGGCAGTTATGGCTTGGGCCAGGCTTGTGAGAGTGTGGATGAAGAGAGGGAGATGATCTTGAGGGACATTTCATTGGTAGGCAGGATTTGATGGCTGATTTCAGTTGGGTTGTAGAGGTGAAGAAAAATCAATGTGGATTTCTTGTTTGGGTAATTGTGTGGGTCTTACTCTATTTACTAGGTTAAAGAACATTGTGGGAGGAGCACGTTTGGAGAGGACAAGTGTAAATATGTTGGTTTTTATAATTTTAAAATATTCAGATAAAAAGCCAAAAATGAAATTAGATAAAATTAAGTATAGAACTCAAAGTAGAGGTGAGGGTAAAAATAGAGATATATACAGCCAAGATTATCTTTACACTCAGAATAAGATGAACATTCACTTATGTGATCTAAGTGATTCAGTCACCTGAAGATGCTACAATTTGCCTTCCTTCAATGTTGGGTTAATGTTTTCTTGAAATCTGTCTTATATTTACTATTGATTATATTAGGATCATTGTTTATTCTAATAGTCATTTATGAGAAAATGTGGATGACCAAAAGAAATGACAAATTTAATTTAGTAAATTGTTTTCTTATTTTATTATTCTGTTTTTTCTACATGATGTAGGAGAAAGAATATGAGAGTTAAAGTATTTTCAGTTTTCATCTCTAATGATCTTACACTGAAATGTAGTAGGCAAATATGAAAATTCTACCTGTAAAAATGAATGACATAGTGCCTTAGAATTGATGAAACTTTCACATATTATGCCTTTTGATTTTTTTACTTTCTGAGAATTATGGATGGCAAGTATACTCTTTGTTTTTTAGATGACAAATTAGGGGCCATTATTTACTCCAAATCTCATCATTCATAAATTAGATAACTGGGAGCAATATTGTGGTTGCTCAGTCTGATCCTTTGTTTTATAGCCATATCTTCTTGCATAATACTGTTCAGCTAAGTTTTAAAGAAAACTATTTTATTTATTTTTGGAATATATTATATATGAATATGGTATAAAATTCAAAATATACCAAAGGAAGTATAATATTTCTTTTGCCTTTGCCTATTTGCCATTCAGAGGTAGTCAGCTTGCTCCTCTTCCTAGAAACTAGAACCACTACTGGTTTCTTTTGTATATTCAGAGATACTCTGCCTACAGAAGAAAATTTTGAACAGAAATCTTAGCACAGTAATCATATTTTACTGTATCTTACTTTATCATTTATTAAGTCATCTTGGAATTCATGATTAATATCTCTATATGTGTGTATCTGTAAGTATACATATATAAAGATTGTGTGTCTATATAAATATGTGTGATTTGTGCACTTTTCTATATTTATCTGCTAGTTATTGTTTGTACCCTTTTATTTGGGTGTGTTTATATATGCACATGTATTACTTTAAATCTGCATACTTCCTTATATAGATGCAATAATTTATCTACTCCTTACTTTGGATATTTAGATTCTTTCCAAATGTTTATTGTTAAAATAGTCAAGTAAACATTATGGTACATATGTAATCTTCAACACATTGAAGAATATCTTCAAATAAATTGTAGTCATAATGCATATGATTAAAAATTTTCAATTTTGATAGTTGTTGAAAAATTACTCTCTGCTATTTAGAGAGGTATTACTATTTTAACAGCTTAAACTTCCATCATGAGAAATTCCTATTTAACCATTCTCAAGCAAATACTATTTATTTTTAGATAGTTTGAAGTTTGTAAAATATATGATTTACTATTTCAATTGAAATTTTTATTCACAATCAGTTGTAAGAAAAAAATACAGAAGATGCTGTGTTTCCTTTACTTTCAATTATAACACAATATTACAACCAGTTTATTGTCTCCCCAGTTTTACTTTTACTCATTTGTGGGTTTTTTTTTGTGTGTGTTTATTTAGTTTTTCACAATTTTATTTAGTTTTCCTGTGTCTAGCACCATAGTCAAAATACAGAATAGTTTCTCCACCACAAGGTTCTTTCTTGTTACCTTTTTAATAATCATACCTGCTTCTCTCCTGCCCCTTCTCATACATCATTCTTCAACCACAGGTAACTGTTAATCTAGTCCCATTTCTATTTTTTTCCATTTCAAAAAATAAGTAGTCATAAAGCATATAATATTTTGAGAGCGATTTAAGAAAATTTAGCAAATTCCTTGAGATTTAATCAAATTGTTCATTCCTTTTTATTGCTGAATTGTATTCCATGGTATGGATATACCACATTTTCTTTAACCATTCATTTATGAAGGACTTTTGGACTATTTCCAGTATTTGAATATCATGAATAAAGATTCTATAAACTCTCTTGTACAAGTTTTGTGTGAATATACATTTTCATCTTTCTGGCATAAATCCCTAAGTGTGAACTTGTTGGGTAATATGATAAATCTGTGTTTAATTTTATAAAAAATCTGCCACACTTTCTCAGCAGGGCTGAATGATGTTTCATCTCGACTAATGTTAAAACTTTGTGAAGCAGCTTCTCTGCATCTTGCTACGTGTTGTTGTTACTATCTTTATTTTAACCATTCTGATGGATGTGTTGCATTACCTTACTGTGGGTTTAATTTACTTTGTACTGTCAAAAACCAATGTAGAACATCTTTTCATATGTTGGATTGTCACTCATACATCATTTTATGTTCACATATATTCATGCCTTTTGCCAACTTTCACTGGATTTCTTGTGTTTTTATACTGTTGAGTTTTGAGATTTACCCTGAATATGTTATTTGGAAATATTTTCTCTCAGTCTGCAGCTTGTGTCCTTCCATCATTTTATTTGAGTCTTTGGAAGAGCTTGTTTGCTTTTTGTGATGAGAACAGTGTTTAAAATGATAAACTCTGTGAACACTTTGCCTAGCTCTAGATCTTGAAGATTTCTCCTATGTTTTCTAAAATTTTATATGTAGTTCTTCGTTTTAAGTATGTCCATGATTAATTTGTGTTAGTTTTTATTCATAAAGTTCAATTTAAGTTGACTTTAATTTTTCTTTTAGTTTATGACTACCCAATTTCTCCCATACCATTTGTGTCACTATTGTATTAATTAATTTTTAAGTATTAAATTACCCTTGCATCCCTAAATACATTTCATTTGGGAGTAATTTATTTTCCTTTTAGATATTCATGGTGCAGTGAGCAGTTTTCCTTTCCAGTATCTTTCTCAATCATAGGTATCAAGGCTATCCTATTCTTAAGAAAGAAATTGAGAAGTGTGAACTTTTTCTTTCTTTGGAAGAATTTGTGCAACTGGCTATTATTTCTCCCTTTGTTTTTTGGTGGAATTCCCATTAAATCTTGGAATTGGTGCAAGCTTTTTGGAAAGATTTTAAATAACTCCTCCTGCTTCCTATACAGGTATCAACAATTAAAATTTTCTTTCTTTTACTCACATTTCTGTGAGTTACTTTGGAATTGGGGTAATTTGTTAATTTCATCTAAATTGTCATATTTATTGACAAAATATGTTTATAATGACATCTTAAAATTTTTTGAGATTGATAGCATCTGTAATGATACTACCTTTTCATTTGGTAATCTATGTCTTACTGAGTTTGTTACTTTCATAATCGTTTCTCTTATTTATGTTTTACTGTTGTGCTGGGTGGGGATACATTGTGGCATTTCCAAAAGTTCCTACAATATATCAAATATATCATACTTGAATTCACCCCCTCCACCATTTTCCAGTAATGGATTCAGCTTTGTTGAATTTTCTCTTTTATACTTTTGTCTTCCATTTTAATAATTCCTGTTAGTATTTTTGTTAATTATACCTACTTTCTCCAAGTTTGAGTTTCTATCACTCATTTATTTGTTTATTTAGCTTTTTGAATGAACATTTTGTTGTTTTTATAAAGTCTTATTTTTAAATTAACACCTAATAATTGCACATATTTATGTGGTACAATGTGATGCCTTGATACATTTTATAATGATCAAATCAGGGCAATTAGCATATCTATCACCTCAGATACTTATCATTTCTTTGAGGTTTTAAAATAATTCTTCCTTGCTAATATTTGAATTTAGGGCCAACAATTTTTCTGTTTGCTCATTTAGCTAGCTGCAAGCCAAAAGTTTTGATATGTCCTGTATTCCTAATAATTCAATTCTTTAAAAATTTCTGTTTAGACTTCTCTTGTTATTAATGAATTACTTAGTATGTATTCTTAATTTGAAGGATTTAGCGAGATTTTTAGAACTCTTTTTCTTGTTTTCTAATTCACCATGACCAAGTCAAGAATGGTTCAGTCTTTTGAAACTTAAAAAAGTCTCAGCCTATGCTTGATTTTGTAAGTGTTCAATGTATACTTAACAATAATGTGAATTCTTTTCTTGTTGAGTTCAGTGTTCTATATGTATTAACTAAATTTAATTATGCTGGCTAAGATTTTTATATCCTTAGTGACTTTGTGGTTAAAGAGATATACTAAAACTTCTCATCATAATTGTGGATTTGACTATTTGTTCTTTACTTTTGACAACTTTTATAGCTTTTTATTGGGAGTTTAAATTGGACTATGATATTCTGGATTGGTTATTAGCATGGGAATGTTAGTGTGAATGGGTGATGTGAGAAGAGTGTCCTGGGTACTTTTTCCAGTTCCTCAGTTCCAGGGTTCCCTTTTCAGTTGAAACGGCAGTTTTCTTTTAGAAATGGCAGTTTCCTTTGTGCTTTTTTCTCTCTGTCTCCCTCAGTATTTATGCTGTGCCCTGTCCTGTTCCTTCCAACACCCCCTCCAACACCCCATAGAAATTCCCACTCACTAAGGGGCACTCTCCTGGGCTGAAATGGAGTATTCTCAAAGTTTTCTTACTCCTAAAACCTACCACTATTTCAAGGTTATCTCAGCTATACCCACGGCCCCACTGCCACACTGCAGCCTTGTGACTTCTAATGCAAATTATGCTGTTTTCCCCTCTATTTATACAATATTTGTGGTTTGTGAGGTTTTATGTCTCTGAGATTCACTGAAGGTTTAGGTTGTCATGTATTGCTGTGCTGTGGAGTTTTTTTCAATTTCCTTTTGTTTTTATTATATTATTGTACTAGGGATACATTGTGACATTTACAAAAGTTCTTATAATATATCATAGTTGAATTCTCCCCCTCCATCATTGTCATTTATCTCTCCCTTTCCCTGTTCCTAGAATAATTTCATCATATCTCATCTTTCCATTTTCATGCATGAATACATATTATTTCCACTACACTTAGCCTCCATCACCATTTCCTTATATCTACCCCCTTCCCACTGGTACCAACTCCCAGACAGGAACTGTTTTATCTTCCTGTTCTCTATTTTTGAAAGAAGCCATTTTTGTTTGTTTAAGATAGCTCTACAGGTGATTCCTTGTGACATTTCCATGTATATATTTATTATAACGCAAATTGGTTCATGCTCTCTGTTTTTCTCCTTTCTACCTTAGTCTCCTTCTTATGGTGATTTCAGTAGGTTTAAAATTCTATGTTTATTTTTGTACAGAAAGTACGTCACCAATATTCACCTTCTTAGCCTCCTTCGTTTACTCTCCCTCTCTCTTAAGTGACCTCCCCTAAGTGTAACCTGTTTTTCATAATATTGCTTATATTTGTGTTGTGTCTAACTCCCATATAGGAGAGAAAATATGCAGCCCTTGTCTTTCTGAGCGTGGCTTACTTCACTTAACATGATGTCCTCCAATTGCATCAATTTGCATGTTTGGAAAAATGGAGAAATCCCTACTAGACTTCATCTGTATGACTGCCAGAACTTAAAACCACAAGTTGAACAAGTATTCATGTGTTCATATGTTTAAATTTGACTAATCCCTAGTTCCAGTGGTACACACGAGGTTCTGGTCAGGTCCTACATATCACACTTCAAAAAATGCCATTTCTCTATTCCTGGTTTATTCATAATATGCTCACAATGTAAAATTTAGAGCTCAGAAAATATGCCTCATTGCTATTATGTTTGCTCCTCAAGGTAATGGAGAATGTCACCACAGTGAATAAGTTTCATTTACTCGGCCTGACCAGTGCCCCTGAGCTGCAGCCTTTCTTCTTTTTGATGTTCTTAATTGTTTACTTGATAAACTTGGTTGGAAATGGAGCTATATTAATGATTGTTATTTTGGAACCCAGACTCCACTCCCCTATGTATTTTTTTCTGGGAAATCTTTCTTGTCTGGATATTTGTTATTCTTCAGTGACACTTCCCAAAGTGCTTGTAAACCTTCTCTCCATTCACAGAACAATATCTTTCCTTGGCTGCATCATTCAGTTACACTTCTTCCACTTTCTGGGAAGTACAGAGGCCATCTTGCTGGCTGTTATGGCCTTTGACCGTTTTGTAGCCATCTGCAACCCACTTCGCTACACTGTCATCATGAATTCCCAGCTGTGTGTTCTGCTGGCTGCCATGGCCTGGATCACCAGCTTCTTCTATGCTCTCATGCATTCTGTCATGACTGCACGCCTGAACTTTTGCCATTCCCAGCAACTCAGTCACTTCTTCTGCGATGTCAAGCCCCTCTTGGAACTAGCCTGTAGCAACACGCTACTCAATCAGCATCTCCTTTCTGTTGTCACTGGCAGCATATCCATGGGAGCTTTCTTCCTCACGCTCCTCTCCTATTTCTATATTATTGGCTTCCTTATGTTCAAGAATTGGTCCTGCAGAATACTCCAGAGGGCTCTGTCCACTTGTGCTTCCCATTTTATGGTAGTGTGTCTTTTCTATGGACCTGTGGGCTTTACATACATTCGCCCTGCCTCAGCCACCTCCATGAGTGAGGACCGGATGGTAGCTATCATTTACAGCGCAGTCACCCCAGTGCTAAATCCACTAATATACACACTTAGAAATAAAGAAGTGATGTTGGCTCTGAAGAAAATCTTTGGGAAGAAGTTGTTTAAAATCTGCTAGAGCACCATGAGGACTGACTATGCTTATTCATGACCTGCATTGTGACTTTCATTACTTTACTGTAATACTTGATTAGTTTAATTGATTTTTGTTTTTCTCTTAGAAATTTTGAGCATTTATTATAACAGGGAGTACAGTAGGTTCAAGAAATACAGGAATGAGCAAATTTAACAATCTCATGAATTTTATCTTTTAGTGTGGTGGGAGAGTGCACAATAAAAAAAAATCCACAGCACAAATATCAGGATCATTAATTGCTATGAGAACTAAAACATGGTAGCAAGGATTAGAAGAAAGTGAGTAGGTACCAAATAGCCAATAAAGAATTTGTTTGGTTTTTGTCCTGAGTTCCTGGAATGGAATTGCTAAAACCCAAAAGTGTCCTTGTCATTCATGAGCCATTTGGATCACATGTGAGTTTATGTCCAAGACATGAGTCATGGTGGGATCCAAGATAGACTCAGGATGGTGGGGCGGATTGGGTGGCGATCTTGCCAGAAAGACTAAACATGTGATTACAGGTTTTTGGCTTTGAGTCTTTTTAAAATTGTCATGCTGGGTGGGGATACGTTGTGACATTTACAAAAGTACTTATAATGTATCAGATATATCATACTTGAATTCACCCTCTCCATCATTCTCCTTTATTCTCCCCTCCCCTATGGCTTTGAGTCTTGCTATTAGTTGCCTGACCTTCAGGAGGGAGGAGGCTAGATATTGAGTTTAGCTACATGGCCAATAATTAAATCAATTATGACTGTGTGAAGAAGCCTCAGTAGCAGCTTGGTGACAAAGCTCAGGTGAGCTTCCTTAGTTGGCAATACTGCCCATTTTCTGGACATAAGTGTGTTGGGAGGGATATATACCTTGAAGACAAAAGAGCTCTTTTTTCAGTTTTTAACTTATAATTTATTTCAATCATAGAGTTAAAAGTTCTACTTTTAAATTCTACAATCTATTAAAGATTGACAGTGGGTAAAAGGACTGGGTTCAGGTGTGGAGCCCTATAAACTGTGGGGCCAGACTTTGGAGGTGGTGGTAAGTGCAGAATTGAGTTTCAATTCTGGATTCTCCCTTACTAGCTGTGAGACTTTAGGCAAGCTATTTATTTATTTGTTTGTTTTTAATAGCAAAAGTAATAGTAAAACTTATTAGGAAAGGAATTTAGTATAACGGGATACAAGTGGGAAGAAATGGGAAAAAAGGGAAAAATATTTCTTACTCCCCATGCGGAAAATGGGAGTAGAGACTCCTGGTAAAGCTATTGTTTTTTAAGACAAAGGAGCTTTGTGTTTGGGACTACATAGATCTTGCCCTATGTGTCTCTTTGGCTGGCTGTAATGTATATCTTGTTCTATAAAAAACTGTAATCATATGTACAATACTTTTCTGTACATATGATTATAAGTCATTCCTGCAATAAACCTGAGGATATGCTAAGAATGCCTAAATTTGTATCCAGAAGTCAAAAGTGAAGGTGACTACTTATGACCTCTAAACTTGCAGATGATATGTAGAGTAAGGACTGTCTTGTGGAGGACTAAACCTGTAATCTGTGAAATTCAGTCTAATTACTTTTGTATCCTCTCTCTCTCTCTTTCTCACACACACACACACACACACACACACACACACACACACACACACACAACTATCTAAATTCTTTTATAACTTCTAAGTGGTTATGACAATATGATGAAGATGTTAGCTTTCTAGCACCAGCAAATTGTTGGTGGAGAGACACACTACATTTCTTCAGAGATGTGACTAAAATCTGTCAGAAACAAAATGGATGAAATTACTGTAACTAGCAGCTAGGTTGGAATGGCAACCAAGTAAACTTGACCTACATTGGCTGATGCTAATGGAAAACTGATCATGGCAAAAAGTTTATGCAAAACAATAAGGATATTGATTGTTTCATTCATGTCAATAGATGAGCTGAAGGCTGATGCCAGCCACCTCACTCAATTTTCAGGCCTGCACCAGTACTCAGAAGCTATCAAATGATGGAGCTGCGGGATCCTCCCTTACAAAATCACAGAAAACATGTATTGTAGAAATTTATCTAACTCTTGTCAAAAAGCGATCTATGGCCTTTTACCTGAATAATTGCACACTCTAGAAAGGGAAGTATCAAAGTCTTTTAACAGTTTTTGGTTATACACTTGACTTAAGATGGCAACAGATAACCCAAAATACTATTGTGGTCCTCTCTTAGACTGGGGATAGGGATATTGCCATAAGAAGGTTAGGTGATACAAAGATCACTTGTCTAAATCCATTTCAGAATAAGTTCACATTTTTCACAGGATCACCACTGGTCATTTTCCAGGTTTCCAATTGTACCACTGATTTGCCTATACTTGGTAGCTGTGCTGAGTGATTTGGTGGATGCATTATTTTTAGAATTCTTAGGATCATTTGAGATGAACAACAGAACACATTCACTGACCTGCCTCAGAATCCTTTAATTATTTAGCCCTCTGTTGGAAAACAATCCACGTTGTCTTGATAATCTGAAAATTATGCAGAATACATCACTGATTTACTATTAATAAGATTATGTTCACTGGACCTATTGAGTAAGAAGGGAGTGAATATGTGTTCCAGAGGCAGAGGGGCAAGCTCTCAAAGATTTATAGACTTTCTAACTAATAAAGTGCTTATATGTCCAGTGGCCTGCAGAATGTTGTATATACACTTAAATGAAGGAAAATTCATCAAATCTTTCACTTTCTATAACTAAGATGCATTATTATTTATAGGCATTCTTGATTTCATAGGCAGCCTAAGTCATATTTGGGAGGAATTCTTCTCTGAATCATTTTTTTTGATATTTAAAAGACTGTGACAGCAATGAGTCTAGGTTCTAATACAAGTGACTCTATTGCTTGGTATAATGGGATCTGGAAGATTTCACAGTACTAGTGGTATCTGTATTGATTAAAAAAATACCATGCTGCAGCCCAGGAAAGACCCAATAGGGGATTTGTGGCACAGGCTTCTTAGGATTCTAGAGAAAGACTGTGTCATAAAAATATACATGGTATATTAAATAGCTCTTGCTATGCTTTTGGGCCTTGGTTGGATAAGGAAATATAAATAGACAGTAGCACGCATATATCTTGGCTGCCTGTTCATGAAATTGGAAGAATCAGTATCGAAGCATGGGAGACAAAGAGCTCTGGAGAAAAGGGATGAAGATAGATATAGAAGGATTGGCATAAGTATATGAATCTATTTATTACATTGTGCCCACCATAAATCATCCACTGCAGAAGAGGCACTAAAATAACACAGCAGCTCTTCCAGTACATGTCATCTACCTGCTGTCATTCACTACTCAAGAGCTTACCCATAGCTCACAAATGGAGTAATTATGGTGTCAGAGAAAGAAGATATACATAGAGCCATTCTTTTATCCTATCTCTCAGCAAGCCTAATCCATAAACTAGTGCTATTGAATATATGACCTACAAACAGTAGTTCAGTTTTTAAAATGTGAAGAACCTCCATAGTGATTTTTAAAGGAGCTTCACTAATTTCACATTCCTACCAACAGTATATAAATTTCTTCTTCCTTATGTACTTGCCAGCATTTGTTGTTTGTTTTCTGAATGATAGCCATTATAACTGGGGTCAGATGAAATCACAAAGCCATTTTAACTTGCATTTTGTTCATGTCCAGGGATGTTGAATACTTCTTCATGTATTTATTAGCCATTTGTACTTCTTTTGAGAACTGGCTTTTCATTAACCTCTTTATTAATTAATTGTTTGATTTTTTGGTATTTAATTTTTAAGACTTTACATATCTGGATATTAATGTCTTATCATATGAAAATCTTGGTAAAGATTTTCTCCTATTCTCTTAGCTATATCTTCATTCTGGTGATTGTATCCTTTGTTGTGCAGAAGATTTTTGATTTGATTCAATTCCATTTATCAGTTCTTGCTCTTATTTCCTGAGTTATTGGAGTCCTAGCCACAAAGTCCTTGGTTTTACCTACAACTTCAAGTTTTTCCCTGGGATTTCCTCTAGGAGTTTCAAAGTTTCCTGTCTCACGTTAGTTGTCTTTGATCAATTTTGAATTGATTTTTGAATGGAGTGGGAGATGGGAATCTAGTTTTAATCTTTTGCATGTTGATATCTAGTTTTCCCAACATCATTTGTTAAAGAGGCTGTCTTTTCTCCAGTGTATGTTCTGGTACCTTTATCATAAGCCAGATGACTTAGCTATCTGGGTTTATTTTTGAGTCTTCTTTTCTGTTAGTCTATATGTCTGTTTTTGTGCCTGTACCATGCTATTTTTGTCACTATGACCCTGTTGTGTAATTTGAAGTCCTGTATTGCAGTGACTCTAGCATTGCTCTCTTTGCTCAGGATTGTTTTAGCTGTTTGGGGTTTTTAGTACTTCTATAGGAATTTTAGGATTGAGTTTTTTATTTCTGTGAAAGTGTCAACGGAATGTTGATGGGAGTGCATTAATCTGTAGATCACTTTCAGTGCTGATACATGAACATGGTGTCTTCTACTTCTTTCTTTAGTGTCAGGTAGTTTTCATTGTAGATGGTTTAAGTTCCTTAGTTCAGGTTATTGCTAGGTATTTTTTGAAGCTATTGTGAATAAGATTGTTCTTTTGATTTCTTTCTCAGCCTGTTATATAGAAAAGTTACTTATTTTTGTATGTTGAGTATGAGTTTGTGTTCTGACACTTGCTGAAAGTGTTTTATCACATCTAAGAATTTTTGATGGAGTCTTTGGGGTCTTTAAATATCATCTGCAAATAGGGATAATTTGACTTCTTCTTTTCTTATTTTTATCACTTTAATTTCTTTCTCTTGCCTTAGTGCTCTGGCTAGGATTCAAATACTGTATTCAATAAGAGTGAGAAAGTTGGCAGCCTGTCTCACTCCTGATTTTAGAGACAATGTTTTCAGTTTTTACTCATTTACTATAATGTTGGCTATAGGTTTGTGGTATATGATCTTTATTATGTTGATGTATGATTCTTCCATTCCTAGTGCATTTTATCAGGGCTTTTATCCAGAACGGATGTCAACTTTGTCAGAGGCTTTTCTGCATATATAGAAATGATTATTTTTGTCCCTGATTCTATGCTACTCTAATCATTTTGGAAACAGCTTCAATGTATTCTTTTTTATTAGCATATTTTAATTATATATATGGGTTAAATTGTGGTATTTCCATACATGTATATAATGTGTTTTGATCATATTACTCCCTCCATTACTCTTTCTTATCCCCTCCTTATTATAATGAGTTTCATTGTAATGTACTTCAATCATATATACTCCCCAAGGCTCAATGTCTTTTAATGTAGGGGTAGCCAGTAGAAAAAGGACTAAGGAGAAATATTAAACAGGAAATTAATGACTGGGCAAAGCAATAAGCAGCTTCTGTGGGAGCCAAAAGATTAAGGAAGGAGAAGTGAGCACAGATGGACTCCAGATGGTTTTCTATGGGCATGCCAGTCATGATATTGAGTAAACTGCTTGTTTGATAAGCAGCTGCAGCTGTCCCAATGGGCATCTCTGGACTCCAGGAGCATAGAAGGCCACTGAGGTCACCCACTGAAATCAGTCTGAGTGGATAGGATGAACAGAGGGGAATGGTTTCCACTGATATTGGCATCAAAGACTTAGAATTTGATTTAGCATAATATCCATTTTACTACTTATGCATATCTCAAAACATAATGTTGCATATAAATATATAATAAAATATTGAAAAAGAAAAGCAATTGGGTCTGAAGCCAGAGTCTACAGATTAGTAACGGTGTGATCACAGATTAGTTGTTTGTTTTCTGAAGTCTAGTTTTTCTTAATAAATAAAAATATTTTCTTGTAAGGTTTCTGGAAATATTAAGATAAAGGTATACTATAAAATGCAATGTACTTGGCAATATTGAATTATATAAGACTTATTAAAGTATTAATATTCATATTATGCTTTAGTCTGTAAAATGCTCTCTCCAAGCAGTTGGAAATACACTGGAACAGATAGGTATAGGGAACAATTTCCTAACCAGAAATTAAAGACTTAGCATCTAAGAGAAACAATGAGTAAATCAGACTGCACCAAACTAAAGAGCTTCTGCCCAGCAAAGGAAAAGCCACTAGACTCAAGAGACAGCCCACAGAATGGGAAAATAATTGCCAGCTACTCATCTGATAAGGGAATAATATCCAGAATCTACAGGGAACTAAAAAAATTCAGCCCCCAAAGAATCAACACCCCAATGAAGAAATGCGCACATGAATTAAACAAGGAATTCTCAAAGAAAGAGGTACAAATGGCCAATAAATACATAAAGAAGTGTTCAACTTCCCTGATTATAAAAGAGATGCAAATCAAAACAACATTTAGATTTCATTTCACCCCAGTTAGAATGGCTATAATGAACAGCAACAACAACTATAAATGCTGGTGAGGATGTGGTGAAACAGGAACTCTTATACACTGCTGGTGGGAATATAAATTAGTATGACGACTATGGAAAGCAGTATGGAGATTCCTCAAAAAAGTAGAGATAGATCTCCGATATGATCCAGTGATATCACTCCTGGGCATCTAACCAAAGGAATGTAAGACAGGATACAGTACAGACACCTGTACACCGATGTTCACTGCAGTACTATTCATAATAGCCAAACTCTGGAAACAACCCAGGTGGCCTACAACTGATGAATGGACCAAGAAATTGTGGTATATATACACAATGGCATATTACTCAGCCATAAGGAATAAATGACATGTGGTTTGAAGGTAAATGGATGCAAGTGGAGGACATAATGCTAAGTGAAGTTAGCCAGGATCAGAAACAACAGCCACATGTTTTCTCTTATATGTGGAAGATAGATCCAAAGATAAACATACACAAAAACAAGCATGATCATATACAAACTCAGATGTAGAACATGTTTATAACAGTGGAACTACTCTATGGAACTCAGGGAAAGGAAAAGAGAATGTTAGAGCATCAGTAATATCACAAAACGTAAGATGTGAAGGTAGAGGATATAAGGATGTATATTGAAAGCTGTTGAAAAATGGGGAGGTACGAGGTAAAGGTGTAAGGGAGAGTAATGGAAGGGGTCCAACAGGACCAAAGTAAGTTACACCCACAGTGGGCATACATTGAAACACTCCTTTGAACAGCAACTTAAATATTAATAATGAGAACCAGGACTGTAAAATGGGTATAGTGTGTGTTGTCGGGGGTACTAGTGGGAGGGGGGACTGTGAAGGAAGTAGATTAAGGTGAGGGTATATGGCAGATGGACTTCATATACCTATATGAAACAGAATGAAGAAACCTCTTGCAATTTCTTTAAGCGGGGTGGGGAGGGGTTGAGGGGAAGGATGATGGGGACAATGTAAGTAATGTACAGTATAAGTGTAATTGGAATTGTCACTATGAATCCCCCTGTATAATAAATATATCCTAATGAAAATTTATTTTAAAAATTCTCCTTCTCATAAAACACAAGGACATGGGCAGAATTCAGCCAAGGTCTTCAATGCTTTATAATAAGGAATGTATTTCCTCCAGTTTCTAACATGATAATTCTAATTTCTGTCTAGAACATATCAGAATGGCTTTTACTGTTCATATTTTTACCAACATTCTGTGCATGGCCTCTAATCTCTGAGAAAAGAGGCTCTTTTATAACTCTTCTTTTCTGAGCCCCCACCTGAATTATCCTCACTGCTCAGTTCACATCAGTCTAAGGCTTTCTCTAGCTGTGTCTCCCAAATTCTTCCAGCTTCTAACCATTACCTTATTCCAAAGCTGCTTCCACATATTTAGGTGTTTGTTATAGCAACATCCTTCTTGGTATCAATTTGTTTCTCAGTTCATTTGTGTCCCAAAAACAAAATACTTGAGGATGGGTAATCTATAAACAGCAGAGACTTGTTTCTGCTAGTTATGGAGGCTGGGAATTATAAGACCAAGCCACCAAGTTTGGTGTATAGTGAGGGCTGCCATCTTCCTCCAAGATGTTGAATCTTCCAACATTGGTGGATCTTCCAGAGGGTGTAAATGTTGTGCCCCATCACACAGTAATAGATAGAGGGCAAAAGGTCCTACCCCAAACTGAGTCAACTAATCTAATTCATGAGGGCTTTACTTCATACTTAAACACCTCCAAAAAAAGCCTCTTTAAAAACCATGGCATCCCAATTACAAATGCTGAACTCTTAAGTTTTAATTTTAAGTTTGGAGAGTCTATAAAAGGTTGAGAGTAAAATCATGTAATTTTGAAATATCACTACTTTAACCCAGATAATTCAATAACAATGAAAAAGATCTTAGGATTGTAAGGTTGGAAGTTGTCTCTGGGATAAGAGAGAAAAAATCCTGCTTAACTATTATAAGACATTTTCCTTCTACAAGTGCAGACCGTAGCAGTGACCAATTTTGTGGAAGACTTTCTCTTCCTGCAACATGAGCTGAACCAAGATACACTGAAAAAGGACATGTATTTTGTGTGGAGAATGAGAGCCTAGAAGCATCTGTGCAAATAAAATTCTCTTGGGAGATGCCTGTTGTGAGGTGGAGCATCACATGTTCTCATTAGGAAGAAAGTAGGTAACTGTATTACACAATTCTGTGTTACAAGTCAATTGGTTTTCACAAGACCAAAATACCTGTTTTTAGTGTTGAAATTATTTACTCTGAAGAGATAAATAAGCCTTCAGAGCACACCGAACTTCTTATCAAGACATTTCCCAGCAGTTACTACTTTTCTAGAAATTCCCTGATGTTACTAATCAAATTGGCAACTCAACAAACTCTGCAGGGCAGACTACATAACAAGGTTGAAATAATTGTTCATAATAAGATGTCCCAGAAGGGAACAAGCTCTTACTTGTATATAAGTCACATGTTTTGCAATTAAGAAGAGCAGTGTTAGCTGTTGAAAATGGGAAGAGAACTTGGAAACCCTCTTAGGTGAATATTGTGTCTCACCTCAGAACCTAAAATTCTGTATCATGCTGATAATCATTATAACACATATTGAGTTTGGTCTGCCCTTTCAGATAGTTTCTGTGTGAATGACAAAGTCCCCTTAGGAGATAGCTTCTTGTTTCTACTACCTTAATTGAGTTAAAGAATGAATTGTATTCACAGAAGTAAATGCATATTTCTATACTCAACTAATTTTCTACCATGGTGCTAAGGTCATAGGAAAAAGGACAATTTTTTAAATAAATAGTACTGGGATAACTGGATGGTTACATGCATAAGAGTGAAACTACTTCTGTGTGTCCCAAGTACCATTTTAAATTGAAATGTGCAAATGTAGCTTAAAGTGATATTTTTGTTGCAGGCAACTAGGTGGGATGCTCTGGGACACAAGACTAAACCAACAGTTTTAAATAAATTTTGATAAACAGTTAAAAAAAAAGAATGAAACTACATCCCTATTTCTCACCAGTTACAAAAATTAATTCAAGTGAATTAACACTTAAATGTAAGACCTAAAACTATGAAACTGCTGAACTAAAACAGAGGAAATATTTTAGGACATTGGAACAAAGAAAGGTTTTTCTGACAAGTGCCCAAGAACATGAAAAACAAAGCAAAAATAGACAAATGGGATTATATGAAAGTAAAACCTTCTGCACAGCAAAGAAAACAATCAACAGAGTGAAGAGACAACCTACAGAATGGGACAAAACATTTTCAAACTATACATTTGACAGGGAATTGGTATCTAGAATATATAAGAAGCTCCAAGTATTAAATAGAAAAGTTTTAAAAATGATTAAAAATGGGCAATAAACCTAAATAGACATTTCTCAAAAAAGGCACACAAATGACCAACAAGTATGAAAAAGTGCTCAGTATCACTAATCATAAGAAAAACACAAATCAAAGCCACAGTGAAATATCGCTTCACACCAGTAAGAATGACTATTATCAAAACCATGAAAGATAACAAGTGCTCGTGAGGATGTAGAGAAAAGGGAGCTTCTTTGACTAAATACCTGACGGTAACAACTAAAGGAAAGATTTATTTTGGCTTTTAGTTTCAGGAGGTCTAGTCCATATCTGCCTGGCCCTACGTGCTTGGGCAAAACATCACAGGGATGGAGAGTGGGATGGAAGTCTTCACCTCACTGTGGACAGGAAGCAGCCAGGAAGGAGGGTATGAGGATCAGGCTTAACGCTCAAAGGCACACTCCCTGGGAACCCCTTACAGTAACTAGGCCCTAACACCTAAAGTTTCCACCACCACACAAAATAGCACCACCAGCTGAGGAAGCAAGCATTCAATACCTGTGGATGAGGGGGCAACTCATATTCAAACTATAACAGAACCTTGCACACTTTTGATTGAAATGTACATTAGTGTAGTCATTATGGAAAATGGTATGGAAATTTCTTGAAAAATTAGAACAGAATTGCCATATGATTCAGCAGTCCCACTCCTGTGTATATATCCAATGGAAATAAAATCACTATTTTGAAGAGGCATCTGTACTCCCATGTTGATTGCAGCACATTTCTAATAGCTAAGAAATGTTAACGACATAAGTGTCTATGAACTGATGCATGGTTAATAGAGCCATAAGAGGATGAGATCCTCACCGTTGTGACAATACTGATTGAGGGGGAGATTATGTTAAGTGTCATAAGCAAGGCATATGCATGATCTTACTCATATGTGAAATTTTTTAAAAAGTTGAACTTTTAGAAGCTGAGAATAAAATGGTGGTTACCAAAGCCCAAGGAAATTAGTGTGTGTGTGTGGGGTGGGGGGAGGGATGGGAACAGACTGATAAATGGGTACTAAGTTACAGTTAGCTACAGCAAGAAGTTCTGGTGTGCTACTGCACAGTGAGGTGACTATAAAGTAACAATTATGTACTGTGCATCTCAAAAAGTTAGAAGAAAACATTTGGAAAGGTTTTTTAACCATAAAACAGTGATAAATGTTTGAGAAGATAAATATATTTAACCTGATTTAAACATTATGTAATGTATCTGTATAGAAACGTCACAAGGTATCCCGTGTGTGTGTGTGTGTGTGTGTGTGTGTGTGTGTGTAATGTTCATGCTTTTATGGGTTTGGTAAATTGATTAAAATAAAAGGATAAAAACATAAAGAGTAGATATAAATTCCTAGATTTTTTTCCTTTAATACTTATATTGTAGCATTTATAATGTAAACATTTTTTACACTTTTATTCAGTAAATCTAGTTGATACTTTTGCAAACTTGTGAAGAACAATTTTCAAATGTGATTATTCAGTTTTCTGTCAAGTGTCTTGGTCTATGTCTGGTACGTGGTCTGGTGCATCTATAATTAAATAGTCTCCAGTTACTCCTATTTAGATTGATAAGACTATATGGGTGCTGCTATACAGTCACACATTCACAATTACACAAGTCACTGTTGCATGCATGTTTTGAATGTAAGCCCTTATGTTAATGAAGTTTTTTTTTTTTTCAGTCACCAAGGAAAGTGACGGAGAAAGAGTCTAGGTAAGTCAGAATAAATAAGCTTTGCTAGGATTTAAGTGATGAAACAGTGGTAAAGTCCATGAGTTTTAATGTGTTCTGCCCTTTTAGTCTTATTCATCTCTCTCTCCTTCTTTTACTATGAATATGTTTTATCATTCTTGGATTTGTTTCTCTCTCTGCTACTCTGGGAATTTGCATTGCTTGTTTTTTTGTCTTTTGGTCTGAAATTGTAGCTTGTATACTTACTAATACAAGGACTTCAGAACACTTTAATTTAATAGAAGCTCATTTTGTTTTGCATGCTTTAAAAATATTTTCTTCTGTGCCAGTTGCAGTGGTTCAAACCTGTAATCTCATCTACTTGGGAAACAGAAATCAGGAGGATTGCTGTTTAAGGCCAGCCTGGGCAAAAAGTTCATGAGACTCCATCACAACCAATAAAAGTACACACCTGTCATCCCAACTAGCCAGGAAGCATAAATAGGAGGATTGCAGTCCAGGCTGGCCTGAGCGTAAAGCAAGACACTATTTCAAAAATAACTAAAGCAAAAAGGGCTGGGAACCTCGCCTGAGTGGTAGAACACTTGCCTAGCAAGTGTGAGGCCCTGAGTTTAACCCCCAGTACCACCAAAAAGATACTCCTTTTTAGCACCAACAAATATTAATAATGTTCTATATAATCAATTTTTTGATTTTCCAGTCATTAACTATGGTGTTTTGTATTTACATATTTTGAATCTCTGAGTTTTCTGTTTGATTTCTTTTGCCTGTTACTTTAATCATATCCTATAGAATCTCTATTAGTGAAAATTTTCTAGTGGTAGTTCTTAATTTGCTGTGAAGTTGAAGATGGACAAATTCTATTCTCAATTATAAAGTATATGGTTTCTGGATATGATGAATTTGAACGCTCACTGACTTGTGTTCCATTGTTGCCATGGAGATTTCAGATGTCTCACTGTTTAACGGTTGGGCGGTTAAACCCAACCATTGAACATACTGTATCTTTCTTTCTGCTTTTAAAATACTTTTTTTTGCTTATGTTTGTTTTTTTTATGTTTCATAATTTTCAAATCAAATCACTCATCTTTTCTGTACCAAGATGATTCAGTTTAAGTTTTGTGGTCTTTAATTTTTAAGTATGTTTGCAAGTGATGACATATTTTCATTAACCAGCTGCTAGATGTCCAAGGATAAAAGCTGTGTCTTTTCTTTCTTTCATAATCTTTTTAATTTTTTCTTTAGTGAATAATATAAGGCTTAACAAAATCATTATTCAGTTAAATGTAATAAAATGTTTTTATAAGTATACCATAAAATGTAAATATATACTTATGATGAGAGAAAAAAATAGAGATAACAAGTCTTTTGAGATTAGATCCCAAGACACCTATGACGAGACACCATTAGCGAAAGTCAGAAGATGTAGTTTGTTTATTTTCTGATCAGAATAAGAACAAAATCCAAGTATTTTGTCATTTTTTCTTATGCATAGATATAAGACGTTTATCATATGAGGCTTTGAGCAACACAAAATCCCTATTAATTTTACTCAAGGAGACAATCAGTGCATCACAGGTGCATCATTGAAAGTCTTTATGTACAAAAGATGTATTTATTCCAAGGTATGTGAAGACAAAATTAAACAATAGGGTGAATTGACCAACAGAAAAAAAGAGGTTAGCCTAGAATAAGTTGTTTTGATGTAAAAAAATTGGCATATTTTTAGTGGGAACAAACTGACACTATTAGAAAAGGGTAAATGAGAGTACTGATAAATGCCTTTTGAATTTAATTGTGGAAATTACAGGATGGAACAAGAAGTCTCAAGTCATTACCTGGAAAATCCTAGAAATTTATGATTTATTTAATTACTGTTTATTTAATGTAGGATAGTTGCATATGTGCATTTATGTGTGTGTTTATAAGTGAAAACATACAGTGCATATAAATGGCTAAGTTAAAAATATAGAGCTGCATCATTTCTTTTAATACTTACCTTGTTCTGAAAATTACTGAATAGTTCCCTATGGTCATCTAGTTTGTTTGCAGTCTTTCTGGTTGTAATGACCAAATTAACATCATGGCACATATATAATTTTTGACATGTGCACATACATCCGAAAAACAAGTTCTAGAAAGTGGAGTTGCTAGTTCAAAGTGTGTGAGCATTTTTATCTTTGCTAGTGATTGCCAAAATGTTCCTTAGAGATTGAATTGATTTGTTTCCCCAACTACATGTCTATCACCTCTTCAAATAAATTGTGTTGGCAAACATTGATCTTCATGAAAATAGCATATTCTTGTATTTTAATTTATATTTATGTTTTGCATGTTTTTGTTTTGCCTATTAAGTTATAGCTCCTGTTAGGAATGTTGTGATATTTCTTAAATTTCACTGTAAACCTTTTTTCAAGTGAGATTTCTCTCATTGAGAAATCATGATATTTTAATTTTCTATTTTTTCTTACTTTCTTTTGTAAGGATATAGAAAATTTCCTATTTATATTTGAATAAGTAAGAGTTTGGGTGGTCAAATTACTAGTAGGAAGTTTATACAGATAGAGGGCATAGAGCTCTTTCCCAGATTTTTAGCTCATTTTCTTGCTACACCTTTAATCTCTTTGCAGAGATCTGCTTTTTTTTTTCTACTTCATCAGAGCCCATGAAATGACAATCTTTTTCTGATATTCCTAAGACATTCATACTCACTGTTAAGCACTCTATTTCTGGTGTTTCTAAAGTTATTTTGATGCTTGTATTTCTACACGTATAGCTTCCTCTGTTCTGCATGAGCAGGCTTGCAGACCTGATGCACTCTTCTATCAGGTACTAATTCTGTTGATGTGTATTCCTTCTGCATATGCATTATTTGAAATTTGTGGATTTTCAAAAAGATCTAGGCTCAATAAAGGTTTACATTGTGCAGAACTTATTCTCCTTTATACAAAAATTTTTGGTTAATGTGTATTAGTTGTACATTTTAATGGGGTTTAGTATGCTATTTCAGTACATGCATGCAGTGTGCACTGATCAAACCCAGTCTTACTCTTGCCACACTCTTCCTACTTAATCCAAGGAAATCACTATTCTACATTCAGGTTGGATTTTATTATTATTATTTTGTCTTTGAAAAATTATTTTTATTTGTGTATATTAATTGTAAAAATTGAGAAGTTTCTTATGATATTTCTATTCATGCATTTAATATATTTTAATATTTATCTTCTCTATGACTTTCTTACACCCCCTCTACCCAATCATTCCTTTTTCAAGTATTTTTGCAAGTTTTAAAAAATGGGTTTAATTATGGACTTTTCATATGTGTATACAATGTACTTTGATCCCTCTTTTGTAGTAGTGAGGAGATTTGAATCAAGACCATTGCCATGCTTCTATACAGCACCCAGAAATGTGTGCTTATTACTTCTATTTAAAAATGTCTTCAAACAGTAGCTAAGTGGAGGCAGAGAGAGAGAGAGAGAGAGAGAGAGAGAGAGAGAGAGAGAGAGAGAGAACAGCCAAAGGAAACTTTAAGGGTGAATTGGTGGAATGAACATCACACAGAAGGTTGATAATTAGTAAACTGAAAATCAGCAGTTCCCACTTATCCACAAAGGATGAATTCCAAAATCCCCAGTGGATACCTAAAGCTGCAAGGATAAGAGCAAACCCTCTATTTACCATGTTTTTACTCTATATACATTCTTATGATAAAGTTTAATTTATAAATTAGACATATCAGGAGGTTATTTACTAAAGTTAAACAATATGCTATAATAAAACATGAATACAGTCTCTTTCACTCTTTCACAGTACATTATTATTCTGAAAAAAAGTCCTCAAATTTTATAAATTAATCCTTGTCAGACTTTAACTAGATCTATTAATTATAATTACATAGATGAGACTATAGGTAAATAATGTCTTTAATCTACATGAACTGCTTTTTAGGTTTAACTCAGCATTCTAAGTGACCTTTTCACTTCTAAGTATCAAATATCACAATGACTCAGAACTTATCATGTACTACTCTTTTCCTTAATTATATATCAATTTAAGTCTAACATTCAAATCATGCTGTTTACTAGAGGTTATATCCTTTTATCTTTCTAGATAATAAACTTGATTCATTTTACCCTACATAGTATACTGGAACATATTTGCTAATTGTGATGCTTAATTTTTTCTAAAATTAGTTGTATAAAATAATGGACTTCAATATGATATTTTCATACTTGCATACTCTGTATTTCGATCATATCACCCCCATGAACCTTTCTTGTCCTTTTCCTTCTACCCTTGGATCCCTTTTCCCTCAAATAATTTCCATTCTGCAGATTCCACATATGAAAGGAAAACATATGATATTTGTCTTTCTGAGTCTGGCTTATTTCGGTTAACATGATGATCTCTACTTCTACCTGTTTTCCTGTAAATGACATTATTTTGTTTTTCTTTATGGCTAAATAATATCCTATGTGTATATAGAGCACATTGTCTTTATCAATACATCTGTTGATGGGCATCTAAGATGATTCCATGATTCGGCTATTAGGAATAGTGTTATAATAGATACAGGTATGGATGTATCTCTATTATAAATTAACTTTGATTCCTTCAGGTGTATATGTGATGGTGAATCTTGATTATATTGAAGAGTGCCTAATAGAATAGTGAAGTACATTTCGGGTATGTCTGCAAGGGCTTTTCCATAGAGGATATATGCTTGAATATGGGCATTCTACAAGCTTAGGGTCCAGGCAGGATAAAAGGGGGAAAATGAGAAAGTTAGCCAGAGCAGGTATTCTTTCCCTCTTCTCCCTGGTTGCCATGATGTGAGCTGCTGGGCTCTATCATGTCATAATCACTGCCATAATAGAGTGAAACCTCTGAAACCATGAGCCAAAATAAAATCCTTCCTTCCTTAAATTGTTTATGTCAGGTAATTTGTCACAGGGATTAAAAGTTTGACTAATGCGCTTATTGTCACTATTATCTTCGGTTTCCCAAACAGTGGAGAACATCACCACAGTGAATGAATTTCTTTTGCTGGAGCTGACATGTGTTCAGGAGCTGCAGCCTGTAATCTTTATGATTTTCCTCATTTTGTACATAGTAAACCTCCTTGGAAATGGGGCCATATTAGCGATTGTCCTTTCAGAGCCAAGACTCCACTCCCCCATGTACTTTTTCCTGGGAAATCTTTCTTGTCTAGACATTTGTTATTCTTCAGTGACAATGCCCAAGCTAATGGCAAACTTCCTTTCCAGTCACAGGGCCATATCTTTTGTAGGCTGTATCACTCAGCTACACTTCTTCCACTTTCTGGGCTGCACCGAGGCTCTTTTGCTAACCATCATGGGATTTGATCGATTCATGGCCATCTGCAATCCACTTCACTACCCTGTCATCATGAACCTCCAACTGTGTGTGCTGTTGGCAGCTGTGGCCTGGATCACCAGCTTCTTCTATGCTCTCATGCATTCTGTCATGACTGCACACCTGAACTTTTGCCACTCTCAGAAACTCAATTACTTCTTCTGTGATGTTAAGCCCCTCTTGGAATTGGCTTGTGGTGACATAAGGCTCAATCAGTGGCTCATTTCCATGGTCACTTGCAGTTTAGCCATGGCAGCTTGCTTCTTCACACTTCTTTCCTATTTCTATATTATTGGCTTTCTTCTGTTGAAGAACCGGTCCTGCAGTATGCTCCAGAAGGCTATGTCCACGTGTGCCTCCCATTTTATGGTGGTGTGTCTGTTTTTTGGAACTGTGGCACTCAATTATATTCCTCCTACTTCTGCTACATCTGTAATACAGGAAAAATTTGTGGGAATCATACATACTACTGTCACCCCAGTGCTGAATCCATTGATATATACTCTTAGGAATAAGGAAGTGATGTTGGCTCTAAGCAGATTCTTCCAGAGAAAGCTGAAACTATTTGCCTGAGAAAATCAGTCAAAGAAATTTAAATGGTCTATTTATGGATGAAAATATTATTATTTTTCATCCATAAGAAATCAGTGCATTTCTTACATTTTATTTTAATTTCAGAAATTTGTTTCATTGTTCACTAGATTTTTCATTCTACTATTCTAATTTGTTCCTCAGATAGTTATACATTCATTCATTTGAACTAGTTTGTGAGCAAGTCATGTTCAAAATACAGAGTACACAACAGTGGGAAACATCCATGAGGACATCAATGAAGTCATGGATCTTAAGTTTCACATAAGGGGACAGACAATAAATAATGAGTAAGGAAATAAATGTCTCTGTCTGAAGGTAATGCATGTTGTTGAGGGTAATGGAAAAGCAGCATGCTGAGTTGGGCACTGTTTATACAACTTGATCAAAAGAACACCTTTCCAAGAATGGACATTTGGCTAGAACACTCAAGGAAATGCAGGAGTTAGTCATGCTGGTATGTGAGGATATAGCTTTTTGCTTTTTTTAAAGAAACAATGTAAAGTGAAAGACCATTGAGACATTGAGTGTGCTCTTTGCTTATGAATATGGCAAAATGACAAATATGTCTGGAAAGCGGTGGGTTATGGAGAGAATGGCAGGTGCATTCAGAGAGGTGACAATGTCTGTGACATAAGCATCTTATTACTCAGTTGAAGGATTTGGGATTTACTCTGCATTAAATAGGATGACACTCTGGCATTTGCAGAGAGACCTGACTTGATATATCTTCTGTATTCAAGGAATCACATTGAATTCTATGTTGAGAATGGAGGGTAGGGAGGAAGGATGAAGTCCAGATTTGCTTAAGACCTTTGGGTGAGAATTGAAGGCGCCTTAGACCACAGTGATAATATGGAGATAAAAGTAAGTACTTTCCGTCTATATGTTGAGCATAGAACTTTCAATATTTGCAGATAGCTGTGAAGATGAGAAGTACTAAGAATGATTCTCTGTATTTTTTAAGTCCAGAAAAATGGCTGTGGTATCAGTACCTTAGTCTAGGAAACTATCAAAGGTTCATATATTTGTATTTTAGCTTTCCTCATAAGGGGGAATTATCTGAACTGAATCCTTTCCTTCTGGTAATTAAAGCCCTGTTTTGGCCTGAGAATATATTTTTAAGATGGTTATCTTGAAATTAGTTTGCATGTCTTAAGGTCTTTAAAGTCTTTAAAACTTCACTACCAAATTGCTAATCTATTTATAGTAATTTATTTTTCTTGGACATTAATTCAGTTTTTAAAATACTAAGAATAATAAAACTTAGTTTTCAATTTTGGGTAGTTTAGTTTTACTAAGAAGAATCATAAGAATAGAAACAACTAGCAAATAAGTCAGAATATGACTAGTGAGGAGTATTTTCTAGAGTGTAATTGGAACTGAAATCTAAAATTAATAGAAATTGTTGTCTAAAGTGGAAGCACTGTATTTTATATTTCATACTATTTATCACAAAGATACAATAGCCTAGGAGTACTGGCATACATTATTAATCATATGAAAATAATAAATAATTTTAAGAATAAAGGTAAATTCTCAACTATTTTCTCAATGCCTGTCACTAGTTGTTAGATACATTAGTTGATACACACACTCACATATACAATTAAATGTTTTACACAATTTATTGGTCTGTACTTAACACTAGATTAAAAGATAAGTTGCATGTTTCTGATATATTTACTGATCTGAATAGATATTTATTCATCATGAATTACTTGTCTTCTATTTTGTCTGAACCACATTTTTTCTCTGTTTCTCTCTCTGGTCATATTTATTTTTATAAGAGTTACATTCTAAATTCCTGTTAATATCCCAATATGTATATTTCTAGATAATTGTTGGTGTTGAGTGACTTTGTAAAACCACAAAAATGTGATTGTTGACATCTTCAAAGGTTTACTTAGCACATCTGTGTGTATCTGAACTCTAGAGGTAAGGAAAATAAATATTTATTTATAATAAAATATTTTCTTTCTCCTATATCTGGTTTGTTTTCACACAAATAAAAAGGCTGGACAGAAATTCATACTTGCAACATAAACATTTACTTTGAGTTCTTCTGAACAAATAATTTCCAATTTTTGTTGCATTTTAGAATAGCCCTCACTATATAACCTAAGCTCATGTTAAACTCACTATGTAGTTCAGTTTGACCTTATACACCCAGTTCTCCTGCCTCTGATTTCTGAGAGCTGGGATTACAGGCACGAGCTACCATGTCTACTCCTTGTTGCACTTTTAATGATAAAAACATCAGTGTATTTTATTTGAAATTATAGTCTCAAGGATGTCAGGAAGATGGTGAAACAGGAGGTTTTCCCTCTTGTATTTTCCCTCACCAATAACAATTTGAGAGCCATTCATGGACAAAAGTGTCTGTGTGAGAGTTGGAATCCAAAGACAAGTTTTTGGCCTCAATTCCAACTGTAGACCATGAAATAGCACATTAGTTGTCTTAAGAACCTTTTTTACACAAAAGTATCAGAGAGAAAAAATGCAAAACAGAAAAGAAAGCATAAGGACTTAGGAGATACCAGCACACGAACAAACAAACACAGTGTGATACACTTAGAAGGTGAAGACAGAAAGAGTAAGGAAACTTAGGTAAAGACGTAATAGCTGAAAATTCCCAAATCTTGGAAAGGATAGGGACAGATATATAAAGCTTAAAGAATCCCAAGTAAGATCAACTAGAAGACAAGTACACCAAGATACATTACAATAAAAAAGAACAAAGATGAGGGAATACATAGCCACTAGACTTGCCATACAAAAATACTAATGGAAGTTTTCAAAGGTGAAATAAAAGGATATTAAGTAACAGCATAAAGTATATGAAAGTGTAAAGCTCACTGGTAAAGATAAATATCGTCAAATTTAGAACATTGTGAGACTGAAATGGTAGAACAAAGACACATTTAAATAGAGTGCCAAAGATAAAAGTATTAAACTATAAAATGATTTGTTAATTAATGCATGATGTAGAAATGTGTGCAGAATGACATCAAGAGTAGAAAGATGTGTGTGTGGGGAGGTTAGTGAAAGTGTGTAATGTTTGTACATAATTAAAGTTAATTTGCTTAGTTAAAATAGAATACTGCAACTGTAAAATGGGCAATGTAAGCCTCAAGGTAACCACAGAAAGAACCTTTCAATAGCCTCACCAAGATAAACAGAAAGATTTTCAACCATACCAATACTAAAATGTTGACAAATTACAAAAGAGAAAAACGTGAGAGGAAAAAGCTACATGGAAATATATAACAATACAGAACAATAATCAAAAAGATAATAGTAAGTCCTTACTAATAATTAATTTAAATGTCACTGGATTAAATTGTTTAATCAAAAGACATAGAGTGGCTGAATGGACAACAATCAAGAATGTAACAACATTCTGCCTATAATTGGTTCAAATTAACCTTAAGTACATTCAAAGGCTATTATAAGTGAAGGAAACAATCATATTCCATGCAAATGGTAACCAAAAGAAAGAAGGGAGGTTATTCTTTTATGAGACAGACAGACTTTCACTCAAAATCTGTTATAAGTGATAAAGATGGTAGATTATCATGAAGATATAACAATTGTAGATATTTGTACATCCCTCTTGAAGGTATGTATCACATAAAGCAAAACAATTATGGTAGGGAACCTCAATAATCCACTTTCCTCAAGGGACAGACTGTCCAAAAGAAAATCAGTCAGGAAAGAGTGAACTTGGTACTAGAAAAGACTGACTGTACCTAAGAGACATAAGCAGAGCGTTACACTTCACTATTGTGGAATACTATTATTCCCAAGTATACACAGACCATTTCTAGCATGGATCATATTGTGATCCACAAAAGAATTCTTACTAAATTTAAGAAGAGGTAAATATGTCAACTATCTTTTCCATCTACATTGGTAGGAAACTAGAATTCAGTAGTAGTAGTAGTGATAGGAAAATTATAAATTTCACAAATGTGTGGAAATTAAATAATATGCTATTGACCTACCAGAGGGTCAAAGAAGAAATAAAAAAGGAAATATAAAAATATTCTGAGATAATCAAAAACTAAGTTTGAAACTTATGAGGTGCAGCAAAAGAAGTTCCAAGAGGTAAATTTATAGTTATTAATGCTCTCATTAAGTCAACAAAAAAGATCTTAAGTATAGAAGCTTACTGTATACCTCAAAGAACTAGAAAAAAACCCAAGTCCAAAGTTTTTTTAAAGATAGATGAAACCAGATGAATTCATGGGTGAATATTTGAAAATATTTAAAGAAGAATCAAGACCAATCCTTCTAAAACTCATCCAAAAACTTTAAAAGAGCACCTCCTGACTTTATGAGACCAGTTACACCTTCATGCCAAGTGCAGATAAGGATTGCACAGGAAGAAAATTATAGGTCAACATTCCAGTAAGTACAGTAGAGAAGAAAATCACACATCAACTAGTAGGTCTACCTGTTTTTCTAGGACAATAAAATTAATCAGACTTTAGCTTGACTAACCAAATGAGTGAGAAAATCCATATTAAATAAAATATTAATGAAAGAGAATTTACTACAACTTACATCATAGGAATACTATCATAGACCAGTGTGAACAATTCTATACAAGCACAGTGGGTTATCTAGGAGAAATGGATATATTTCTAGAAACACATAACCTACCAAGAAAGAATCATGAAAAATCAGACAATTTAAGTAGGACCAAAATGAGTAAGGAGAATGAAACAATAAATATTTCCTCTCAACAAAGTAAAACAAGGACCAGGGAGGTGCATGGGTGAATATTTACAAATACTTAAAGAACAATCAATACCAATCATTCTCAGACTCATCCAGAAAAATTAAAGAAACCATCTATAAGCTTTATATTTTTATTTTAAAATTATATTATTGTTGTACTGGGGATATATTGTGACATTTATGGAAGTTCCTATATCATCATTAATTCATCCCCTCCATCATCCTCCTTTATCCTCTTCTCACTCCATTCCTGGAATAGTTTCAGCAGGTTTCATTTTTCCATTTTTGTACATAATATCTCCACCACGTTCACCCTCCCATACCCTTTCCTTATATCTCCCCCGTCTCATTGGTACCTACCCCCAGACAGGAACTGTTTTAACTTTTTGTTCTCCATTTTTTAAATAAATGGGTTTTTTTGGTTGTTTAACAGAGCTATACAAGGAGTTTCATTATGATAGTTCCATGTATAAATGTATTATACCATAAATTGGTTCATCTCTTCTATTTTACTCCTTTCTACCTTAGTCTTTTTCTTATGGTGATTTCAACAGCTTTAAAAATTCTATATTCATTCCTACATATAATGTACATCAACCATATTCACCTTCTTAATTTCCTTCTTTTACTCCCCTCTCCCATTAGTGATCTCCCATTAACATAATGTGTTTTTCATAACATTGCTTGTTTTTGTATTGTGTCTATTTCCCAAATATAAGAGAAAACATGCGGCCTTTGTCTTTCTGAGTCTGGCTTACTTCACTTAACATGATGTCCTCCAACTGTATCCATTTACCTTCAAACCAACCATCTATCTCCAACCTTTTTGAAGTCAGTAATATGCTCATACCAAATCCATATAAAGATGGTAAAGAAAATTAGAGACAATATCTCTGATGAACAAAGTTGCAAAAAATTTTAGCAAAATATTAGCAAAACAAAACCAACTCACCAGCACATTAAAGGATCACTGGCCCCCCAAATTTCATTGGACATACTGATACTAAGATCTACTAGTGAAAATTATAGGACAACACTCAAGATCTAAGAATAGACAGCAACTTTCTGAATAGGAGTGCAATAGCTCAGAAAATAATAGAAGAAATGGTAAATGGAATTGCAACAAACTGAAAAGATTCTGCCTAGTAAATAAAACAATTAGCAGAGTAAAGAGATGGTACGGAATGGGAGAAAAATCTTTGACAGTCATTCATCTGGCAGGGGATTAATATCCAGGATATATAATGAACCCAAAACATTAATTACAAAAAGTGTAAACAATTCAATCAATAAGTGAGCAAATGAATTAAAAGATACTTTTCAAATTGAGATAAAATGATCAATAAAACCATACAAAATGTTCAACTTTGTTTTATTTTTGAGACAAGTTTCCATCATGTAGCCTTTGCTTGTATCATCTTACCCTGCCTCCCATGTGCTGGATTACAGGCGTGTACCATTGCTCCTGGCCAATGTTCAACATGGAGTAAATGCTATTCAAAACTGCATTGAGATTTTATCTCACCACAGTAGGATTGACTACTACTGTAAAAAGAAAAAACAAACAACAAATGTTGGTAAGGATATAGGGAAAAAGGGCCCTTATACACTGTTAGTGGGAATGCAAGTTAGTATAGTCACAATGGAAATCAAAACAAAGATTCTTGAAAAAATTAAAAATAAAACCATCAAAAACTGCAGCATTACCACCCTGGGTATATAGTGAAACAATCACAGGCTGTGTACAATAGAGATTACCTTGTTCATTGTGGCACTAATCACAGTAGCCAAGTCATGTAGTCAGCCAAGGTGTCCACTAATAGATAAATGGATAAAGAAAATGTGATATATATGCAAATATATATATATTCAATGGAGTATTATTTAACCACTAACAAGAATGAAATCATGTCTTTTGTAGGAAAATGGATAAAACTGGAGTTAATCAGGTTAGGCAAAATAAGTCAGATTCAGAAAGATAAGCATTGCATATTTTCTGTCATAGGTGGCCTCTTAAATGACATGAAGGTATAGGCATGACTATTGGGGAATAGGAAGGTGTCCCTATTGTATGTTGATGTAAATTCCTTCAGATTTGTGCCTGTGTATAGCAAGATCATATCACAGTTCTACATTTAGTTTCTTGAGGACTCTACATACTGACATCCTTAGTGGCTGGAAAAAAAAAAGTGTATGAGACTTGCCTTTTCCCACATTCTCTCCAGCATTTGTTGTTCATTTACTTGATGATTCCAGCTTTTTTTTTTTTTATTTCTCAAGTCAAATCATACATCAGTGTGTGTGTGTGTGTGTGTGTGTATGTCTGTGTGTGTTACTAGTTATTGAACCCAGGGCTTTTGTCCTTGCTAAGAAAAACTCCTCCACTTGGTCTCTGACACCAGCCCTTTTGAGCATGGGATGTCTGTCCATCTTCTAGTGTCTTCTTCAATTTCTTTCTTTAAGGTTTTGTAGTTTTTCATTATAAAGGCCTTTTACCTCCTTGGTTAGGTTTATAATTAGATGCTGTGAATGGGATTATTTTCCTGATTTCTTTCTCAGCCTGTTCATTTTTGGTATATAGAAAAGCTACTGATTTTTATACATCTATGTTCCCAAAAGGGCTTATATCAGATCTAGGAGTTTTTGGTGGTGTCTTAAGGGTCTTTTAAGGTAGAATTATATCATCTGAAAATAGGGATAATTTGATTTTTCCTTCCCTGTTTGAATCACTTTTGTTACTTTCTCTTACCTTATTGCTCTGGCTCAGAATTTCAGTATTATATTAATAAGTGTGGTGATAGTGTACACCTTTGTCTCCTTCTTGACTTTAGGGGAAATGACTTCAGTTTTTCCTCATTTATTATGTTGTTGGGCTATAGTGTTTTCATATAGCTTTTATTATGTTGAAGTACTTTCCTTCTATTCCTAGTTTCTTTAGAGCATTTATCATGAAAGAATGTTGAATTTTGTTAAAGGTTTCTTTAGCATTAATTGAGATGTTTATGTGAATTTTGGCTATGATTCTGTTTATATGCTGTATTACATTTATTAATTTGTGTACGTTGGGTCATCCTTGAATCCTTGGAAAGAAAACAAACTGAGCCTGGTGTATGATATTTTTGGTGTGTTGTTAGATTCAGTCTGTAAGTATTTTATTGAGAATTTTGCATCTATGTTTATTAAAGAGATCAGCTATTAATTCTCTCTCTATGTCTATGTCTGTCTGTCTGTCTCTCTTTCTTGCGCATCCTTGTCTGATTTTGGAATGAGTGTAATACTGGCTGCATAGGATGAGTTTGGTAGTGTTTTTCCCTTCTTATTTCATGATAAAGTTTGAAGAGAATTGGCATTAGTTCTTCTTTAAAGGTCTGATAAAATTCAGGAGTGAATTCATTAGGTCCTGGGCTTTTCTTTGTTGGGAGACTTTATTTTTGCTTTAGTCTCATTGTTTGTTATAGATCGATTTAAGTGATTTATATTCTCTTGGTTAAGTTTTGGTAGGTTAATGCATCTAGAAATTTATCCATTTCTTCTAGATTTTCCAGTTTATTTGCATATAAGTCTCAAAGTATTTCCTAATGATCTTCTGGAATTCTTTGGCAATGTTGTGATACCCTCTTTAACATATCTAATTTTATTAATTTCGGTCTTTTCCTTCCTTTTCCTAGTCAGATTAGCTATCATTAATATTGTCTTCTCCAAGAACCATCTTTTTCTTTCATTGATTCTTTTTATAGTATTTTCAGTTCTGTTTTTTTTTTCCACCTCCTAATTTTGGGTTTAGCTTGTTCTTATTTTTCTATGAACTTGAGGTACATCATTACTATGCATATTATTAGAGATTGCTCTGTTTTTTGATGTAGGCCCTCATACCTATAAACTTTCCCCTTAACACTGCCTTTACTGCAATAAAGATTCTGACAACTCTTTGATTTCCTCCTTTATTTCTTCAATGACCCACTGTTCATTCAACAAAGTGTTGCTCAATATCCATGTGTTTAAATATTTTCCATAGTTACTTCTATTGTTCATTCTAGTTTTATTCCATTGCAGTCTGATACAATACATGGAGTTATTTCATCTTTATTATGTTTGCCAAGACTTGCTTTGTGTCCTAAAATATGATCTATTTTGGAGAAAGAGTCATGGGATGCTTAAGAATATGTATTGTGCAGCTGGTGGAAGACATACTCTGTGGCTGTCTGTTAAGTCCACTTGGTTTATAGTGTCATTTAAGTCTGAGCTTTTTTTAGTTGATTTTTTTTTATTTGGATAACCTATCTATTGGTGACAATGGAGTATTAAAGTCTCTTACTATCATTGTGTTGTGTCTATCTATGCTTTTAGGTCCAGCAGTGTTTGCTTAACGAAGTTGGGTGCACCAGCACTGAGTGCATCTAAGTTAACAATTATTATTTCACCTTGATTTTTTATTCCCTTTATTAATATGAAGTGACCTTCTTTATCTCCTCTAATTTTGATTTGAACTCTATCAGAAATGACTATAGCTACTTAGGCCTGTTTTCAGAATCCATTTGCTTGGAAAATATTTGTCCACCCTTTCACCCTAAACCACTATTTGTTTTTGTTAGTGGGATGCATTCCTTGTAGGCAGCAAATTGTCAGGTCTTGCTTTTTAATCCAGATTGCTATTATATGTCTTTGATTGGAGAATTGAGACCATTAACATTCAGTGTTAATACTGAAAGGTATTTGTTGCAATTCCTGCCATTTTGCTGCTTTTTTAAGCATTTGTTTCTCCTACTCTTTGTTTATCTACTCATTTGGTGATATTTATTCCCAAATTTTCATTCTGTGTTTCTCTTTTTCTTCTAGTATAGTTCCTTAAACTTAAATATTTTCCAGAGTGCTGGTTTTTTGGCCATAAATTGCTTAGATTATGCTTATTGTAGAAGGTTTTCATTTCTCCTTCAATTAGGAATGGTAGCTTTGCTGGGTAGAATAATCTAGGTTTCCAGTGATTTTCCTTTCAGTACTTGAAATATATTCTTTTTTTTCCCTCTGTACTTGATGTTTTAACTATAATATGCCCTGGGGGAAGTTCTATTTTGGCCATGTCAGTTTTGAGTCCTAGAGGCCTCTAGAACCTGGATAGGCATCTCTTTCTCAAGATTTTAGGAGACTTCTGCTATTGTTTTGTTGAGTATGTTTCCTGTTTCTTTGGCTTGTAGCTCTTCTTCTTCAATTCCCATAATTTGTAGGTTTGGTCTTTTAATGGAGTGACAGAGTTCTTGAGTATTGTTTGCCTCTATTTATTATTTTTTTCTGTATATTCACCTGATTTTTCTATTATATCTGCTTTGTCTTAAATCCCTGATATTGTCTTATACTTGATTTAGTTTGCTGGATCAGCTTTCAACTGAATTTTTTATTTGAGTTAAAGAGCTTTTCATTTCCAGAGCTTTATTTATTTTCAGGCTTTCTCTTTACTGAATTCTCACTTGATATCTTGCATTGTGTTCCTTATTCCTTAGTTCATTTATCTATTTATTTGTATTTCCCTTGATTTCATCCAGCTGCTTGTTTGCATTCTCTTTGTGTTCAGTTGTTTGTATTCTCTTTGAATTCATTTAGGTATTTATTCATATTGTCTTTGATTTCACTGAGATGTTTATGCATGTCTTCTTTCATCTCATTAGTCATTCTCATCATTATTATTTTGATCTCAGAAATCGAGATTTCATCACCTTAGCTACCAATCAGATCCTTTATTGTGTGATCGTTGACTTTTTGAGATGTCATGTATTCTTGCCTTCTCATATTTCTTGTGCTTCAATTTTGAGATTCGCACATCTGTAGCTAATTAGTTGGTTGGGGTTAACAGTCACCTGAAGTCTTTCCCTTGGATTGTTCTCTATGTTCTGACAGGACTGATTCGTGGCATGGTTGATGTGCCATTCTAGACCAATGACCTGGAGTACAATTTTCATAGGGGTCCAAGATATTTGCACCCATGTGCTGAGTTTGCCTGAGTAGTGGCCCTCAGGACTAAAGTCAGTTTGTCCCACTGGCTGGTTTCTGTACTGGCCTTTCTGCATGAGGTGGTAGGGCACAGATGGCTGGCTTCTATCTGGTGCCCTGGGCAAAGCTTGCCAACTTCCTCTTAGCCCTCCAAGCAGTTGCTTTTTCATGAGTGACTCTTTCATGAGTGACTCTTGCAGAAAGAAATTTAAATCTGGACAGTAAACAAAGTAAAACAAGACAAAAGACATCTTGTGTACCAGGCTGGGAGGTACACAAGATGGAGCAGGCCAGGTCAACACCCATCTGTCCACTCTGAATTTGTGCCTTTAGGAATTTAGAGATTAGTTTTTCTAGCTATGATCTGTACTTGGTGCCCTCCTCTTTTTAGTGCACTAACTTGCTCACTTCTCCTTGCAGACATGTTCATGAGGTTTTATTGCAGATTTGTGGAGATGCAGGAAGTACCTGTCAGCAACACACCATCTTGTGCCTTATACTGAATGCATATTGAGTGTTTATCCTTCTAAAAAGGTTTCCCATCACCCCCAAATTATTATAGATTAGACCTAAAATTTTTGTGCTTTCATTGAAAATTTATTTCCTACCCTTTTGTTTTTGTGTTTTAGGGTGGTGATATCTACCTTACCCTCGACAACTTATATCTTTTCAGTTCCTTTTTACATTTGCCTTTCCCTGATATAAAAGTGATCATGACTTTTCCAGTATTTTTCACATTCATTGGTTTCTTGCAATCCCCCTGACTCCACCTTAAACTCTTATTGCTTTATCACTGAACTATTTCCATATTTCCCAAATGAGAAGCTTGCCTACATTTTTTCTATCTTAGTTGATTTTGTGAAAAGGCCTAGATCACTCTTCCTAAAATACTACTTTGACACACAGGATTCTAATCGTAAAACTTAAATTTATTTTCTACAAAAAAATTCTACCTAAATGATTTCTAAATGACTTTCTTAGCATTCTTTCCAAAGCTGCCTTTCAATAAACTCCTCACATTTAAATCCCACTATTCTCCTAAAATAATTCTCTTAAATCTAACATGCAAATTAGATATAAATCTTAAACTTATTCTGGTATTAATTAGCTTGACATTCATGGGGAATATAAGAATATGAGAGTAAGGGAGCTGAGAAGGATTTATTGATTTTTATATGTAGCATTTAGGACTTAGTTGAATATGTGTCTTCATTATAAACCATTTCCTAAACACCTAGTTTGTACTATACACACAGTATATATTGTACAATTTGCCAGTTATTTTGTAGATTAATATGACTTTCCTGAATTATACATTTTTGGGGTAAAATAAGGCTAACATATTGATGTATAACAAATTGCCCTCAAATTTAGCAACAAAAAACAGTAAGTCAATAAGTGTTCATTTTATCAAACTATCTAGGGGTCAGGAACCTGAGTACAACATAGCTGGAAGCCACCAACTCACAATCTCTCACAAGGCTACAATAGAGATATTGATCATGGCTATGACATCTCAAGGCTTGAGTGAAGGAATATTTAATTCTAAGGCTCTCTCACATGGCTGTCAGTAGATCCCAGTTCTCCAATGGTTGTTGTTTAGATTTTAAGTTCTTGCCACTTGGGTCTGTCCAGTGAGTAGCCCAAAATATAGCAGCTGGCTCCTCCTGGTGTACTGAGTAGGAGAAGGTACCTAAGATTGAAGTCATAGTCTTTGTAACCTAATCTGGAAGTGACATCTCACCACTACTGCCATATTCTATTTGTTAGAAGTTATACAATAAATCCAGTCCACACTCAAAGTGTAGGGATTGTAGAAAATCATGAATTCTAGGCAGTGGGGTTCATTGGGGGGGCTATCTAAAAGGGATTACTACCATACTACTTTCATGAAGAAAAGAAATTGTATTGAGTAGAAATTATTTTTAAAGTATGATTTGAAATATTTTCTGCAGTCTTTTTGTTGCCACATGTTGATTTTGCTTATACCTATTTTGTATGAGGGCATTATTAAAAGTCCTGGGTAAGCTGGGTGCCAGTGGATAACACTTATAATAATAGTTACTTGGGACGTTGAGATCAGGAGGATTGCAGTTCAAGGTAGCCAGGGCATAAAGTTAGCAAGACTCTATTCCAAGCAACAGCTGAGTGCTCTGTTGTGATCATGTCATTCCAAGCTACTCAGGAGGCTGAGATGGGAATGAACATTGTTTCAGGTCAGCCCAGGGCCCCCAAAAAAGACCCCATCTGAATGGAAAAATGCTGGGCATGGTGGCACAAACCTTCCATCCTAGCTATGGAGGAAAGTATAAATAGATGATTATGGTCCAGGCATGCCTGGGCAAAAAGTAAGACCCTATCTCTAAAATAACCAGAACAAAAAGGGCTGGAGTCATGGCCAACCATGGCCTGTCTATCATGTACAAACCCTGAGTTCAAACCCCATTACCACACACACACACACAAAATCTAAGCTGGGCCATGGTGATACACATCTGAAATCCTAGTACTTAGGAGGTGAAAGAAGGAGGACCACAAGTTCAAAACTGGGTTGGGCTACACAGTGAGTTCCAGGCCTTCCTGACCTAGAAAGTAAGACCCTTTATTAAACAACAAGCAAACACCTATCAACACATAGTTGTTTCAATTGCCACAAAACATTTAATAAAGGTCAATACATCTTTATGACTAAATAACATCTACTAAAGTAGAAATAAAAACTATTAATGGAACTATTAAAATGTCATATACCACACAGTCACACAACCATATTTAAAGAAAAAACTACAGATATTTTCTTTTAGGACAGTGAGGAGGATAAGTATGTCCACTATCATTGTTACTGCTTAATATGCTTTGCAAATATTGGCCTGTAGTTTATGGGAAGACACAGAAACATGTCATAGAGATTGAAAAGAAATAGACAAAACTCCTTTTTTTATACATGCCATAAGCATTTATATAGAAAAAACAGAGAACTGATTAACAAACTTCTGAATTAAAGAGTGTTTACCAAACTTTCCAGATGATGTAGTAAAGAAGAATATACAATTTACAATAGCAATAAAAGCTATATAGTAACTACAGTTAATTTACATACACCTCTATGGAAAAAGTATTAAACTATTTAAAAAGGCATAAAGGAAGATTTGAATAAGTTAAATGTTATTCTATGATTTTGGTCAGAAAGATATCTTCTCAAAATAATTTACAAATTCAATACAATGAACTAGATAAACTAAAGATTATATGAAAATGTTTTTCAGTAATCTTATAGCTTAATTTTGGGTAAAAGCTCCAAAGGATAGCATTGTTCAATCTGACATTAAGATATATTATAAGAATTAATAGAAAGTCTAAGGGAACTCTATGGGGAGTTTCCTTGTGACATTTCCACGTAAATATGCATTATAACTCAAATTGGTTTAAGCCCTCTATTTTTCTCCTTTTTTATGTTATTCCCTGTTTTATGGTGATTTCTACAGGTTTAAAAATTCTATATTCAATGTTGTGTAGAAAATACATCACCCATATTTACCTTCTTAACTTCCTTTATCTTTCCTCTCTTGTTAGTAACCTCTCCTTAGCATAATCTGTTTTTCAAAATATTGCTTATATTTGTATTGTATCTATCTCCCACATATGAGGGAAAACATGCAGCTTTTGGCCTTCTGAGCTTGGCTTACTTCACTTAACATGATGACCTCCAATTACATCCATTTACCTTCAAGCCACGTGATTTCATTCTTCCTTATGTCTGAATAAAACTCCATCGTATATCTATACCACATCCACTCATCATTTGTTGGTCACGTAGGTTATTTCCACAGCTTGGCTATTGTGAACAGTGCTATAATAAACATCAGTGTGTAATTGTCTTTACTGTGTTTTGACTCACATTCCTTCAGGTATCCCTAGGAGCGGTATTGCTGGATCATATGGCAATTCTATTTGTAGTTTTTTGAGGAACCTCCACACTGTTTTCCATAGTGGTTGTACTAATTTACATTCCCACCAACAGTGTATGTGGGAGGTGGGAGGATACAATGAAAGGGTGAAGGAGGCTGAATGTAGTGTAAATATTACGTGCTCATGTATGAAAATGAAAAAATTAGACATGTTGAAACTATTCCAAGAATGGGGGGAGGAGAGGATAAAGGAGAACGATGGAGGGGGTGAATACAACTATGATATATTGTAAACACTTTTGTAAATGTCACAATGTACCCCCAATGCAACAATAATAATAAATAAACACACACAAAAAAGAAATATTAATAGAAAGTCATATTTCTAGTCAAAAATACAGTGAAACTTAAATAGTGGTCTCAGAGTTAGATTCAAGTATTTGAGAGAGTAAATGTATAGTAAGAGTGGTACAATGAATGGTCAAAGTTTAGTAGTAGTTTGGAAGAACCAGATCACTTGGTGCAGAAACATAAAATTAGATTCTACAAGGTTAAGAATTCACCTATCAGCCAGGTACTGGTGACTCACTCCCGTAATCCTAGCTCCTTGGGAGGCAGAGATCAGGAGGAACAGAGTTTAAAGTCAGCCCAGGAAAATAGTTCCTGAGACCTTATCTTGAAAATACCCAACACAAAATAGGGCTGGTGGAGTGACTCAGGTGGTAAAGTGCCTGCTTAGCAAGTGTGAGGCCCTGAGTTCAAACCCCAGTACAGCTAGACAAAAAAGAATTAAGATGAAATATAAATTGCTGAAGAAGAGAATTTTGAAGTTTTAAGGTACAAAGCTAATATAAAAGGATAAGAAGATAACTTTTTTTGACATAGTACTAGAGAAAAATGTACAATCCACAACCTGAAAAGTTATGGATTTTTTTTCATGTAAAAATGAATAATTTCTTTTTCTAGAAAGACAACCTAAACAGATTACTAGAAGATATTTGCAGAATATAAAAGTGACCAATAGCATCTAACATAAATAAGAATTTCCTTCATATGAATAAAAAAGGACAGGGAATTTAAGACTATATACAAAGGATGTACATAGGTGGATTAATAGAAGAAACCCAGATGGCTGAAAAAAATCTCATACAGATGTTCAAAATTGCTTGCAATCTGGATAATGTAAATTAAAGCAGTGCAAATAATGTGCACACATGAGTGTAAATGAATGAGTCACTATTTCATGTCTGTCAGCTTGACAAAAATTAGAAAGCTATATAGTTTCAAGTAACTTAAAATTTGTGCAGCACTCTGAATGTCACAGGTACATTTGGGGAAGATGGCAGAATTTTGAAGATCATATTTGTAAAATTTACAAATTGGTAAAAGAAAGATTTTTTTCAAAAATTTCCTTCTGACTTTGAGCACTTTCAGGCCAAGATAGTAACAGAAAACCATAGGTAATATTTAGTCAGGAATAATCAAATTACGTTTTAAGACCATCAAGGTGCCATTGCTTTACAATAGCTTAATCATAGCATGAAGATGGGCAGAGGACCTGATCGCAATGATGACAGGAAGAGTGACTCCGAATATTTTGTTGCTGAGTCAATTTTATTTTAAAAATCCCCACAAACTTTTTAGCACACCACCTCAATAAGATGTTCCTATAAGAACATTGTATTCTGATAGGATGTATCCATTTTATCTGTGATTTCAAAGACTACTAGCAAATTTGTCCAAAATCAAGGTGCTAGTTCACCAAAGTTATGTGTAGAAGTTGCATAGAACTTGCAAAGAGGCTGTTCCAATGGCCAAAGTGTATTTCTTTTTTGAGGACTAGTATAACATGTAAGCTTCCCCCACCCCCAAAAGAAATGAGGTATTTCTAATTAATTCAAGTTGAAAGAGAAAAACAACCAGTTAGAGAGCTTAACTTCTATCCCTGCAATTTTAGAGTCCAAAGCTGGTTTGGTCTGATGTGACAGAGCATCAGGAAACCAGAGAATGGCATTTCCTCTGTTGATGGGGGAAAGATGCAGGTTGCTCCCATTGGCCAGTTGTAAGCCGAGTGTTAGTGGTCCACAGGGAGCATTTTGTTTCCACGGGAGACTTCCTGAAGCAGAACTATGATGGCAACACATGGCTGGAGGACAATCAGAGGTTTAGGGGGATGAGCAGGAATTGGAATTAGCCACCTCAGGACCTCTGGGCTCAAAGGTCCCAGAAGAGTGTTACCAGAACCCTTGAAATGCCCCTGAATTCAGAGGTCATTTTCCTTGCTCACTCCAGGCCCATGCGCTGGCCTGCAGGTATTTAGGAGACTCTTGGCACTTAGCTGAAAGACCCCTCACTCACAAAGTCTGACAACAAAAACTCTCCAGGGACCATTACACTCCTTGTGTTCATAAAAGCAGTTCCACATCAGGGTCCAGGAGTCTGAATAATACTCACTGCTGTATATTTTGATCACAGGTAAGTAAGTTGTTTTTAATTGTTTAGCAATAGCTCTATTATTCTTAGAGGTATACTTTTCTTGGTCTTTGGATTGGGGATCAAGTGTGTCAGAGATAAAATGTAATAACTTGAGGGGCTCCAAAGAAGAGAGAATTCAATATGTCCCATGCTATGAGTGTCAGGAATATGTTAAGTGTGTGTGAGCCAGGGAACTTCCTTCATTTTGGTAATTTCTATATCACTCAGAATGGACCTCTGCTGTCTTGCTGCTTATTTCTTCACTAAAGGTCCATGCCTTTATTCTATAAAAAAGAGGAGAGACTAAATTACCACTGGATTGAAGAGACCAGTCTCAAGGTCCTTTTTTTTCTTTTGAGCACACTCTTCAATAAAGAGGGAGGATGTATATAGTGCAAATAATATGTGCATGTATATGTAAATGCAAAAATGGTATCTGTCGAAACTGTTCCAGGAATTGGGGGAGGAGGAATAAAGGAGAGCAGTGGAGGGGATGAATTCATGTATGATATGTTTGATACATTGTAAGAATCTTTGTAAATGCTTATAGTGTACCTCTGCCCAGAACAACAATAAACGGAAAAAGCCAACAAAAAACAACAAAAAATAAGCCTATCAAGATACATCAAAAAAGAAGGGAAAATTTCAAGACTGAGAGACTAGAGGCACGTTTTCTCATAAATTTTCTGGGGATCGTTCCCTGTGGGTCCTTAGCAGTCATTCTTGAGATCTTGGCACCTGAAAACATTTTATTTTTTCCTCTTATATCAAGTTTCTTGGTCTTGCATGAAGAAGGAAGAAACTATTTTCCAGTACTTCTGTATGAAATACATGGCGAATTGTGACCCATAGGCTATTCACTGCTTGATCCAAACTATTTCTATGAAGTACAAACATGTAGAATAATTTTAGCACCACTTGGGGGAGATTGCTCCACATTTGGAAATGGAAGATTTTTCTTAATTTTAGTTTCATTACTTGTAAACTGTGTAAGGTTATAAGTAATCCTATGTAAGTTTTAGATTCATATGCTCTTACTCATAAAAATTGCTATGAGAATAACAGATGATAGGTGTGAACTTTTTTTTCTAAACTCTGCAGCATTATCAGTATCTAAGGAAGGGAAGAAGTCCATTTTTTTCTCTTTAAAAATTCTTCTTTGTGTCTGGCATTCTAATAGAAGTGATCTGTTACTAGGTGTCCAACTTCAAATATTTGTTGTTTTTCTAAGAAATAAGACAGAATGTGTACACTGAAAGATTTTTATGGTGAAATAGGTGATAAAAGTCACACAAGTAAGTGTCTTAGTTGAGACAGAAACAAAGGCCCTAGAGGTTCCAGGATGGGAGCGATGTTTTTTCAATTGAAGAGAGAGGTTACATTTAAGCTGAACTTTGAACAAATAATGATTGGCAGACATAAATGGGGGCAGGAAGAAAGACATGCAGGTTGAATGGATATAAATAACTAAAATTAAGAGGTATATTCTGGGAAAATGTATTTTTTTCTTTTTTGCAGTGCTGGGGCTTGAACTCAGGGCCTTCACCAAGCCATTTTTTGTGAAGGGTTTTTTTTTAAGATAGAGTCTTACAAACTATTTGCCTAGTTGGCTTCAAACTGCGGTCCTACTGATCTCTGCCTCCTGAGTAGCTAGAATTATAAGTGTGAGTTACCTGTGCTCAGCAGAAAAAGTATTCTTGTTTCAAGGTAAATCACCTTAGAGGATTAACACATTAATTGCTTAAATTATTTCATCTGGTCACTTATAACATGACAGTTTCTGAATGGGTCAGACAGGAAAGGCATGATTTGAAGTGAGGAGGAATGATCTCAGGCCATAGACGACTGGGTGGGTAAATCAAAAGCATCAGGACATACCTGGGAAAAAGACTTCTATTCCTAAATTGAAAGAGGCAATGACAATGGAGATGGAGCTCTGGAATCAAGTCTTTCCCTTATCACTATTTTGATAGTTGAACTGTTGATATCCCCTTCTCTTTCTCTCTCTCTTTATCTTCCCTCTCAGTGGTATTGGGGTTGAATTCAGGTCCATGCACTTGCTAGGCAAGCTCTTTACCACATAAGCCATGCTTCCTGCCTATTTTTTTTTTTGCCTCAGGTTATTTTTTACATAAGGTCTCACTTTTTGCCTGCGGCAATCCTCCTACCTATGCCTCCTTAGTAATTGGGACTATAGGCATGAACAACCACACCTGGTGTATGTCATCTCTTAATGACTGTGGTCATTATGGAAAACAGTCAGGAGGATAAGTTATCTCACGAGGAACAGTCAGATAAGAAAATTTGGGCTTCTTGTATTTATAAACATCTATTGTATACCATATTTCATATACTAACTGTGATTTTAATGCTTTCCTGGATTTCATCATACTGTTATTTTGTTCCTACTAAGTCTTCTTTTTCTGTTTCTCCATGTAGCAAATTCATTTTTGACACCTCCTAAAAAAGATCAAATCTGGGTCCCCTTATTTCTTATTCCATATTCTCCCATGTGCACAAACAATTTCTACTATGCTTTCTATGCTGATGTGTTAAAATTTATAATTCTAGTATGTACATCTTTTCTGAAGTTCAAATTCCAAATGCTTTTGGAGAGTCTTTCTTGGGTATCTCAAAGATGTCTCCAAATCAACATGGCCACAAGTGAACTCATGATCTATCCTGGATCTGGACTGCTTCCTGCTCCCAGTGTTGCACTGAGTGACTCCACTGACCATTTGCTTGCCCAAACCAGGACTCTAGATCAGCACAGTAAACCCATTAAAGCCACAAACTAAAATACAAATTGCAATATTGCCATTTTTTATCCGTGTAATTTTGAGAAATTATTTAATCTCTCTGTAATTTATTTTTTTGGCTTGTAATATAGGCAAAGTAGGTCTGTTTCATATTTGTTTATTTTTTTTGTTCAGTATGTGTGAGAAATAGACGGCACAAAGCTTGCACATTTTTTATTATAAGCATTTAATATATGTTAATTATGATTATTTTCTTTAATTTGTCCCTTTTGCTCATTCTACACCAAAACTTTAAAGACAGTGTTCCTTAGTATCACCTGATGCCTCCATTTCTTTGCAATCCAGTTTTCACTTCTCTTGTGTGAAGTTCCTTGACCTTTTGCCTGGATGATTGGATTGTGACCTCAATGGGCTTGTGTTACTCACTTGGCTCCCTTCAATTTCTTGTCCATACATTTTCCAGAAGGACCATTTTTAGAACACAGTCATCTCATATCCTTGAGATAGCTTCAGTCCTAAATGATTCTAGCTCTACCAGAAGAGCCTCTTGTCTTTGCTCCCTCCATTCCATCAACCCAGTTTTTCTTTTTTCTTTTTTTTGATTTTTTAAACCACCTTATTAATATTTTAAGCTTTTAGAACAAGAAAGAAAGAAGAATGTGTTTTAAAGACACTTTGCAGTAGAATTAGTACAAAGATCTTTGCTCTTTGCTCTGGCCCTTGCTATGTATACAATGCCTTCTCTTGTGCAGCCTGTCTCTTTCTGTTTCTCTCCCATTTTTTGTAGCTATGAGAGCATACACAGGCCCTCTCCACTTTCCTTCTGTCCCTTCCCGCAGCAGTTTTTCTTCTGGTCTCATGCCACCTCCAATCTCAGAGCCTTCACATATGCTGATTTTTTTATGTGGAAAGTTTTCTACGTCCATTTCACATCACTGCTTAACTTCTGCTCACTCTTGACACTTTAGTTCACTTTTTCTCAGAGAATGTTTTGCTTCCTATGCCACAATCCAGGTTATTCTCTCTGCTTTCTCTTTATAGCAAGTGTTACAGTTTTTATTACCTTCTTTTGAAATTACTTGGTAAATTCATAACCTCCAATGTTACACCCCTTGAGGTATTTGAATAAAATAACCCCCATTTTATTCATCATTTCATTTTTAGCACATACTACCATATGTGATGAAAAGAAGATTATCAAAATATGCTTGCTGAATGAAATGAACATAAAGGTTATCCTGGAGAGTTGACTAATTCTCAGTCAGAAATGGAAGAGGGGTGGTTTAAAGGAGAATGATGGAGGGGGCGAGTTCAACTAAGACATAATGTAAATGTCACAATGTATTCCCAGTACAATAATATGATAGTTAAATAATAATAAATGGAAAGGAATATTTAAAAATGTGGAATGGGTAATGAGATGAGGAGTGGATTAAAATTAGAGAATGGGGCTGTGGGATTCTTCTGTTGTTGGAATGAAAATTATACCAGATAATTCATTTGGTTTTGGTAATGAAAGGTTCTATATTATGGAAATTTAAACCTTTATCCAACTTGCCCTCTTTCTCCACAGTTGATCACAAGAAATAAAGGTAGAAATTAAAACAAAAGCACAAATAGACTACTTACCAAACTTGGAATTCAAATGTACATTTGCATGTAGGTCAGGACAGGACAACCACTAAAATACATAGTTTGAATAAATACCTGATTATCACTTTCGTTTTTTAAAAATGATATTTTAGGTATCTCTTTAGTTTCTATAACTTGTGCCAAACACCAAACTGAACTTATTTTTTATCTTTGAAGTAGAACTTGCAAATTTTAAAAAAATGTGTTTTTAATTAATGCATAACAATTGTTAACGCATAACCCTCTATATTTAGAGGGTGCAGTGCGGCAATTATATACATTTATATAGTGATTCTTCCTATACTTTTATTAAACATTTTGATTAACTCATTTAACCTAAACTCTGGAACAGTATCCTTTAACACTACAAGCATCAACAGTTAGTACACAAGTATACTGGGACTTAATTATTTAAATAAACACATTTAAGTAAAAGATCAGATGTTTGGTAACAATTAGATTTAACCATCAAGACACTATATGCATGACACATTAACAGAAACACAAGCCATAAAAGTCTATAACTATGTAGTTAAATTAATCTAATTGAATGATCCTAAGTTGTATTAAGAGCCAGATAAATATTTTAAAAGAGCACCCCTTTGTCACCAGCTAAAGTAAATTAAAATTAAAAAAAATTAAGCCACAAATCATATCTTGTTTTGGAGAGATAAAACAATCTTTTCATCTGCTAGTTGGATAACCTCTGCCAGACATTTATCTTGCTGAGGCTATTTTCATATATTAAATGGGAGAGAAAATATTATTTATCTTATTGGATTTGTATAAAACAGTAACAGAGATGCTATGTAGAAGTGTTTAAGCTTATCAGCTTTCTCTCTATTTGACTCTTAGATAGTCATTTGTCCAAACAGAAATGGAATCTCGAAATTAGTCAAGAGACTCTTGAATTTTCCAGATTGATGCCCTGTACCAGTGGACTTCTGATTTACTAAGATGTCTTTTTGGAAAGTTTGTAAAAGTACAAATAATTTGATCCTAAATTTAGGAAATTAAATTCAGTATTGAATTAAATTATTATTGGAATTTATCATAGCAAAATAAGTAAATCAACTCTACTCATTAATAGTAGTGGGAAATAAGAAAATTTTGCTATATCCTTCAACCTTTTTCAGCATTGAACAAGTCATTAGAATATGAGATGCTGGTAATGCTGAGGTTAAAATAATCCAAAGTTGGTTTTTTTTAACCTTTTCCTTTAGACTACTGAAGTTTTTCTGTTCCACCTCATGTCAGACTGACTTTCCTAATTTATTTCTAAGCGAAGATTAATGCTCTAACACTAATGACCACTAATTGATTCCTTATCATTTGCAGCATTAAATTCTGATAAATATAGAGAAAACTTTGCTGTACTCAGATGAAGACTTATATACAACTCAAACAATATGTCTCAGAATATTATTGCCATGGGAAGTTTATCACAATATGGTACTTAAGAGAAAAGCAGTATTCGATATGGGCCTTCTGTTCTTCATTTTGAATATTTATGCATAGAAAATTGATCAGAAAAACATAGAACATCAGCAGAGATTTTTCTGTGGTGAACAATAAAGGTTATTATTGTTTGCAAACATTTCTATGTTTTCCAAAACAAACACATTAATTTTAGTCAGAATAAAGCATGACAGATTTTATATTAACATTCAAAGAAGGAAAGGAAGTGCAGAAATGGTCAGAAAAAAGCCTTATCGTGGAATGATTTCACCAGGAGCACAGAGATTCTCCTATAAACTGTATTCCATAACATATATCTATATTTTACCAAGAAAGTGCAAGTGGGCTTGATTCAGTCACTTGTTAACAGAGAACTCTCAGGATGTATGGTATCTTTTGTGATTTTCTTTTTAATTTAAAATCACCAGTACTGTGTATTATATAAAGATTTAATTTATGAGTGAATGGTTAGAAATATTTACATATGACTTGGGTGCCAGGTATGAACTATGGTTTGCAAAACCTGCTCTCTTATGTTTGGCACCTGATGTAGATGGTGATAACTTCATTTGTAATTCTTTTGTTTACTTGTTTTTCAGGCTACTGCATCATATAATTATTGTACTTTATGCTAGTCTTTGCCCAATTCCCTATAGGAAAGCAGACAACAGCATGGAAGGAAAGAATCAAACCACTCTATCAGAATTCATCATCTTGGGATTCTCCAACCTAAATGAGTTACAGTTTTTACTATTTACCATCTTCTTTCTGACTTATATATGTACTCTGGGAGGAAATATATTCATCATTTTGGTGACCATGGCTGATCCACATCTACATTCACCTATGTATTATTTCCTAGGGAACTTGGCCTTTCTTGACATCTGCTATACCACCACCAATGTCCCCCAGATGATGGTGCATCTTCTATCAGAGAAGAAAAGCATTTCCTATGGGGGCTGTGTGGCTCAACTTTTTGCATTCATTTTCTTTGTGGGATCAGAATGTCTCCTTCTGGCAGCAATGGCATATGACCGTTACATTGCAATCTGCAAACCCCTATGGTATTCAGTTATCATGAGCAAGGCCCTTTATAGTCAGTTAGCAGCCTCATGCTGGACTTGTGGTTTCCTCAACTCATTGGTGCACACAGTACTGACATTCTGTTTGCCCTTCTGTGGCAACAACCAGGTTAATTATTTCTTTTGTGATATTCCACCTTTACTGATCCTGTCTTGTGGAGACACATCTGTCAATGAACTGGCTTTACTCTCCACTGGGGTCTTCATTGGCTGGACTCCCTTTCTGTGCATCATCTTTTCCTACCTTTACATAATTTCTACCATTTTGAGAATCCGCTCTTCAGAGGGGAGACACAAAGCCTTTTCTACGTGTGCCTCACACCTGGTCATTGTCCTTCTCTATTATGGTAGTGCCATCTTCACATATGTACGTCCCATTTCATCGTACTCACTAGAGAAAGACAGACTGATCTCAGTATTGTATAGTGTTGTTACCCCCATGCTAAACCCTATAATTTACACATTGAGGAATAAGGACATCAAAGAAGCTGTGAAAGCTATAGAAAGAAGGTGTCAGCCACTGATTCTTTCTTATGATATGTAAGCTTGCTTATCTGTGATCAATAATCTTATGTTAGATTAAGAACCAGCATCTGTTTCTAGTTGCACTCAACTTAAAATTTAATTGCAATGTTGGGACAAAGACTGAACAGTTGACACACTCAATCTTGTCTACATGTTCTTTAGCTTTTGTTAGTCCTGTGTGAGAGACATAATGGTTACTCTTTTTAGATATTAGTTTATCTTTTCTGTACTTGAGTACTTTATCCAGAAGTGGTATCCTCTTTCATGCAATATTTGTTTGGTGGAGTTCATTACTTGATACCTTATTTTCTATATGTGGAAGAATGTGCAAAATGCCTCTTTTGTGTCTATCTTATTTCTTTATTCTTACTACTCAAGTCATGCTTTGTAATTTCCTGACTAAATTCTTTCTAATAAACCATCATCACCAATAGATTAAGTTCACATTATTCTGATTTGGAAAAAGAAATGTAATCATGATGAAGTGATGTTTCACCTCTATATCTGTGGGCAATTAATTTAAGTTCTGTCATCTGTTACATGGGCTGAAGTCACCATATCTTCACATTGAAAAAAAGATAATCATAGAATTTCAATTGAGTTTAGATTCCTTTTATTTTTGGTGGTACTGGGGCTTGAATTCAGAGCTTCACACTTGGTAGGTAGGCACTCTACCACTCAAACCACTCTATCAGCTCTAGTTTATATTCCTTACTCAGTCCAAAAGTATAAAATGTTAAAGAGATTTTTATTGGAGTACATCCACATGACAGATTACTATTTCATAGGTTATCTTAAATTCTGGGGAATTTATTTTATTTATTTTTTTTCCTTTTTTTTTCTTTTATTATTCATATGTGCATACAAGGCTTGGGTCATTTCTCCCCCCTGCCCCCCACCCCCTCCCTTACCACCCATTCTGCCCCCTCCATCTCCCCCCCACCTCCACAATACCCAGCAGAAACTATTTTGCCCTTAATTCTAATTTTGTTGTAGAGACAATATAAGCAATAATAGGAAGGAACAAGGGTTTTTGCTGGTTGAGATAAGGATAGCTATACAGGGCATTGACTCACATTGATTTCCTGTGCGTGTGTGTTACCTTCTAGGTTAATTCTTTTTTATCTAACATTTTCTCTAGTACCTGTTCCCCTTTTCCTATTGGCCTCAGTTGCTTTAAGGTATCTGCTTTAGTTTCTCTGCGTTGAGGGCAACAAATGCTAGCTAATTTTTTAGGTGTCTTATCTATCCTCACCCCTCCCTTGTGTGCTCTTGCTTTTATCTTGTGCTCAAAGTCCAATCCCCTTGTTGTGTTTGTCCTTGATCTAATGTCCGCATGTGAGGGAGAACACACGATTTTGGTCTTTTGGGCCAGGCTAACCTCACTCAGAATGATGTTCTCCAATTCCATCCATTTACTGGCAAATGATAACAGTTCGTTCTTCTTCATGGCTGCATAAAATTCCATTGTGTATAGATACCACATTTTCTTAATCCATTCGTCAGTGGTGGGGCATCTTGGCTGTTTCTGTAACTTGGCTATTGTGAATAGTGCCGCAATAAACATGGGTGTGCAGGTGCCTCTGGAGTAATCTGTGTCACAGTCTTTTGGGTATATCCCCAAGAGTGGTATTGCTGTATCAAATGGTAGATCAATGTTTAGTGTTTTAAGTAGCCTCCAAATTTTTTTCCAGAGTGGTTGTACTAGTTTACATTCCCAGCAACAGTGTAAGAGGGTTCCTTTTTCCCTGCATCCTCGCCAACATCTGTTGTTGGTGTGTTGCTGATGATGGCTATTCTAACAGAGGTGAGGTGGAATCTTAGTGTGGTTTTAATTTGCATTTCCTTTATTGCTAGAGATGGTGAGCATTTTTACATGTGTTTTTTGGCCATTTGAACTTCTTCTTTTGAGAAAGTTCTGTTTAGTTCACTTGCCCATTTCTTTATTGGTTCATTAGTTTTGGGAGAATTTAGTTTTTTAAGTTCCCTATATATTCTGGTTATCAGTTCTTTGTCTGATGTGTAGCTGGCAAATATTTTCTCCCACTCTGTGGGTGTTCTCTTTAGTTTAGAGTCCATTTCTTTTGATGAACAGAAGTTTTTTAGTTTTATGAGGTCCCATTTATCTATGCTATCTCTTAGTTGCTGTGCTGCTAGGGTTTCATTGAGAAAGTTCTTACCTATACCTACTAACTCCAGAGTAGTTCCTACTCTTTCCTTTATCAACTTCAGAGTTTGGGGTCTGATATTAAGATCCTTGATCCATTTTGAGTTAATCTTGGTATAGGGTGATATACATGGATCTAGTTTCAGTTTTTTGCAGACGGTTAACCAGTTTTCCTAGCAGATTTGTAAGAGGCGGCTATTGTTCCATCGTATATTTTTAGCTCCTTTCTCAAAGACAAGTTGGTTATAGTTGTGTGGCTTCATATCTGGGTCCTCTATTCTGCTCTACTGGTCTTCAAACATACCCTGAAAAACCTAAAAGCATATATTAACACCAACACAGTGGTTGTGGGAGACTTTAACACCCCATTATCATCAATAGATAGGTCATCCAAGCAAAAAATCAATAAAGAAATCCAAGATCTAAAATATACAATAGATCAAATTGACCTACTTGATGTCTACAGAACATTTCATCAAACTTCTACACAATATACATTCTTCACAGCAGCCCATGGAACCTTCTCCAAAATAGATCATATCCTAGGGCACAAAGCAAGCCTCAGCAAATATAAGAAAATAGAAACTATACTGCCCATGCTATCTGATCACAATGCAGTAAAAGTAGAACTCAACAACAAAAGTAAACACAAAAAACATGCAAACAGCTGGAAACTAAATAACTCATTACTAAATGAACAATGGATCATTGATGAAATAAAAGAGGAAATTAAAAAGTTCCTGGAAGTCAATGAAAATGAAAACACAACCTACCAGAACCTATGGGACACAGCAAAGGCAGTCCTGAGAGAAAAGTTTATAGCCATGAAAGCATATATTAAAAAGACTGAAAGATCCCAAATCAATGACCTAATGATACATTTCAAACTCCTAGAATAACAAGAACAAGTAAATCCCCCCAAAAATAGAAGGTGAGAAATAATAAAAATAAGAGCTGAAATCAACGAAATAGAAACCAAAAAACCATGCAAAGAATTAATGAAACAAAAAGTTGGTTCTTTGAAAAAATACACAAGATTGATAGACCCTTGGCAAACCTGACTAAAATGAGGAGAGAAAAAAACCCAAATTAGTAGAATCAGGAATGCAAAAGGGGGGGAGATACCAACAAACACCATGGAGTTCCAGGAAATCATCAGAGACCACTTCGAAACCTATATTCAAATAAATTTGAAAATCTTAAAGAAATGGATAGATTTTTAGATACATATGGTCATCCAAAACTGAACCAAGAGGATATTAATCACATGAATAGATCTAAAACGCAAAATGAAATTGAAACAGCAATCAAGAGTCTCCCCAATAAGAATGGTCCAGGACCTGATGGATTCTCTGCTTAATTCTACCAGACCTTTAAAGAAAAACTGATACCAACCCTCCTTAAACTGTTCCATGAAATAGAAAGGGAAGGAAAACTGCCAAACACATTTTATGAAGCCAGTATTACACTTATCCCAAAACTAGAAAAAGACACCACCAAAAAGGAGAACTATAGGCCAATCTCCTTAATGAACATTGATGCAAAAATCCTCAACAAAATAATGGCAAACCAAATTCAACAACACATCAAAAAGATTGTTCACCACGACCAAGTAGGCTTCATCCCAGGAATGCAGGGGGCTTCAACATATGAAAATCAATAAACGTAATAAACCACATTAACAAAAGCAAAGACAAAAACCTCTGGATCATCTCAATAGATGCAGAAAAAGCCTTTGATAACATCCAACACTATTTCATGATAAAAGCTCTAAGAAAACTAGGAATAGAAGGAAAGTAACTCAACATTATAAAAGCTATATATGACAAATCTACAGCCAGCATTATACTTAATGGAGAAAAACTGAAACCATTCCCTCTAAAATCAGGAACCAGACAAAGATGCCCACTATCTCCACTGCTATTCAACATAGTACTGGAATTCCTAGCCTGAGCAATTAGGAAAGAAGAAGGAATAAAAGGAATACAAATAGGTAAAGAAACTGTCAAATTATCCGTATTTGCAGACGGCATGATCTTATACCTTAAAGACCCAAAAAACTCTACTCAGAAGCTTCTAGACATCATCAATAGCTACTGCAAAGTTGCAGGATATAAAATCAACATAGTAAAATCATTACCATTTCTATACACTAACAATAAGCAAACTGAAGAATGTATGAAAACAATTCAATTTATAATAGCCTCAAAAAAATCAAATACCTAGGTGTAAACCTAACAAAAGATGTGAATGACCTATCAAGGAAAACTATAAACTTCTGAAGAAAAAGATTGAGGAAGACTACAGAAAGTGGAGAGATCTCCCATGCTCATGGATTGGTAGAATCAACATAGTAAAAATGTCTATACTTTCAAAAGTAATCTACATGTTTAATGCAATTCCCATCAAAATTCCAATGACATTCATTAAAGAGATTGAAAAATCTACCATGAAATTTATATGGAAACACAAGAGGCCACGAATAGCCAAGGCAATACTAAGTCAAAAGAACAATGCTGGAGGTATCACGATACCTGACTTCAAACTATATTACAAAGCAATAATGATAAAAACAGCATGGTACTGGCACAAAAACAGACATGAAGACCAGTAGAGCAGAATAGAGGACCCAGATATGAAGCCACACAGCTATAACCAACTTGTCTTTGACAAAGGAGCTAAAAATATGCGATGGAGAAATAGCAGCCTCTTCAACAAAAACTGCTAGGAAAACTGGTTAACCGTCTGCAAAAAACTGAAACTAGATCCATGTATATCACCCTATACCAATATTAACTCAACTCTGAAGTTGATACAGGAAAGAGTAGGAACTACTCTGGAGTTAGTAGGTATAGGTGAGAACTTTCTCAATGGAACACCAGCAGCACAGCAACTAAGAGATAGCATAGATAGATGGGACCTCATAAAACTAAAAAGCTTCTGTTCATCAAAAGAAATGGTCTCTAAACTGAAGAGAACACCCACAGAGTGGGAGAAAATATTTGCCAGCTACACATCAGACAAAGGACTGATAACCAGAATATATAGGGAACTTAAAAAACTAAATTCTCTCAAAACTAATGAACCAATAAAGAAATGGGCAAGTGAACTAAACAGAGCTTTCTCAAAAGAAGAAGTTCAAATGGCCAAAAAACACATGTAATAATGCTCACCATCTCTGGCAATAAAGGAAATGCAAATTAAAACCACACTAAGATTCCACTTCACCCCTGTTAGAATAGCCATCATTAGGAACACCACCAACAACAGGTTTTGGCGAGGATGAGGGGAAAAAGGAACCCTCTTACACTGTTGGTGGGAATGTAAAGTAGTACACCCACTCTGGAAAAAAATTTGGAGGCTACTTAAAAAGCTAAACATTGATCTACCATTTGATCCAGCAATACCACTCTTGGGGATATACCCAAAAGACTGTGACACAGGTTACTCCAGAGGTACCTGCACACCCATGTTTATTGCAGCACTATTCACAATAGCCAAGTTATGGAAACAGCCATGATGCCCCACCACTGACGAATGGATTAAGAAAATGTGATATCTATACACAATGGAATTTTATGCAGCCATGAAGAAGAATAAAATGTTATCATTTGCTGGTAAATGGATGGAATTGGGGATTTTAAAAAAAGAATTTAGGAAACATAACCAGATAACATACATAGAAACTAATGCAAGTCTTTTGGAGGGAATTAAAAATTCATAGTTACATAATAACTATACGTTACAGTAAAAGTAAAAATGATTCCATTTGATATGTTATCATCATGCAAGGGATAGTCAAGATAAATGGACAAGTAGACAAAGTGGTGGAATGGAGAAAGAGAAAAATTTAAAAGACAAGGAAAGAAATTTGCTGATGCAACAAAGAAAAAGTAAGTCTCACACACTGTAGGACTGTCAGAGGTTAAAGGCAGAAAGAAAAAGTTTTATGGAGCTGGAGAAGACAAGCTGCCTACCATCTTCTTTCCCTGTTCTTCCAGGGTGATCTCTTTTTTCTTCTCATCCTTGCCAGTAAACCTGTAGTGGACTGAGTTTTTCAACTTTTCTGTGCTGTTGCCACAGTATTTCAGTGGAGAGCCTTGTCTGCATTTGTGATTTGTTTTCATGCACTTTCACATCATTTTAAAATGAACTTTCCTAAAATGATGCTGTGCCCAGTCTTCTATACTGGTTTTATTCTTTAAACCTCTATTGGCTTTCATACTCTCCATTTAACTATAGTTATTTGCAATCACTATATTTAGTATTGTGTGTCCTGCCTATCTTATAACTTTATATCTCTTGTAAAAACTCTAAACAATCTTTCCCTAGATAAAGCCTGATTTTTCCTTGCTACATAGCATCATTATGACAATTTCTTAATTTGGAATTGATAACCCCATAATTATTTAACCAAAATTCTCTTCATTTTTATAGTTTACTTGAAAAAAAAATATTTCCCCCATTACTCAATCTAGAAGTATTTTCTTTTCCTTATTAAGTCACAACACTGCCAAAGATGTTGTTGGTGATAGTTCTTTGACTATTTCATTTAAAGTTGCATTTCTTAGCCCCCTGATAAATGTTGACAACACCAGTATACTTTTCTTTATCAGTTATCAAAATTTTTATCATCTGATTTAGGTATATTTGCCTCTTGAAATTTAGGGACAACTACAATTCCTGATTATATTAATTATGAAGAAATACTTTTGATGAATATGAGAATAAACCAGACTATCATGACCCTGAATACCCTGTAGTATTTGTGCATGAGTTTTTGCTCTCTTGCTATTTTTGTGCTTCTCGTGAACACACATCTAATAAGATACATATCTTGGTGTTCCTCATATCTCATAGTTTGAAGTTTTATTCCCTGAGGGATATTATTTGAGTACATTATGTTTATGTGATGTATGAAACAGAAGAGTGAGGGGTATGATTTAGTTTATTGTAAAGTTTATTTTGAGTTATTTTTATTGTGTTTTCTTACTACTGAGTTTAATTCTTATGTATTTTGGATATGTTAGATATTAAGCCTTGTCTTACAAATAACTTTTCTTATTCGTCAATTTTTACTTTTGTTGCCTGTGCTTTTCTGTCAGTATCCGAAACCTCTCTGCCCAGATAAAGATCATGGTGGTTTCCCCTCTGTGTTTTGTACCAGTTTCAGTTCCTGCATTTAAGTCTTTAATCCACTTTGAGTTGATTTTTGTATATAGTGTGAGAAAGGAATCTATTTAATTATTATGCAAACGAATATTCATTTGTATCAACATTATTAAAGAGATTGTTATTTACCCATTGTATATTCTTGGCAATTTGTGGAAAGTTAACTGAATTTAAGTTGGAGGATTTATTTCTAGGGTCTCTATTTTGTTCCAGTGGTTTGTATGTCTGCTTTTATGCCAATACCATGTTGTTTTGATTACTATAGATTTTACTTGACTTATTTGAAGTCAAGTAAAGTAATATTTGCAGTATTGCTATTTTTGCTTAAGATTGCTTTAGCTCTTTAGGGTATTTTGTGACCTCATAGAATTTTAGGATTTTTCCCACAGCTACAGTAAATGACATTGCAACATTGATAGTGATTGCACTGAATTTGTGATCACTTTGGGCTGTGTGACATTTTCACAATATAAATTCTACTAATCCATGAACATGGAGTATCTCTCCAATTACTTGTGTCTCTAACGTGTGTGTGTGTGTGTGTGTGTGTGTGTGTGTGTGTGTGTGTGTGTTTACTGAGTAGATCTTTCGGTTCCTGGTTAAATTTATTCTGACGTATTTTATTTTATTTTGTAGCTAACAGGTGATTTCTTTTTTACTTGTGTATGTTTCAGACAAGTCACTGTTAGTGTATTGCTTCATTACTGAACTTTTAACAATGATTTTGTGTCTTTCAGTTGTACTGAATTTTTTCATTAGTCCTTAGATTTTCTCTGCACATTCTTTTTTGTTTTCTATTTATAAGATCATGTCATTGCAATTAGGGGCCATTTAACTTCCTTCTTTTCAATATACATGACTTTCATCTCTTTTTTCTTACCTCATTTACCTGGCTAAGACATCAGTGCTATGTTTACAAAAGTGTAAAATGTAAAGAAAGGGCAACTTTATCTTGTTTATGACCATGTAGAAAAGCTTTCAACTTTTCCTCATTTAGTATGTTACCTGTGAACTTTTCATGTACATCATATACAGCATTTGAGGAAATTTTTCTTTTATTTAGAATTTGTTGAGAGATTTTTATCTCTATTTATTGAGATAATTAGTTTCTGTACTTTATTATATTAGTGAGACACATCACATTTATTCATTTGCATATGCTGAGCCATTCTAGCTTGCCCAGGATAATCCTATTTGAATTTAGTGAATGATACTTTCAATTTTTTTGAGACAGGGTCTCATTATACCACAAAAAAATGTCCTTGATATCCCTATGCTCCTGCCTCAGACTCCCAAGTGCTTGGACTACAGATATGTACCAACAGACCAGGCAAGGATAATTTTTAACGTAGGTTTAATTGAGTATTTTGGCATTTTGTTGGATATTTTTGCATCCATATTCATCAGAGATATTGGTCTATTATTTTCTTCCCTTGTAATATCCTTGATTGACTTTGGTATTAGGGTAACATTTAAAATGGTAAGATGAGATAACTCATCTTAAAATGAGTTAGTAGATATTCCCTTTCTATATATATCAGAAGAGTATGAAAAGCATTAGGAATATAGTTATTTTTAAAACTTTTGGTAGAATTCATCAGTAAAGTTATCAGGTCCTAGGCACTTATATTTTTTCTTTTTAAATTAACATGTATTAAATGTATAGAATAATGGGTTTGATTGTGGCATTTTCATACATACATCTAGTGTATTTTGATCATATCTATCCCACTAGTCACTTACCCCATCCTACTGGTCCTCTTCCTCTTCTCAAATAATGCCCTTTCTACTTTCATATCTTTTTTTCTTAAAATACCTAGATACTGCATATGAGAGAAAGCATGTGATGTAAATATCACATTTATGAGTCTGATTTATTTCTCTTAAGATGATCCCAAGTTCCATCAATTTTCTTGCAAACAACATCATTTTCTCCTTTTTTTAAAAGTTTTTAATTTTTTTATTGTTTTATTATTCATATGAGCATACAAGGCTTGGGTCATTTCTCCCCCTGCCCCCACCCCCTCCCTTACCACCCACTTCACCCCCTTCCTCTCCCCCCCACCCCCTCAATACCCAGCAGAAACTATTTTGCCCTTATTTCTAATTTTGTTGAAGAGAGAGTATAAGCCATAATAGGAAGGAACAAGGGTTTTTGCTGGTTGAGATAAGGATAGCTATACAAGGAGTTGACTCACATTAATTTCCTGTGCGTGTGTGTTACCTTCTAGGTTAATTCCTTTTTTTTGTGACTAAATAATAATCCTGTGTGTGTGTGTATGTACGTGTGTATGTATGCATGTGTGTATGGGGGGATGTGGGTGACATTTTCTTACTCTATTTATCCTTTGTTGGGCACTTAAGCTTACTCTATAACTTGGCTCTGGTAAATAGTGCCACAATTAACATGGGCGTGAAGGTATGTTTACTATATGCTGACTTTGATTTGTTCAGATATATACCCAGAAGCATTACAGCCAGATAATATGGTAATTCTAATTTTAGTTTTTGAGGAATCTCCATACTGACTTCCATAGTGACTAGATTAATTTACATTTCCATCAACAATATATAAGATTCCATTTCCTCTGCATCTTTGTCAGCTTTTGGTGCTTGTAATCTTGATGATACCCACTCTGACTATGGTGAGCTGGATCTCAATGCAGTTTTGATTTGTATTTCTCTGATGGATTGAACATTTTATCATGTATTTATTTGTCAATTTACCACTGCTTTTGAGAATACTCTGTTCAGTTTATTTGCCAGTTGATTGATTGGCTTATTTGTTCTTTTGATGTTTAATTTTTGAGTTCTTTATATACTTTGGATATTAATCCTATCAGATGAATAGCTGGCAATGATTTTCCTCCATTCTGTAGGCTGTCTCTTCACTCTGACAATCATTTTCATTGCTGTACAGAAGCTGTTTAATTTGATGCAATCTTGTTTGTCAACTTTTGCTATTATCTCCTGAGCTATTGGAGTCCTATTAATTAATTTCTGTCCTGATTTTGATTATTTATTTCCTTCTACTAATTTTGTACTTAGCTTGCTCTTATTTTTCTTAGACTTTGTGGTGCATCATTAAATTATTTTTGGTATCTCTTTATTTATAGAGTATTATTTATGTTATTTATTTATAGAGTATTGCTATGAGCAATACTCTACATTATCTTTGAACTGTCTTTGAAGTATCCCAAATGTTCTGATAAGTTGTGGTATCGTTTTCATTTGATTCTAGGAATTTTTGAATTTCCTTCCTAAAATTTTCAATGACACACTGATAAATCCATGAGTTCAATCTACGTGTTTGTGGAGTTTGTGGAGTTTCTCATGCTGCTTATTTCTAATTTTATTCCATTATGATCTGATAAGATACCAGAAGTTATCCTAATGTTTTGTACTTGTTAAGATTTGCTTTTGCAAATGTGGTTTATTTAACTGAATATTCATGGGTTGCTCAAAATGTGTTTTCCACGTGGTTGGATGTAATATTCTGTAGAGTCTATCTATGGAGCAGTTTAACTCTGAAGTTTCTTTGTTTATTTTTCTCTTTGTCTGGAAGATCTGTTTTTTAATGGAAGTAGAATATTGATGTTACCCACTCTTACTATACCTGGACCTATCTGTCCCTTTACATCCAAGAGTTTGTTTTATGAAACTAACCTTTGGTGCATGTATATTTATAGTTATATTTTCTTTTCTTCATTTTTTTATTGTTGTGCTAGATGGGGATACATTGTAGCATTTATAGTTCTTACAATGTATCAAATGTATCATACTTGGATTCCACACTTTTCTCCCCCCATTCTTGGAATAGTTTCAACAGGTATCATTTTTGCATTTACATACATGTGTACAGAATATTTGTAACATATTTACTCTCTTACCCTTTTTCCCTGCTACTTCCAGCTTCCCACAGTTTCCAAACATCCCCTCCCCTTGCAGGACCTGTTCCTTCCTCCTGTTCTCCAATTTTGTAGAGGAAAAAAGAGAAAAAAATTAAAAATGACATTTTTGCTTGTTTGAGGTAAAGGTAGCTGCACAGTGAGTTTCCTTGTGATATTTCCATGTATATATGTACTACAGTCGTATTTTCTTGGTGGATTATTCACTTTACTAGTATGTGGTGAACTTTATCCCTTCTTGCTAGGTTTGACTTGAAGTTTGCTTTGTCAGATATAATTATACCTACTGCATATTACTGTGAGTTTCCGTTTGTGTAGAACATCATTTTTAAAAAATCCTTTTGATTTCAGTCTGTATCTTTGACAGTGAGATAAGCTTCTTGCAGACAATTAGTAGTTGAATATTGGGTTAATTTATTTAGCCAGTCTGTATCTTTTAATTGAAGAGTTAAGACTGTTTACATTTAGTATGGATATTGAAAAGTATATACTAATTTCTCCCTTTTTCATCTTCTGTGTTTGCTGGCTTACTGAGTTAATATTGTTTGTATCTTTCCTAATTCTCATTTGTTTACCAATTCTTTTCCTGAGCTTTATTGTTTCCTAAGCTGTTATGCTTGTGTATATCTTTCTTCCTCTTGTGTACAGTATTCTTTAATTACATTTGTAATGCTAGTTTAACACTTGTGAATTGTCTTACTTTATCATTATCATATGAGTCTTTATTTCTCCTCTGATTTTCTAGTGTTAGTGGTGGATATAGTAATTGGTTGGAAGCTATTTGGTTCCATAGCTTGAAATAAGTCAGTTGATGCTTTCCTTGGCTTTTGGGTTTCTATGGAGAAGTCTGCAGTTCTTTTTATAAGTTTGTATTTATAAGTAACTTGGCACTTCTGTCTTACAGGTTTCAGTACTCTTATTTTTTTCTGTACCTTTGGTATTTTAACTATAAAATGACATGGAGAGGTTCTGTTCTGATCATATTGATTTGGGGTTCTAAATGCCTCAAGGATTTAAGTGTCTTTTTTTTTTTTTAACCAAGATTTGGAAACATTCCTTTTAAAATTTCATGAAATATGTCTTCTTTTTTTGGAGGCAGTACTGGGGTTTGAACTCAGGGCCTCATGCTTACTGGGCAGAATCTACCAGTGAGTCACACTGCTAGCCCTCAAATGGATTTTCTATGTCTTTAGTCTGTATCTCAGTTCTGTTTTCTATAACACAGATTCATAGGTTTAATCTCTTAATTGTGTTACAGAGGTTTTGGATGGTGTGGTTATGATTGCTAATTTTTTCATTGCCATCTGAATGTAACAATTTCTCAATCTTGTCTTCATTCTGTGATATTCTTTCTTCCACCCAGCATATTCTATTTATGATAATTTCTATTGAATTTTTACTTGATTTATTCAGTTTTTCATTTCCAAGATTTCTATTTTTTGAGATTGCCTATCTCTTTGCAGAATTTCTTGTTTCAATTGTTGAAGTTCTTGTTCAAGCTTTAATTGACTTTCCAAGTTCATTCGTCTGTTTATTTGAATACTATGTGAGGTCATTAATTGTTTTAAAAATTAGACTCAAATTGTCTGTTACTTTAACCATTTTGCTTTCTTTGGATTTAAGTGTTATAGATTTATGAACTTTTGGAGGTGTCAGGTTGTCTTACTTTTTTGTATTTGTTCTGTTTCTATATTGTGATTTGCATATGCATTGGGTTAAATATCCTAGTTTTATATGGGTATCATCTTATTATGCAACTTTTTCTTGAGTGGTCAATCCCAGTATTTCTCAGAGAAGGGAAAACAAATATCTGTAACAGCAGCAACACCAAAACAAACTAGATGTAAACATATGGAAATAATCAATTAAAGACAATTTTCTCAGGAGGTGGAGATAGGAGGATCATGGTTTGAGGCCAACTCATGCAAACGTTAGTGAGACCCTATCTTAAAAACAAGCCTGGCCTGGTCATACACACCTGCAGTCCCAGGAACTCAGGAGATGTAGATAGAAGGATCATGGTGTAAGGCCAGACTAGGGAAAAGCATGACACTGTCTCTCTGAAAAACAAAATAAAAACAAAAGTACCAGAGGCATGTTTCAATTGGTAAAGAGCTTGCCTAACAAATGTGAAGCCCTAGTTCAATCCCTAGTATTGCCCCACAAATGATAACTATTTCACCACCAATAGCCATAGAAAGAAAGTGATAAAAATAATGTAGAACAAACTATGAAGTTAAAAATTAATAAGGTAAATGTAATAATAATAAAAGAATGACACAAAGGAGAGGCAGGGGAAAGGAAATGAAAGAAGCAAGATTAAAATTTAAAAAGGAAGGAAAATGAAAAGAATATCAGAAGAGGGAGAGAAATGAGCAAGAGATAAAATATTGAAGAAGAAAAAAGAATGATAGTGAATAATATTGAAATGCATTTCATCTGTGTATGAAGATAGTATAACATAATGCATTGAAAATTGCTAAGTAATAGGGAGACAGGGTGATAAAGAAAGAGTAATAGAGGAGATTAATATGATTAAAATAAGATATATACATGTGTGTAATACCAAGGTGAAACCCCCTTGAACAATCAATATATACTTAACAAAATGAAGGGCAAGATGGTAAAATACATCCTGTTTGGGGATGTGTACCAGTGGTAGGGGAAAAGGATAAATACAGAGGGTGAAGGAAGGCAAATAGGGCTGATATATACAAATATGAAAATTGAACAATGAAACCTGGCAAAATTTTTCTAAGAAGAGGGGAAGAGAGATGAGGGAGAATGATGGTAGAGGTGAAAAAGATTCACTGTAAGCACATATGTAAATGCCACAATGAAACTCCCCTGTGCAACTAATATATGCTAATGAAAAATTAAATTACAAAATAAGAAATGTGTAAATACAATTAGATAAATGTAGGAAAAGGGATGTGAAATATATACATTAAAGAATAAAGTAAAAACAACACTAAAATATAGCAAAAAGAAAGTATTAAAAAATGAAAATAATTAAAGAAACTTATTTTCAGTTCTCAAAAATAAATCTGCCAGGTCCAGAAGAGGTAAGTGAGTTGTAGTTGGAGTCTATTGTAGTTCCCCCTGTTGTACAGCTTGGTTCTATGTGTGGGCTGAGTGTCGGCTGGTCAAGGATAAGTTGTCAGCATTGAGGTTGAATTCATTTTAGATGCTTCCCTCCTTGCATACTGGGAGCTGCTTCTGGCCCCATAAAACTTTGTGATCCATGGGCCCTGCAGGTTCTCATTTGTTAGAAAGTCCTCCTCAGTTGCATACCTAGAGGCAGCAAAAGCCTAAGCCATGGGTTGTCCCCTGAGTGTGTCACAGTGTGGAAGAAGCAAACCGAGTACTCAGTTCTGCATTGAAGGGGAGAACCAAGGGAATGGTGCACTCTTCCTGTCGGAATCATTACTTTCTCACTCAATCCACAAGTAAATCATCCTTCAGGAGGGTTGAGGCTGGGGAAATTGAGAGATCTGTGGGATCTGGGCAAAGTTCTTAGTCCCACCTAGCAGAAACCACACACCAAAGTGAGGCTGCTCCAAAGACAAAGCAGTCTGCTGGTGATGGGCTGAAACCTCATCATTTATGCAGTAATGCACAGATGATGCTCATCACCATAGTGGGTGAGGCATTTGACAACTGTGATTTGTATAGCTCAAGATTCTTCTTTCTTAAACTTTTAGCAGGTTCATGCCCAAAACTTCCCCTCTCTACTAATTGCCTTGCATGACTGTGTCACACCCAGACACTGTATTACATTGTCCTCAGGTTCCCTGACTTGTGATTGTTCCTTTTTTTCAGGTCCCCAGAGTATATCAGTCTCAAAAGGAATCCCCTCTCAAGATGACAACTGGCTACAGTTCTCTGAGATATGGGGAGGCTTGCCATGTATTTGTTTTCTAATGCTGGTCTACTATGCAGGAGGAGTCCCTGTCACACCAACTCCCAGCACTGGATTAAAGGCTTGTAAAATCTATGGGTTTTTCCTCTGGCTAAGACTGCCAGTCTGTTTTCACCATGGTTTTCCTGGATTACTTTGTGGTTGCAGCTTCTGGTTGTAAGCCTTTCTTTAATAGGAGACTTTTAAATCATGGATTCTATTTCCTTCCTACTGATCTGTTCAGATTTTCTATTTCTAATTTTTTTTCTAGTAGTGGGGATTGAACTCAGGGATTCACACTTGTTAGGCAAGTTGAGTCATTCTCTCAGTCATTTTACTTGCACTTTTCTTTCCAGATAAAATTAAGTTTTCTTGCTGAAATCACAGCATTATCATTATCTAATGACCATTTGGGGTCATTTGACACTTGGCTTAGAGTTTGTATTATCGAATATAAATCTAGCTCCTTCTCCCCTTTTGACTTTCACTAGCACGGACTATATTTTTGTACCCTTTTACTCAGTGTATTTGTGCTCTTACAAACAAATTGCCTCTTTTTCAGGCAGCATATAGACAAGCCTTTTTTTTTCAATCTGCTCAGCCATTCTATGTTTTTTAATTGGAAAATTTAATCCATTTGTGTTCAAGGTTGTCACTGATAGCTATAGATCTACTTCTTTCATTTTGGTATTTGTTTCTGGTTATTTTATAGATCCTTTGATCTTTTATTTATTTCTTTATTTATCTCTTAATCACTTCCCTTATGATTAAGTGATTTTCTTTAGGAGTGTGTTGGATTCCTTACTTTTCATATTTTGTGTATGTGCTATAGGTCTTTGCTTTTGATTCCCATGAGGCTTATAAACAATGTTTTTACATCTCTAACAGGTTACTTTAAATTGGTAGCAGCTTAAATTTGATTGTGTAAAAACCGTACTTATACTGTTCTCTCCTGCATTTAAATTATTAATGTCACAACTTAAGGGATATTTTATAACCCTTAATAAATTACTGTAACTATTATCATTTCATAGTTTTGCTTTCAAACCTTTGCTCTAAAGCTATACATGATTGAAGCAGCATTATTACATTATTAAACCATTCTAAGTTTGACTTTGTATTTACTTTTATCAGTGAGTTTTGTTCTTCACCATTTTTTCATATTACTAATTAATAACTCTTTTACAGCTTAAAATACTCCTTTTAGCATTTCTTAAAAGTTAGGTTTGATAGTAATGAATTCCACCATATTTTGGTTTTCTAGGACTCTTTATCTCTCAGTTTTGAAGGACAGCATTTTCAGAAACATTATTCTTCACAGCTAGGTTTTTAATTTTTCCTTTAGCACTTTTTTTTCCTTTTATTCATATGTGCAGACAATGTTTGGGTCATTTTGTCCCCCTTCCCCCCACCCCCTCCCTTTCCTTCTGCCCCCTCCCTTTCCTTCTGCTCCCTCCCTCTTCCTCCTACCCCCTCACTACCAGACAGAAACTATTTTGCCCTATCTCTAATTTTGTTGAAGAGAGAGTATAAGCAATAATAGCTAGACAGGGAGTTTACTCACATTGCTTTCCTGTACATATGTGTTACATTCTAAATTAATTCTTCTTGAACTAACCTTTTCTCTAGTTCCTGGTCCTCTTCTATTGTCCTCTGTCACTTTAAAGGTTCAGCATTAGTTTCTGTGCATTGAGGGCAACATTTGCTATCTAGTTTTTGGGTGTCTTACTTATCCTCATACCTCTCTTGTGTGCTCTCACTTTATCATGTGATCAAAGTCCAATCCCCTTGTTGTGTTTACCCTTGATCTAATGTCCACATATGAGGGAGAACATACGACTTTTGGTCTTTTGGGCCAGGCTAACCTCACTCAGAATGATGTTCTCCAGTTCCATCCATTTACTTACAAATGATAAGATTTCATTCTTCTTCATGGCTGCATAAAGTTCCATTGTGTGTAAATACCACATTTTCTTAATCCATTCATCAGTATTGGGGCATTTTGGCTATTTCCATAACTTGGCTATTGTGAATAGTGCTGCAATAAACATGCAAGTGCCTCTGGAGTAACCTGTGTCACATTCTTTTGGATATATCCCCAAGAGTGGTATTGCTGGATCATATGGTAGATCTATGTTTAAATTTTTAAGAAGCCTCCAAATTTTTTTCCAGAGTGGTTGTACTAGTTTGCATTCCCACCAGCAGTGTAAACCTTTAGCACTTTAAATATGCCATTTCATTCTTTCCTGGCCTGAATGACCGCTGATGAGAAAACTACCCTAGTGGTTGGACTCCCTTGTGTGTTATTTCTTTCTTTGCCCTTTCAGAATACTCCCTTTGTCCTTGGTTTTGATAATTTGGTTATAATATGTCTGGATATAACATTATTTAGATTGAATCTGAAGACAGTTACATTCCCACATCTACATATTTATATCTTTCCCAAAATATAGAATATTATTTCTCCCATTATTTCTTTAGGTGGTTCCTCTATCCCAATCTGCCTATCAAATTTCCAGTTGTGGCCTTTTATTGCTTTCATGATTTTTAGGAATTATTTCTCATATTTTCTTAAAGAAATTGAGTTTATTTGTCAGGAAGTTCATATATCTACATTTCTTTGGAGAGTTTCATGTTGTTTCTGGTGGTGTTATTTTTTCTTGGTTTTTCATGTTTCTTATTTTCTTACATTGATTTCTTCACATTTGAGAATTGAAGTGACTTGTTCCAGTCATTGCAGATTAGTTCTCTTTGGGAATGCTCTTTACTAGTCAGCACATTCAGAAGATCTTGATCCTGTTTTTTGATAAGGTCAAGATTGAATTTGCTTCTGGAGTTCATGGGCATGGTGGCCTGGTGGGTGAGCATGAAATTTACATCCACAGGAGAGAATCTAATGCCTGGGTTTGTAGGAATGGGCCTGGAGCATACTTTCATGGGGCTTGAACTAAAGTTTGGGGCCACAGGTGTCCATCTGATGTTGAGATGGGCCTTAATCTACATCCAAATTGATGAAATAGACCTGGTATCTTGAGCCACTGGGTTTGATTTGGAGTCTGAGTCCATGGGTGTTGGACTAGCACTGGAATAGGCTGGGAGCCTGAGTCCACTGGAGTTTATGTGTTTCTAGGTAAATGGTTGAGGTCCTGAAGACTTATCTGTTGGAGCATACTGGACCTTGGGGGGTTGCAGCTATGAGAACCATCCTGAAGCTTCATGTTGGGGTGATCCTGAATCTCATGGCAATGGTAGAAGCCTAGTTCTGGGGGAGGTCCAGAATCTGGGATCACAGGGAGTTGGTCTGATGATGGGAATAGTCAGGAGCCTGAGGTTTATGTAGGTGGTCTGGTGCTGAGAGAAGCCTTGATTCTGGAGCCACTGAGGTTGACCAGAAGTGGCACAGCATGGAGACCAAGTCCACTCCTTAGGACTGGAAGCCAGGATCTGACCTGGTACTGGGACTAGCCCAGAGGCTCAGTCCATAGGTACTTGCCTATAATCTGGGGTCATTGTTGACTTGTCTAGTGGTGGGTCTTATTGGAACTGGCCTTGGGTTGAGATCCAAGGCCATGTCTGGTGTTCACTTCTCTTTCTTTCCCCCAGGCAGATGGCATTTTTCTTTGTATTCTATTGCCTTAGGTTATTGAAAGTGTGAGGTACATAATATAAAACTATCTTTGTTACTGTTGGCAATAATGGCGCCGATAGGTTTCAGTTCTTACTGCACCCTTAAGCTTCTGTTTTCCAGGGTAACAGTCCAGCCTCAGGTCTAGCTTGAATCCTCCTTCTGCCCCAACCTCCAATCAGCATGAACCATAAGATCCTAACCAATCAGATCATGCTGAGTCTCACTGAGGGGTATTTAAGCCCTTGCCCCTCCTGCTTCTCTCTCTTGGCTCTCTGCTCTCTCCCTCTCCCACCAGGCAATAAAGAATCTCTTGGCCAGATCACTCCTCTCCACGTGGTCATTTTGGGACCTATATTTCCTTACAGTTACACTTTTAAACTTATCTTTTCTTATTTCTGGACTAAACCGAGGTACTGTAATCTCTCATCTATTTTCCTTTTAACTGGAGGAGTTATTTTTATACTTTCATAGTAACTTAAATTAACATTTAAAATAAACTTAATGGAGGATTAATGATGGAGAGTCTTATTCTTCATCTTGCTGACATCTCTTGATATTCTGATTTTATGTAGCAACAATGTGACAATATCTTCTGTTTGATAATTACCCCTAGTTGTTGATTGTGTCCTGTAGGGATGATTTGGTGCCATAACCATTTTGGACTTGATTCACACACTCCTTCCCACTTCACCACTTTTCTCCCCTTACATCATTTCTTTCTTTTCACCTGAAGGGTCATTTGAATATACTAAAATTTGTCAATTTTAAACACATATTCAATGGTACTCATAAATATTTCTTGTGTGATCACACATCATTCCACATTATGTTTATATCTCTTTTCAGAATTTTCTCATGGCCATTTCAAATCATTCCATAGGCATCACTTCCAGCCACTGGCAACTGGTCACTTTTCTGTTAGTATAAACTTACTGTTTTTACAATAATATATTAAAGAAATCATACTGTGTGCAGTGTTTGTTTCTGGATTCTTTCATTCAGTATAATATATTTTGGGAGCCATCCAAAGTGTGACATATATAATAGCTCCTTCCTCTCCACCAGTGAATATTTCATTGTTTAGAAACATCACCATTTGTTTATACAATTATCGGTTTGTGAACATTTGGGTAGCTTTTATCTAGTTTAAAATATTAGCCCATGCGAACATTTTAGCACGAGTTATCTCTATTCTTCTCAATAAATACATAGGAGTAGGATTGCTGGGTCATATGGTAGGTATATAGTTTTAACAGAAATGGCTGAACTGTTCTCCAAAGTGACTCTGTAATAGGTAGCAATGCATTATTCTTCAGTGAGGTTCAGTTCAAATATCTTTTGCATTGTTAGTCTTCTTGTTATTGAGTTATGCAAGTTCTCTACATTCAAGATATAAGTGCTTTATCAGCCACCCCATTCTTTCTGTGGCTCTTTTTTCTTATATTAAATATTGAAATCAAGTAATGTAAGTTATAAAATTTTGCTCCTATTTTTCAAAGTCATTTGTGTCTTAATGTCATTTGGGTCCTTTGTATTTCAAAATGTCAGAGTTGCTGGGATTTTGATTGTAATTACATTTAATGTATCAATTGATTTTCAGAAAATTGGTTACTGACTATTCTCACATATAGATGAGACTATTTCTCTGTTTAAAACTTATTGTACTATTTTACCTATGCAGATGGTATTTACTAGACAGATTTTGAATCTATTTTGTTAAATATTTTTTATATTTAATGGTATTTGGTATTGTCAAAAGTGATACTTTGCCATTCCATTTTGCTATCAATTTTATCCACCACTTACTCATTTTGATGACTGTGTATTTGGTACTAAAATGTAATTTTCTTTTTATCTATTTTATTTACTCAGATGTTATACTATTCTATGTTTTATAAATGTTTTGAATTATTTGTTCAAGCATTTTTATAAATGCTTAAAATTCTTTGTAAGATAATCCAGCTTCTCATTGTTAACATTATTTATCTTTTTCAATGCAAATTAAAAGGTTTTGTGATTCTTTGTAAAATGAGTAATTTTGAACTGTATCCTAATTGTTTTGTAATTTTATATTATAAGACTATGAGTTTTGAATGCTACAATGTAAGATCCTGGGTTTTGCTTAAATCCTGTAGAGAACATTGAGGCCTTTGTTTTAGCTGGTAATTAACATGGTTAATGACAAATGGTTTCCTTTTGTTAATTGTTGTAGTGATTTTTAGCTCAATATTAAAATTACTTTCTATTTTCTTACATATTTTTACAGTATGTCCCATTCAGCCATTGGTTTGTGATCTAGAAGTTCTTCTTTTAAGATTTTTTGCTCTGCTATTTAGGATTGTATGTTTGCATGTGCACCTTATTATCTCTCTATTATCTTTCTGGTCAGATCTACTTCTGTAGGATTCTTCCATTTGGTTCTCCATCTAGTGATCAGAGGCTCTAATTACCTGCTCTATCATGAACATTCTCAACTGCACTCACTGTTTGAAGAAGCAGAAGAATATAGAGGTGGGGAGAGAGAAGGGAGCAAAGGAGAGTAACACAGAGAGAGGGGGGGTGGGGAGAAAAAGAGTGAATATAGTTGGGACTGACCCCACCCAAACGGAAGTGTAGCTCCACAGCATGAATTGTTGGTTTCTCCTCCATCAGAGTTTTTACTGTCCTGAGATCTTTTCCCACTACTGCTCCTGCTAGGACCAAACGGAATGAGTATAAAAAACAAAATAGAAAAGGGGGAAAATGAGACTTAAATTGCATCATCTTTTCCTTGGGTATTTGGGCTGAGAATCTTTGGACTTTAACTGTAGCATCAGGTCTTCTGTTGTTCGCCAGTCTGTCAGTATATCCTGCAGATTTTGTACTTGACATCTTCTATAACCAAGTGAGCCAATTGCCTAAAATAAATCACACATAAACACACACACACACACACACACACACACACAAAATTTTGTGGTTGTGCCTTTGGCATCCACTCCCCTAAGGGAAGCCAGGGTTGGATTTGCAGACTGTTTCCCAGTTTTCTCAGTTGTCTTTCTGTTTCTCTGTGCTTTTCAGTTTCCCTGTCACCTGTTTTATTGCTCCAATGCTCTTGATGTCTTTCACTCTTCAGAATATACTCTCTCTTTTGTTACTGTGACTCTTCCCATGCATGCTTCTAATCCCTGTTTATAGACTGAGGAAGAGAATCATAGTGATTAATTTGACTCTTACAAATATAATAATAGAATAATTTCTATAACAGGGGAAATTAATTGTGAGTTTAGAATAAAAAGATGCAGTTGTAGAGGAGGGAGATAATTTCTTTTTTCTGTTTTATCATTTTTACATTTACTTACATGTGTATACATTATTTGGCCACCTCCCCCTGGTCCCAGCAGACCCTGTTCCTCCCTTTTCTTTGATTTTGTAGAAGAAAAAACATAAAAAATAATAAGAAAAACGTGGCATTTTTGCTAGTTTAAGCTGCAGATAGTTGTTACAGGGAGATTCCTTGTGTTGTTTCCATGCATATGTGTATTACAACCCACATTGGTTCATCTCTACAGACCTCTAAACTACTTCCTGGTCCTCTTCCTATAGTGGCCTCTGTCAGTTTAAGATTGTGATATTCATTTCTACACAGTGAGCACATCAACCACATTCAAGTTTTTGGTTTTCTTTCCTTTCTCTATCCCTCCTATGTGTGGTCTCCCCTTATTGTGTGACCCATGTCCAATAATATTACTGCATTTGTTTTAGGTCTATATGATGCTTTCTTATAAACTAATATCAGTGTCTTATTTTTATTTAAAATTTTTCTTTTCTAGCCCCAACTCTCATTTTTTTGTATGCTCTTAAGTGTTATGATTAATACTTCATGGACTGGAATAGTTTACTAAAACATCAAATATATAATTTTACTACATATATCTATATTTGTGTATGTTTAGATTGTCATGTAACTTTTATGCATACATTTATTAGTATATATAAACTTATGTGTCTAGCTTTTCAAAGCCACATGAATTTATGGATAATCTTATAACAAATATCAGACTTAAGGATATAAACCCTAGTAAATTGTGTTCATCTATCACAAACAAATACCATAACTTATGAATAACAGTAAATTGCAGAAAAGCATGTTATACTATAGAACTGAACAAATTATTTTAAATGCTTCAACATAAATAACAAGTGGAAAGAACTTCAGTGCTAGAATATAAGGACTATTCCTTAAAGTTATGTTACCTGAATTACTCAATTTGTAGTTTAATTTGAACTTTTCATTATGGTAGACTATAATAATAATTCTCTGGTACAGCTAAACAAAAAACTAAATAGAATAAATGATGGACTATGACTATATGTAGAGAAAATGTAAACATATAAATGTATTCATTTATCATATTATTTGTTATTCTCATATATGTATACATTTTGATATATGTATGTATATGCACATACATATAGTAATTATTAATAGGATTCCAATTATTATTCATTTTTGGGTTAGGGGCTTTTATAGAAAAAGTAAATACCCTTGAGGTTTTCTACAGTGTCATCATTTTTCAACAGAAATGACTATATTTTAAGCGTGAGTGGAGCTTTGTGTGAGGTTTCCTATTTCTTTTTCCCTCAGGTGACCTTAAACTTTGAGAAAGTGTATCTGAGTATTGTTTGTTAAGTAGCTCACCATAAAAGGCCTCTTGCATGAGTAATTGCTAAAGCCAAGAGGTAAAATTGATACAGAGTACCAGTAACTACCTAACCATGCTGACACCTCTGGAAACAACCTTGAGAATGATTGTTGTGTATGTCCTGATGGATCATCTTGCTCCTAAGAGAAAAGAGTTTTGAGGCACCCAAACAATTATGTACCTTGCTAACCTTGTTAAAACATTTATGACATTTAATAATGCAATTATCTGTAAACTTTCTAATAAGCTCCCAAGTGACCCACTATTATAACAAGAACTTTCTTGACAAGGCCAGTTTCCAAGAGATCATTTTTAATTGCATGAAAATTTCACAATGATTGCTTTAATCATCTACTGTTTGCTCTGTGTATAAGCAGTAGCTGTCTCCAGGCACAGGTCTCAGTGAACACATGTCTTTGATGCAGATTAACAACTGCTATAAACAGTAGTCTTAGAAAAGGTATTCTAGTTACCTACTCTTTACGTTGGAACAAATAATTCAAACCACAATAATTTTCATTGTTTGTTTTGTGCTTAAACAGGTTAAAATAATCTAATGAAGTATCTAAAATATATTGATTCAATCCTTCACTCTTTTTTAATATTCCATGAAAACAATAAACCCTGCTGCTGGTTTCAATATATAGTGTATAATGGTAGCTAAGAACATAGATTTAGAATTAGATTGTTTGAATTTGAACAATTTTTCATCACTTATGTCAGCGACCTAAGGAAAGCTAATTAACAATTTAGGTGTCACTTGTTTATCTGTAAAGATGATAGCAATAGTGGCCCTCTCACGTGGCTACTGTGAAAGTCAAACAGGTTTGAATATATTAACTACATTAAGTGGCATCACACATAACAAACATCCAGTTAGTAGCTTTCATCATTCAGCTATCCTATTAACTGTTTTCTCCTCTACAGCTATTTTGAAAGTTACATTTGCACTTAATTTTTAAAATTAAGTTCATTTTGCAGAAAAGAAAATTCAAATTAAGGAAATCATAATGGTCTTGACTCACATTGTGATAGTATTTAGTGCAACTTCAAGCCCAAGGCTTCCAACTACATACCTGGTGGTGTGTCTATCACTTCACAGCTATTTTACTTTATTAAAATGTACTAATTGTACAAAATAGTAGGTTTCAATATGACCTTTTCTTTTCTCTTTGGCAGTGTTGGGTTTGAACTCAGGGCTTCACACTTGCTAGGCAGGAGCTCTACTATTGAACAACTCTGCCAGCCCTCTTTGCGTTGGTTATTTTTGAGATAGAGTTGCCTGAATGGACGTGGGTAGTGATCCTTCTATTTGTGCTTCCCTGTGTAGCTGTGATGACAGGTGTGTGCCATCACACCCAGCCATTAGTTGGGATGACGTCTGGTGAAATTTTTGCTCAGGTGGCCTCAAACCATGATCTTCCTGACCTCTGGCTCCCAAGTGCCTGGCCTTGAGCCACCATGTTTGGCCTCAGGTCTTTTTTAAAATTTAGAGTCTGCATTGGAGAGAAAATATGATATCTGCATTTCTGAGTCTGGATTATTTTTGCTTAATATGATGATCTCCAGTTCTATCTGTTTTCTTGTAAATAGCATGACTTTGTTCTTTTTGCTGAATAATACTCCATTGTGTGCATAGAAAATGTGTATATCACAGTTTCTTTATCCATTTTTTTCATTGATGGGCACCTAGGCTGATTTCATAACTTGGATATTGTGAGTTGTGCTGCACATGGTTGTGAGGTATCTCTGTTATATGTCAAAACTATTTTCATATCCACTTATAGTTGCTGGTTATCTGAATTCATTCTGATGCTAGCAGAGTTGAAAACAGGATGTAAATCTGCATCTGTAAAAAATAAATACTGACTATTTTGTTTCACTTAAGTTTATTCAAATTTTAAAATATAATTGCTGGTTTGCGTTCACTTATGCATACCTATCTGTCTTTCCCACGGAATGCATGTAAAAGCTGAGCAACATGCGTACAGAACACATTTGAACAAGTTGAAGCACAAATATAAGCATGTGGATTGAAGGAAAGTATCAGAATTTAGATAAGCACCAAATTGATAGTGTTTCCATCCCTACCCCAGAATCCCCAAGCCAAACATAACACAATCAGAAACAGTAAAGTGCTACAATTACCATTGTAGTACAGGGTCAGAAACCTTTAGTAGAAGCCCTCTAACTCTAGTTCAAGTAAGAAGAAAAGGAATTCTTTATGTTCAAAGAGAGAATGAGGAATGCCAAAATTTGTATCACAAAGAGACCAACAAACAGACCAATAGAATTTGTGGCAGGACGTTAGCAATTCTAGCCTCAAGATACTCTACATTTCCAGCAAGACTTAACCCACTACAGACATTTTGTGTGACAGTGACTGCTCCTGTGTGGCAGGCTAACTTCAGAGTAGAAAGACATTTTGTTACTCCCCTTGTCTTGAAGAGCTATAGTGAAGTGCTATCTTGTGAGAGAGCCAAGTGCTTAAGACTGAGCTATGCTGGAGACTTGAAAACAAGGAACAATCATGACTCAGGGAGTCTTGGGACATGTTGTCATAGTGTCTGAGTGAGAGACAGCCTTGAGAGGTGGTTATTTAGAGGGAGAGGGTATGACATGAATTTACAGAGACCCTTTTTAAAATTAGCATACAGTAGCTATACAGGGAGTATACATTGTGACATTTACATATGTGCTTAGAATATATTTTAATTAGATTCACCCTCCCTTCTATTGTTCTCCCTTTTCCTCCCTTCCCCCTTCTTAGAACAATTTCAACAGGTTTCGTTATTCTGTTTTCATGCATAGGTATAAAATACATCCACCATATCTATCCCCCATCACCTTTTCCTAATGCCCCCCTCCTCCCACTGCACCCAGCCCCTGAAGAGGACCCATTTTACCTTCATATCCTTCATTTTTAAAAGCAAATATTCAAAACCCAAGGAGTTTCACTTGGGCATTTCAGACATGTGTATATTGTGCTTCAATCAGACTAACCCCTTTCCCCATTAGTTACTCTTTCTCTGTTACCCTGCTCTCCAGGTAGCAGGGAACTTGGGTAGTGAAAGGTACTTGTTAACCATGCTCTTCCTGAAAAGCAGTGGGTGCTATTGCCTGAGAATTGCAGAAAAAGAGCACCAAGCCCATGGCTGACAGAGTGCTTGGCCTCTGGGAACTGCGTCTGTGCTATGTTAGTTTGATACCAGGTGAAAATGAGCTCAGATCTGGCAAATAAAGTGATTTCCCCGGGCTCTACCCACCCCCACAAGGTGGGGAACTGTGTGGGGTCTGAAAGCACTGAGATCAGCCACCAGGAGCTGCCTTCTAGCTCTATGTGTTTGCTGTGAGGTTGGACAGAGCTTTGAGCCTCGGACCTGTGCAGCACATGATTTTCCCCAGTCTCATCCTTCCTACAGGGTGGTTTGACATCTATTGGCTTTGGTATGAAAGCACTGAGTCTGGCAGCCAGAATGCAGGAGTCCCTCTATTGTGGCAATATAATCAGAGGAGAAACCAAGCAACACTCGGAGGAGTGGAGAACTCAGATTTTAATTTTACGCTAGCGGGCCCAGACGTATACCTGTGTCTGAGCCCCGAACAAAGGATTCACAGGATATTTAAAAGGCAGTGCAGGGTATCAGGTTACAAGGAATGTGCTCTCCCATAAAGTAGGGCTAGTAGTGGGTTAGAGACCTAAGGTTTAGATAAGAACAGCAGGGGAGTCCTGCTTTGGAAAGTTTATTTACAAGTGGAGACAAAGAAAGGCAGGAATGGGTGCTTATCTCTGCATGGTGCCTTTCATCTCAGTCCTGAACTTTTGCATGGCTCTAATGGGCAATTCCTCACAGCTCTGTCTGAGGTTACAGCTTTTAATTGACAGTTTACCATGTTTTACAACCCTGTTTCAAGGCTATCTTCCTCTTCACCTCAATTCTCCTCTACTAGTACAAAACTCAGAGATCTGTTTACTATCCCCAATTCCTGATGCATTCAGGGCACAACCCTAAGCTTGGACAATTGCTGATTCTAAAGGCACAAACCAGAGGGGGGCATTTGTGGTGCAAGTGGGAACCTCTTTAGCACATAAATTTCAAAGCCCCTTCTATCCAGTTATGACTCCAGTTACAGAAATAAGGGAAACATCTAAACTGAAAGCAGTCCCACTCTCAGTTCACATGTAGCAACAACTTGTACACTAGGAAGTACAAGAGATTCCAGTTAGTTTTCCTCTGTCTAAATGATACTGGGATCAAGCCTGCTGCCCTGAGCACGTGGGTGAATGTCTGACTACTGAAATATACCCCAGTTCAGTGGTGAGAAGCTGCACCACTATGCAGCCACTACACAGTCCTACCTGAATGTTATGAATACATAAACTGAAAGACTATGGTTGATTAAACCATCTAAACAATAACTTGGCCTCAGACTCACAAATCCCAATCTAGAAACACAAGAAATATGAACAAAAAAGCAACATTACTCCTTCAAAAGTCACTGTCTCCATAATTATGAGCACTAAAGCGAGTAAATTAGATGGAAATTCAGAAAAAGAATTCAAAGAATGATTATAAGAATGATCAATAAAATTAAAGAGGACACAGATAAATGACTGAATGAATTCCAAGAGAATACAAATAAACAGTTAATCAAATAAGGAAGACAATGAAGGACATAAAAGAGGAATTCAATAAATGAAAATCTCAATAAGTAAAATAAAATCTCAATTGAAAAATCTTACTAGTAGACTGGTCAAGTTGAAAATAAAATATTAAGGCTTGAAGATAGATCAGTTAGAATTTTCAGAAAAAGATAAAGTAGGAATATAAAAATAGTTCAACCTCCATGAAAATCAGTATGGCTATTCATCAAAAAGCCAAGCAATCTACTATACCACTGTTGGGCATATATCCAAAGGAGTGTAAATCATATGCAAGAGGGATACCCATCACAGCACTATTCATAATCATCAAGTGATAGAATCAGCTTCAGTACTCAAAAACTGATGAATGGATAAAGCAACTGTGGTATATATGTGCAATGGAGTATTATCCATCCATAAAGAAGTATGAAATTGTGCTATTTGTAGGAAAATGTATGAAACTGGAGATCATTATATTGAGTGAAATAAGCTAAACTCAAAAACCTAATATCACATTTTTGCACGTATGTTGAATCTAGATCTAAAAAGATAAAAATAACAATAATAATGGACTTGCGTATAAAAGGAGAACTGTTGGGGGCTTCAATGGGAGGTGGAGGGGAAACAGAGAGGATACTTGGAGGGTGCAGAGGATCAAAGTATATTATACATATATGTATAGAGACAGTGCAACAATCCCTCCCCCAAATTGTTTTAAAAGTGGGGGCAAAAAGAAGGGGTTTAAGTGATTATAATACAAGGGGTAACCTTCCTCAAAAAGCAGTAGTAAAGAATCATCAACAAAGACAAGACCAGGACCAGATGGATTCACTGCTGAATTCTACTAGGCCTTTTAGGAAGAACTAATATCAATGCTCCCCAAATTATTTCATAAAATAGAAAGGGAATAAATGTTAACAAAATCATTCTATGAAGCCAGTATTACCTGGATACCAAAACAGATAAGGACACAACAAAAAATTATAGACTAATTTCCTTGAGGAACATAGACACAAAAATTATCAATAAAACTCTTGTGAACTGATAAAAATAACACATTAAAAAGGTTATACACCATGGTCAGGTTGGTTTTATTCAGGACTACAAGGATGGTAACAACATACACAAATTAATAAATGTAATAAAACACATTAACAGGATGAAGGACAAAAAACACATGGTCATCTCAATAGATGCAGAAAAAGCCTTTGCTATAATTCCATATCCTTTCATGATGAGTACATCAAGTAAACTAGCTGTAGATATGCATATGTGAACAAATCACAGTGAAACCTCTGTGCAATTATTATATGATAATAAGAAAGAACCAAAAACAGCATTCATTTGGTGGAAATGAATTGATGTGGTAAAAGATGAGAGAAAGATGATTCACATACTCTTCATATATTTTAGAAAGCACGAGCTGTCTGTAACTAGCTCTGCTGAAATGCATGAATTGAACAGATATTGGTTTTAGTCACTGAGTATTTGGATGGTTCCTTTTGTAACAGGAAAGTTAATAAACAATAAAATATGAAGTCTACAAAAACAAAACAAAATTTTTGCCCATTACCCTTCTTTTTTCAGGATTTGGCTGGTGGCTTTAGCCAAACCAACATGACAAGAAAAATAAGGAAAATTCATAGGTGGTTCAATGGTAGAAAAATATTTCTTTAATCATATAACCTATATTTTCCTGCATAGAAAATCTCCATGAACCAACAGGCAAAACATTTAAAAATCACTTAGCTCTAGCAAATTTCTAGGCCCCCAAAGAAAATCTATTATTTTTTTGTAGTACTGGGGTTTGAACTCAGGGCATACACCTTGAGTCACTCCACCTACACCTTAAGTCACTCCATTTTTTGTGATGAGTTTTTTCAAGATAGGGTCTTGAGAACTATTTGCTCCAGCTGGCTTGAACAGTGATTCTCCTGATCTTTGCCTCCAGAGTAGCTAGGATTACAGGTATGAGCCACAGGTGCCTGGCAAGAAAATCTATTTCTACACACCAGTAATGAAGAGTGAAACGTAATCTAGAAAATATATTTCAGCACTAGCAAAATAAAAATATTTGGAAATAAATTTAACAGCTTACAGAAATAACTTTCCAATAATCATTATGTTAGTTAAAGTCTTTAAAAAGACCTAAATAAATATAGGCATTTGCTTTGATAATGGTTAAGGAGTTTATTTATGTCTACTTCCCCTTGTTGTTATGTAGATTCAATGAAATTCTAAATAAAAATATTTTTTAGGATTTATTGTACTAATCCTGAAATTTATACAGTGGTGGAAGAGTGTACAATATCCAAGGAATATTTGAAAAAGAAAATGGAGGGACTTCTCCCAGTAGGAGGCTAAATCATAATGTTTAACAATTAAGATGGATAAACATGTAGATTAGTGGAAGAGAACAGAGCAACTGGAAGAGATCCTAACATACACAGGCACTCCATACAGTAAATGGTACTGGAACATTGTTACATTACAGATAGAAACTGTCACATCTAGGTAATAGGCCACCAAATCTGTCAATATCAAGGAAAACACGATACCATGAAGTTTAAACTTCGCTGCAGCAGATACCTTTATACCCTGGTCAACATGGACAAGGAGAAGGCAGAGAGCCTGAAGCAGTCCCTGTCCCTAGGTTGGGCAGTGAAGGAGTTGAAATGAACCAGACACACAGATTTGTATTAAAATCTTGAAAAGAAAAAAAGAAAAGGGCTAGTGGGAAGGGCCAAATGGTACAGTGCTTACCAACCAATATGAGACTCTGTGTTCAAACCTCAGAACCACCAAAAAATAAACATAAAAATTAAGACTAAAACCACTTACAAAAAGTGAATTATAAAAAGAAAAGTTTATACAGACACAAAATCTACCTGACTTCATAGTCAATAGTCAATTATGAGTAGATAAATAATTAAATAAGTCCAAAACTTCAAAACTTTTAAACATACCTATAAGAGATGGTTTTTAAGCTCTTGTCAGTAGGAAATGACTTCCTGTAAATGAAGTCAGAAAGGAAAATGCTTATTTTAGTAAACTTTACAGTCTAAAATTAGAACATTTACACATCAATGGAAATATATAGGAAGTAGAATATCAGACTTTTGAATATAAGAGCAATGGAAATGAATGAAGGAAAGAATAAGAAGTATATGATGATCTCAGTAGGAACAAAAGAACAAGATTTAATATTATTATATATTTTTAAATTAATTTTTCTTTATTTATCTTTTTAAAAATATTGTACTAGGGGTACATTGTAACATTTATAAAAGTTCTTACAATATATCACAGTTGGATTCACCCCCTCCTTCATTCTCTTTTGTTCTCTCCTCCCATTCCTGGAATAGTTTCAGCAGGTCTCATTTTTCCATTTTCATTCATGAGTAAATATTTCTGCCATATTCACCCTCTTACGCCCTTTCCTTATATCCTCCCCCTCCCAGTGATACCAGCCTCCAAGACAGTACCTGCTTTGCCTTCCTGTTCTCTCTTTCATAGACCCAATACTGTTTTATTTAATTCCTTATTTCTTATGATTTTTATATAAATTACTTAAAGTAAATGAAAGGAAAGAGCCTCTGATCTGGATGCTTTGAAAACAGTTCTAAGCTGCTTTCAGAGGTCAAGAAACAAAGAAAAAGCCTACCTGAAGGAATACATCCTCACTTCTCCACCCTAGTCATATCTTACCAGTATAATCATGTCCATTTTCACATCAAAATGGAATTGTGTGATCACATGTAGACTTCAAATGTTCATTTAACTTCTTCATGGATAGACTTGAAGGTTATGGATATGTGACAATTTACACACTGTGATATAATAAAATACCATAGACTTTCAACTCAAGAAGGATATAAGCTGGTGATGGTGGTTTACACTCTAGAGGCTGGGCAGGATGACATAGGGGCCTTGAACCCAGCCTGGGCTACAGAGAAACACCTTGTCCCAAATAAACAAAATGCAACATAACAAACCAAACAATTAAACAACTGAAATGAAGGATATTGAATGTGGTGTGGTAAATGGATGTATAAATATGTATGTGTTGCCACCAAATTTTCTGTTGGTCTGATTTTGTCCCTATGACAACTTTCTGAGAGAAATAATTTAATGGAGAAATTTCTCATCTTGGCATATGTGTTTAGAAGTTTTATTCAATGGTCAGTTAGCCCCATTATTTCTGCCCACTATGGGGCAGAGCATCATGGAGGGAGCATGTGTTCAAGCAATTTGGCTCAGCTCATGGCACACAGAAGGCAGAGAGTGAGGAAGGGGCAGAGGACAGGATACATGTTTCTAAGGTATGCCCCCAGTGACTACTTCATTCAACCCAGCCCCACCTCCTAATGTTTCCATTGCCTCTCAAGAATGCCATCAAATTACATGGATTATCAGTAGATTAATTCACTTATTATCTCAGAGCTCTCATGACCCAATCCCTTACCTAAATCCTACCTCTGAACACTGCTTCCATTAGGGACCAAAACTTCCATATATGAACCTTTTGGGGATACACTTCATATTCAACCATAACAGTGCTGATAATTTCCATGGTAAAATCAGCAAAATGAAAAGTCTCATGAGGAGAAGTCAGTAGACACTAGGTGAAAAGTTCCAGGTGTCCTATCTTTGTAGATTCACACAGATGTGCCTAATTTTCCCAAAAATTATATGTGAGTTGTAAAAAGGGTTATCAATCAGGGAAGCTCATCCAAGTCTTCATGGTCAGGGATTTAATGATGGGTCAGTCATATAGGCCAAAAATATCTGTGTGGCTGATTGCAGGTACTCAGACTCTAACCCAGCAGAGCAAAACCAAGTGCTCACTGTAAGTCACCTTGCTAGTGTAAACATTCTGTTCAAGGTGGTACAGTGTGATGCATGGAATGAGGGATGAATATAGCTCCAAGTTATACTTTGCAAATTTACTTTTAGGGATCCGTAAAAGTACCTTTGTGAAGATATACATTTAAACATCATTTATGATGATGAGGAATTCAGATTTTCACCAATAGGAGAATGGGTATAGTAAACTCCTATAATTTATGTTGCTTTGGCATCCATTCTTCATCCTTGTTCAACATTAAAATACAATAGGAAAGACTTAGTCATCCTTGATGTAGGTTTAAATTTTCTATATACTCCCAGTTCTTCATTGTGGTGGATTCAGATTCATGCTGTGTACAACCAAGGAGGTTTGTGACAACCTCCTTATGGGACACATAGGCATGATTTACTTGACAAATTCCACTGACTCCATACCCCACATAGACAGTGAAGATATGCTATGGTGACCACCCTCAGGCACTGCATCACCTCTTGGAAATTGACCTTTCTTGCTCTACCCTGCAATTAGAACTCCATATGTGAATTCTGATTGTATAACCCTGGACCTCAGCAAAGGTCCTCTGTCTTTCATTCTCTTCTCACTGGTTGAGCACTCTGCTATTTGTGAATGTCCCTTTAGCCCCCATTAATGCTCCTCTTCTCTCATGAATGTGAAAGTAATAAACTGCTTCTTTTATTTCATGTATTTTTTTTTTGGTGTATTGTTTCCTCTATGTTCCGCTTGACCAACATGTACCAGCATGACTTCCTTCCTAGGTAAAGCTCTCCTAGAGAGTGGCTCTTGTGGCAGGAATAAAGTGGACACAGGTCATACAATATCTATAGGGGTATAGGTTCTGCTACAAACAAGTCTCTTTTGAGAGGGACAAATGGTCACAGGTCAGAAACTTAGGCATTAGCCTCTTCACTGGAATGAAAAGTGTAAACATCATAACCACCTCTCCTGCAGCCTTGACAGCAGTTCTAGAGTTTATACATACTTCCTAGGGACATACTTAAAAACAAAATTGGAAAAGATACAAAAATTAGTATATGAAACAATGAGAATACACCACATGGTGACTAGACAAAGTGAGAAATACACATTGTAACAAACATAAAATTTAACTCAATATGAATCAGAGACTTAGTGTAAAAGCCAAAACTGTGACTTTCAAAAAGGAAACTTAAAAATAAATCTTTGTGACTTGAAGGTAGATAATCACTCTGGAAATCAATGTGGCTTTTACAAAGTATTAAAAACCTAGTATATGAATCCAACTATTATATGTAAGTCAGTCTACAATAGAGACACTGCACACTGATTTTTATTGCATTACTGTTCACAATAGCTAATCTATGGAAATAACTTGGATGTCCTACAACTGATAAATGGATTAAGGAAATATGATTATATATATGGTTTTATTCAACCATAAGGAAGAATGAAGCTATGTGGTTGAAAGACATCATGTTAAGTGAAGCAATCCAGGCTCAGAAAGACAAAGACTGCATGCTTTCTCTCATATGTGGCAGATAGATCCAAAAGATAAACATATAACAAAACAAAAATGATCATATACAAACTGATACGTCGAAGATGTTTGTAGAACTACTATATGGAATTTGGAGGAGGAGGGGAAGGAAAAGAGAATGATAAGAGAATCAACAATATCGAAATACATTACTTACTGATTGGTTGGCTATAGGGTATAGAGTATTCAATGATATGAACTGAACAAATAGGTGGGCAGAACAATTATTTATTGAGATGAAAACATTGAGAATGAACAAATAAATGTAAAAGTGAACAGTGAATCAGGAAGTCTTCCAAAGATAATTTTTGGTGTATGTCCCTAAGGCTAAGCTGTCAATTATCTGCTAACTCTTTCCTTACTGGTACATTGACAATATCTGGGTGGTTAATCATGTTAGAATAGGATCATTCTTCACAAGTAGGGCATTCTGTTGATTTGCAGTTGTTCATAGGAGCCAAGGATATTTTTCTTTTAAATTATCTAATTCAAAGAAACAAGAAATTCTATAATATAAATTAGCTTCATTTAGTACAATTTTCATCTTTCCACTGAGACTTTAAAAAATCTCTCTGTGAGAGAAAACACTTTACGTAAATACATTTTAGCATTAATAATGCATTCCACTGAAAACTCTGTTTTAGAGGAGATAAAACCAAAGAACAATGGCACCCAGGGAGACACAATAATGTATTAAACAGAGAGGAGATGGGAGAAAGCAGAGGAGGCAATTCTACCACACAGCATGAAGCCAAGGAATTAATCACACACATGTACCAGTGAGTGTGGTAGTGCTCCCTCCTGAAATGGGAACTTTTGATCTGATGTCAAGAACCTGAATAACTCCTAAGGTTTTTATTATTTTTATCATTTCTCCTTTGAGTTTATAAATTGAACAATAGTGACCACCATCAAAGTTTCAATTGAATTGTCCAACAATGCAGAAAAAATGATAAAGCAGATATAAAAATTAGAAACATATGACATGATTTTGTACTTAAAACTACAATAAGAAAAATCAGTTAATTTGAACTAACTCCTACCTACGCCAAATTAAAAAAGAAAATTATAAAAATCCATAAAATTTTTAGTATCTTCAAAAATTTACCAATACTTAGGATAAATGCAATAAAATATTTTCTAAGTCTCTATCTATCCAAAACCCTTTTAAAAGTAAATTGAAAAAGCTTCTGCACAACAAAAGAAAAGGTCTCTAAACTGAAAAGACCACCCACAGAGTGGGAGAAAATATTTGCCAATTATACATCAGACAAGGGACTGATAACCAGAATATACAGGGAACTTAAGAAACTAAACTCTCCTAAAATCAATGAACCAATTAAGAAATGGTCAAGTGAACTAAACAGAACTTTTTCAAAAGAAGAAATTCAAATGGCCAAAAAACACATGAAAAAATGTTCACCATCTCTGGCCATAAAGGAAATGCAAATCAAAACCACACTAAGATTCCACCTCATCATTGTTAGAATAGCCATCATCCAAAACACCACCAACAACAAGTGCTGGCGAGGATGTGGGAAAAAAGGAACCCTAATCCACTGCTGGTGGGAGTGCAAGCTGGTGCAACCACTCTGGAAAAAAATTTGGAGACGTCTTAAAAATCTAAACATTGACTTAACATATGATCCAGCAATCCCATTTTTGGGGATATACCCAAAGGAATGCAACACAGGTTACTCCAGAGGCACCTGCACACCCATGTTTATTGCCACACTATTCACAATAGCCAAGTTATGGAAACAACCAAGATGCCCCACTACTGATGAATGTATCAAGAAAATGTGGTACTTGTACACAATGGAATTTTACTCAGCCATGAAGAAGAATGAAATCTTATCATTTGCAGGTAAATGGACAGAACTGGAGAACATCATTCTGAGCGAGGTAGCCAGGCTCAGAAGACCAAAAATCGCATGTTCTCCCTCATATGCGGACTTTAGATCTAGGGCAGATGCAGCAATGTGGTTGGACTTGGATCACAAGAAAAGGGGAGAGCACATACGGGAGATATAGGAATAGGTAGAAAACCCAAAACATGAAAGCGTTTGATGTCCCCACTCCAGAGGAACTAATACAAAAACCTTAAAATGACAGGTTATCATGAGCAGGGGATCAGAAACCAAGGTAAAGATCAGTTAGAGTTGAATCAACATGGGTCGTAACACATGGGTACATGAAAGCAATAGTAGGAATCTCTCTGTATAGCTATCCTTAAAACTAGAAAAAATGCTTTGTCTTTCTTACTATGCATATGTCTTTTCTTCAACAAAATCAGTGGTAAGGCCAGAACGGGACCTGCCTGAAACTGAGGAAGGGAGGGAGGGAATAGTGGGGGAGGGGAGCAGGGTGGAAAAATGACCCAAACAATGTATGCACATGTGAATAAATAAACAAAAAAATTTTAAAAACGTAAATTGAGGTTTTAGCATTTTCATAAGTTAGATGTTTTAATATTGTTGAAATGTCAATTCTTCTCTAATTGATCTGCAAATTGACTGTGGCTGCCATTAAAATTCAAGTAGGTCTTAATTTTATGGAAGTTGATACCATGATTGCATGACAATATGAAATGTATTGGTCTAAAAGTCACAACCTGAGAACGTATCCTTCACTTGATAGTGCAACTCATTATAAATCTATGATAATTAAATAGAACAGTGGTACAGAAGAGTTTCTCTGGACCCATATGCATATGCACACTGGCACCAGATTTATGGTAAACATGACATTGCAACATTGTGGGACTCCCCACAGTCTTCCAATAAACTGCGCTGATGCAACTGAATAGTGATACAGAAAGAAATCATGTTTCCTTCCTCATGCTTTTCATAAAACCAATTGCAGGTGTATGTAGAGCTACATGTGAAATAATAAAACTTCCTGAAAACATACAGGAGAACAACTGCATAACCATGGAGTAGATAAACATTGATTTGTTTAGGGCAAAAATATATTAACCAGAAAGATGAAGATCAATAAATTGGATTTCATTGAAACAATTTTAAGTATTTGCTCATAATTTATGATAATGATTAATTTTAAACATTCAAAACTCTCTAAAAGTAAATATGAGTTTCCATTAAATATTTAAAAGAGTTACTTATATTATTTTTTTGGAAAAACCTAATTGCATGGACTACAGGAGGTTATCATGAAATATTAGAAATCTAATGGCAAAAGTATTATTTATCAAAGTGTGAGCAGCAACTAACTGGTACTCTGATGGTAATATGTAGTGTTCCTTATACATAGAACAAAAAATTTAAATATTGACAAGACAAACATCTAACATAAAATTTAGAAATAAAAATAGGATATTCTCAAATAAGTGAAAGAGATATAATTATATAAGAGCAAAAGTTTTCTTTCCCAAGTTATTATAAATATCACGTCTAAAAAATGTTTAAGAATTAAAGCTAATGATGCATAAATGAATGATATGCATGGAAAGGGGTTATATCCACAGGTAATAGGGAACCAAAATTCAGAGAAAATAAATTGTAAAACTTTATGCTAACATGTTTTAAAATTTAGTTCACAAAAAAATCCTGTAAGTAATGTGCATAATAAAAATGACTACATAAAATGAACATTAATAGTATTATTGTGGAGCCTAATAAACCTTTTCTGATGAGTCATAAAACTTAAAAAATTTTAATCCAGTAATATTCCAGAATAAATAGAGAAGCCCAGGCTCCTTACTATGGGCCACCTGTTCTGAGGAACTCCTGCTTTGGTCTTTGTGCTTTCTGCTTTCTCTGCCTGGAATGCTCTTAACCAGATGTCTCTTAGCTTCTCCTTTTGTTTAAGATTTCCACTTATCTGTGATGTTATTAGTGAAGGATTTACTGTATAAAATATGAATTTTCCTGCACTATCTTACCTTCCCTCTCTCTTTAGCTCTATATCATTGGTTACACAAAACAAAGCTCATGTTTATATACTTATTTCTTGATGGTCTCTTGCCCATGACAGAATATGCTCCATAGAAATACAGACACTATAATTTGCCACTCACAGATTTTTAGTTGGCATTCAAATAAATTTAGATGAGTAATGATGGAAAGAATAAATGATTATCTTAATAGATATATTAAATTAAACATATTTAGGATGAAAGAAAATGTGAAATGGGAAAGTTACTGAATTTTGGGAAGCACAATATTTCCAAATAAATGTATATTTATATGTTTTAAATGATTTTCAATCTTAAGGACAGACATGATATTTACTAAATTGAATGAGGACATTAAAATGTATCTATGGGAATAACAGAAGACAATGAAAATACTTTCTAGGATGAAAATTGGCCTTCTACTCAAATCATGCAAGAATCAACAAGATAGTACTATCTAATTAGCAAAAATATTGCAATAGAGCCAGGCATGGTGGCAAATACCAGCATGTAATTTCAAGTAGTTGGTAGGTGGGATTGAGAGGACTAAGGTTCAAGGCCACACTGGACAAACAGTTAGAGAGACCCCATTTCAACCTACATGCTGAGTATGGCAGCATGCCCCTATGATCTCAGCTATGTGGGAGGTATAGGAAGGAGGATCACAGTCTGAGGTCTACCTGGGAAAACACATGAGCCTATATCCAAAAAGCAAGTAAAGCCAAAAGGTTGGGAGCCTGGTCCAGTGGTAGAGCACCTGCCTAGCAAGTGTAAGACTGAGTCCAAACACTGATACTGAAAATTATTTTAATTATCTCAACAAAGATTAACAAAAACACATAGGTATAGAAATACAAACTGACATGCTTTTTATCCAACTCAGTAAGCTCATTAAAATCATAGCTCAATGAAGGAAGTATTTCAGAAATTGGGTTGAAATGTGTCATTGGCGTATAACTCAAAAACAAGTATAATTTATGTGTTATTGAAGACGGGTTGAATAGTTAATAACAGAACTATTCTGTCTTGATAAATTAGACTGGTTAAGGCTTGTTGCCTCAGTCATTAAAACTCATATTCATCTTAATGGATATATGGTTTGTATAGAAAATAACTTACAGAGAATTGAATTAAAGAATTGAGAAAACAATTTTGCCATCATAAAACACAAAATTATAATACCTGCAAAACTTTTGATAAAATAGAGGAAAATGTATAATATGGGAAATAAATGAATGAATATTACAAGCATATTTAATCTCTTGAACTATCAAATGTTTGAAAAAATTAGAAAAGTTAAGCTATTATTGATATAAAAAAATTCCCCACCCTTTCTAATGCTGTGTTCATCTAAGGTATTTTTGTGTTCCTAGAAACTGGTGTGATTTCAACCTGCCAAAAGTTCCTCTATAAATAAAACCATGTGAGATGTAGAGAATATGCTACAGGGCCATCCATCACTCACAGTCATGTAAATGATTTAATCTGGTTGGAAATGAATACGGTCAAAGTGAATTGACAGTTGAACATTTTGTACACTTGGAAGCAACAACACCATTATCTAGAATTATAAAAAAAACTTCAAGCTTTAGCACTACGTATAAGAGTAAAAAATTGGGGCTCTAGGGGATGAATATAATAGAAGTGCATTATATATGTGTTTGAAAACAACACAATGAAACCCACCAAAAACTTAAAAATGAGGAGGAAGGAAAGCGGGTAGTTAAGAAAGAGGCCTATAGATTGGGAGAATTTGATCACAGTACATTATATGCAATTATAAATATAACAATAAATCCCTTTTTTTACAATTAATTTATGCTAACAATTTCTAAAATGTAAGAAATTGAAAATAATGATTATATATAAAATAGCTGAATTGTGACATTTACTTTAATATAAATTCTATTGAGTACTGTGCATCAATACAATTTGCATGATTAACAATGTAGGTGTACATTACATACAAACTTGCATACAAGTTTGTACTAATATTCAAAATTGGACTGTAGAGAGTTAAAAATTAAATGAACATTTGAAATTAAATGGTTGAGTTGAGAATTAGGACTTGTTTGGTGGGAAGAATTGTAGGTAAGTATTATCACATTTTGTTTTTATTATTATAATATTGCCCATGCAGAGGTATTAAATCATGTGCTGTGATTGTCAGTGTGTCTGTCTATTGAGGGTGTGTGTGGTTGTGCATACATGTATTAGGAGGAGGACGTATGTAGAGGGTCTAAATTAGAAATTTATGTAATTGATTATTTCTCCTAATATTGAAGAATAATCCATGGCTTTAAGAACTGAAATGATGAGGGAATCATATGAAGAGTTTCTACAATGACAAATATTGCTTTATTTTAATTCCACATGTTGAGGGAATTCTAATTAATAAAATGCTCCCTGTGTATAAAATTGGACAGTCACTAATGCAACAGTAAAAACGTTTTTTTTTCAGTGAATTCTCCAGCCAACAGAAGCCTCCCTAAAGCTTCCTTCATTGCCTCATTCCTCAGGCTGTAGATAACAGGGTTGAGAGTTGGGGGTATCACTGTGTAAAAGATAGACAGCATAAGGTCCAAAGCATATGGAGAGTCTGAAGTTGGTTTCAGATATGCACATGCTCCTGTGGAGATTAAAAATGAAACAACAGCAAGGTGGGGCAGTCAGGTGGAGAAGACCTTAGACCGACCTTCAGCAGAGGGTATTCTTAGCACTGTGGAGAATATGTGGATATAGGAGAGGGCAATGGAGATGAAGCAGGCAAAGGCAACCACAGAGAGGAAAGCAGCCACTCCAATTACTCCCATGTAATCACTGGAGCAGGAAAGCTTGACCAATTGGGGGACATCACAGAAGAACTGGTGGATTATTTTGGCTTTACAGAATGTGATAGAAAATGTTGCTGTTGTGTACAGGATTCCAGTGATGCCTCCACTTAGCCACACAGCTGTCACAGCCAACTTACAGTTTCTGGGATCCATGATGAGCTCATAGTGGAGTGGGAGGCAAATGGCTACATAGCGGTCATAAGACATCACTGTGAGTATGGCCAGTTCAGCTGATGCCAAAGATGTGAAGAAGAAAACCTGCAGGATGCACTGGCCATATGAAATGTAGCTATTGTCTCTCAGTGAATTGTCAATAGTCTGGGGGATTGTGACAGAAATAAAAGCGAGGTCCAGAAGGGAAAAGTGCTTTAAGAAGTAATACACTGGAGTTTGGAGATGTGGGTCCACCATTGTGATGGTGATAATGACGAAGTTATTTACCAAGGCCAAAAGGTACATGACCAAGAACAGGAAAGCATGGAAGATTTGCAGCTCACGATTGGCAGAAAATCCCAAGAGGAAGAATTCACTCATTGTGGTTTCATTTGACTTAATCATTTTGAAAGTAAAAATTGTGGTAACACCTGGAAAATAAAATGATTTGGTATATGCAGTAAAAATATACTAAAAGAAATTATTCATTTGTTCATCATTGTTCACGTCAAGAACTAATGTTTAAGGACTTATTGTTTTCCAGCTGTGCATCTGGTGTTGAGAATCCAAAAGTGAAGATACATTTTTCTTGTATGCATGGAGATTAACTTTGCACTAGTAAATCAGTAGTAACCCATAAGGGAAACTTAGGTCAAGTCACAGCTCCTGTCAAGGAAAATGGTTGTGTTTACTGCATGAAAAAACACTATTTCATTTCCACAGGTGAATCTCATTGATTTTGTTTAAGTAATCAACATGAATGCTATGATGGGCTTTGATGAGGTTTCTGAATACTAGATGGGCTATGTTTCTGCTGTGTGTCATATTATTTTAGCAGACACAATGACTTCTTAGAGGAAATGTGATATTGGAAATTGAAGCATGGTTTAGCTATGATGATGATAACCATTTTTTTTCCTAAAAAATTAAATGGACATTTTATTAAAAGGCTCTGTTATTGAGGAACCCAGGGACAAAATTGGTAGTGTTATTGCTTTTTTAATTATTGTTTTCTTTAGTGGACATTTTATTAAAATCAAGAACAAAATTACTTTTGCAAAGGAAATATGTGCTACTCTCAATTTTGGCATTTATTTTAATTATATAGGATATCTAGCAACTTCCTATTTCAACATTCATTTTATTATTTAACTGCTATTTATGTAATTGTTCTTCAGGTGAAGCAATCAAATAGCTATTGACTACTTACTATGAACAAAGACATTTGCAAGGTAAGCAAGACATTGATTGCTCTGAGATTGTTTTAAAAGTAGACAGAAAGTATTCAAGTGCCTAGTTAAAATGCTTTAGAAAGAGAACTGAGGTATAAAGCAATCTACATTTCAGAGAAATGGGAAACTAAGTTTTAGTTCATGATGCAGAGTTTTGATCTTGGAAATAACCAAGTAGTCTTCCCTCACTAGAAACTACATCAGTATATGAGGTTTGATGTGTGTCAGTATTGACTCTTGTGTTACTGCAAACTTTCAGTGAGAATTAGGTAGAAACTGGCAGAACTGCTGTATGTCATTTGGAGAGTTGTTTTAAGTATGTAAATATCACCAGATCTTTTTTTGTGGGCATTTGGTAAATCATATTCTTAAAAATGGTATCAGGGAGAATTTTAAACCTTGATGTCAGTGTTGGGTCCCCATTCCATATCAGTCTGAGAGATGAATTTTTCCATATATTTCCAATTTTTCTTTTTGACAGTGCAGACTTACTTTGCTCTGTCTCACATCTTTTTTTTTTTTGTAAGAACAAACATAACACATGAGCATTACATTTCTGTAACTCACATCTGGCACCAGTTGCTAGCTTCAAATTATGAGAAAATGGTTACTAAATTTACTAAAATTTTGAACTTTTGTTTTAGTTGGAATATTTGAAAGTCTCTTGGCTCATATTCTATGAATATGAATCACAAATTTATGCTTCCCTCAAATTTATTATTTGTGTCAAATGTATAGCCATCCATGGCTACTCTTCTATTAACAACAGAGACAATTAAAAGAAGTGTGTTACAGAAGCTTTACCTATGTACACACATAAAACATAAACACATTTTAATTTACAGGTTTTCTTTGAATAGCACATTATTGCAATACATTTATATGAATAAAACATATGGATTTCATCTATCTGCTTATTTTGGGAGAGAGAAATTTCCTCCCTTGTTTGAATTTGTCATCTTGTTTTCCAAACTTAATTTGGAAATTATAAGGCTTGGTCTGTCCCGTCCTGTAGGACACATCAGCGTGGGTAGCGAACCTAGAAGGGGAAGAATGAAGGGACAAGAGACACGAAGGAGACAGCAAGACAGGAGTTCTGATCAAGCTGCAAAATTTTATTGTTCATACAGGGGTATTTATGTGCTGAGGGAGTGAGGGGTATGAGGAGGTGCAGGCTGGTTGGCTGGTTCTGCTATAGGGTGCCCGTTCGCGCCGGCGGCAAGGTAAACTCCCGGAAGAGAAGCAGGGACGGCGCCATCTTGTGCTGGAGATGGAGAAGTTGGGACAAACAACCACAAAATGTTCCAGGGCAAGGTCAAGACAGAATGGCTCACAAAGGGAGCCTTGTCTCCGACATTGGTCAGAATTTTGATACAATCATTTCTTCTTTTCTTATCCAAGATTGGAAAACTCACCTCAGGTGTTCTTAGTGTGTGGGTAGCTATCAAAGGTGACCATCAACTTCTGACATGGGTCCTCTCTAGTTACACAGATTTTAAAAACTATGTTGCTTTCCCTGGAGAAAAACTTTCTTTCAGGCTTTCTTTGAGGTATGGGAAATGTTTTGAAGCAGAATTCTGAACTGAATGACAAAAATATTATATGTTTGTATCACCTGGGACTTGAAGTCATTAAATTTTCCACACAAATGGGGAATGGTTTGGTAGGCTACAGGGTTTTGTTCTCCCTAACTCAGTGGGTCTTAACTTTTAGTAGACATGTGACTCACAAGGGAGAGCTTGTTAAAATGTTAAAACTCAGGGACCTAGGACTCACACTCAGAAATCCTGATGCAGAAGGTCTCAGGTGTCACCCAGGAAGGTGACTGCCTGCCAGGCTCCCACATGCTGCTTCTGGTCTGAGTTCTGCATGTGGAGAACTACTTTGCCAGCTGAGAAGTAAAGCTGAGAAGCAAACAGGAAATACTACATTTTTTTTAATCATATGAGTCTGTAATTTCAGGCCTACTCAGAAATAAATGTTCTGTTTGTTTGAAATTGAATCTATGTATAGAATCTCAGATTTTGGTCATCTGTTATGGTAACTAAGGAGAGTAAAAAATGTCTATGAATAGACCCTAGATCTACCAACAGTATCTGAAAACCTCATATGGTGACCCTGCCCATTAAAATTTATTATTAAAATATTTTCAACAAATTTATAAGTAACTGGAAATAAATGCAAATTCACTATTTCTTTGTAATTTCTGAACTCTTTTACCACCTTCATAGGCATTGTTAAAATTTTCAACACAACCATGTCTACAGGATTTAAAATTTTGTATTCCAAAGATTTTAAAGCCAATCTGCTTAGATTATAAATGGTAATTTGCAGAATAATTATGTTTATTCATTTCACAAATATTGAGTGAGTGCCTGCTGTGAACCAGGCACTTTTTTGCTTTGTCATAACTAACATTGATCAGTGGTTTTATAGTAATGTCATCACTACCTTCATGAAAACCATTATGAAATGTTTATTTAATATTTTCTTGAGATACTCAGGGAAGATGGTAGATCGCTAATAAGCTCCATTTCTACATGTATCCACAAATCTGAAAGAAAACCTCAGGTTCATGGGTACAAGAAGTGGTCAATTTAATAAGCTAAAAAGAGGTGCGAGTATAACCACAGAGACTTGCTAGTTATAACTACCCCTAACTAAACCTCTAAAAGCACAAACCCACCATGTGTGTTAAGAATTAGATCTGGATGTGCATCATCCCATGAACCTCCCCAGATTACATTTTTTTTCCTTTTTTCTCCCTGTCCAGACTTGAATGGCTTTCCTTAAGAGATGCCTGTGAGAGTCACCAAGACAACTACACAAAGGGGTAAGGACAGAACATCAAGCCAACTCACTGGTGTGTGTCACTATTCAGACCAGAAAGATGGGGCAGAACACCAACCAATTAAGCAAGACAGATTCAGTTCTGAGGTATGATACACAGGCCAGCTCAATGTGTCGAACAAATTCATTTGACATCCAAAAATACCTTTGGCTAACAGGTGAACTAAATTTGCCTAGCCTTAAACCTGCATAGAGGCTTGGTAAGACAGAGACCAAGTAAAACTCAGTGTAGACACAGCAGGCTGGAGGGGATTTAGCTTTTTCACAGACTCTGATTTACATGCCTGCAGGGCGAGTGCCATGCAACCCACGTGACTTAAAGACCTGCAATAAATATGGATAAAAGGCAGCATGAATCTTAAGTAGAGGGTGACATACTCATTTTGCGTTGCTACTCACTAGCTGAATCTGCTACCACTGAATAAGCAGCTCTGTCCACTTAGATCATTTCAACAGTATATCTAATTCTCTAATTTAAGAAGGTGTTGCAATCCCAAAACAACCCCACCAAATCCACCAATTATCTTTTTAAAGATAATGACCCTGGAGCATGTCAATCATATGCATTGAGCTATCTGCTCCCTCCCCATTAGACTCTACCTGCACTCTATGCAAGGAATTTCTGCTCTTAGGAAAAAAAAACCTCTTTACTGAAAAATTGGCCTGGCATGTTCAAATAGCCAGAGGTGCAAGTCTTCCCTCCCAAAGTTCTTCCCATAATAACCATGGGAAAAGGGAATCAATTGGATGGGGAAGATCAACACTTCTCTTCAGCAAGGAGTATAAACCTTTTCCTTTTCATATAATTTGCTTTAACTTGACCAGTGCTTTCTTTCTTTTCTTTTTCATTTAGTTAGTGTATTAATCTTTTTTTCTCATTGTTTCTTAAATTTTCTCCTTATTTCCCAAACCATTCCTTATTTCCATGTCATAACTATATAGCACTTTCTCATACTATTATCTCTTATATCTCCCTCCCTTTCTATCTTCCTAATCCACTTCTTTCCCCACACATAGCCCCCTAAAAATCATACATTTTTCCTGTAACATATTAGTGGGGAGATAGATAAGGATTCCAATTGTTTGTTATTCATTCAAATATCTGGTTAATTGTTGAATTGTTGACTTTGTTAATGCAGTAGCTTGTTCGTATATGAGAAAGTAAAGGAGAAACACCCAACAGATTCACAAATCACAGTCTTGAAATATCAAGGCAATGTCTCCCTTCCAAAACCCCACAACAACTGAAAGACTGAATTAATACATAATTAATTCCCTGAAGTGTTTAATAGAAGATACAGAAACTTACAATTGAAAATTATCAGTGGCCTCAAAGATGATTCAAATAAACAGATAAATGTAGTTCAGAATTCAATTCAAGATAGTTAGCAACATGGAAGAGAAATTCAACAAGGAAATGTAAATTATGAAATAAAACAAGGATAAATGTTTGAAATAGAAACCTCGACACAGCAAATAAACACCACAGTGGATAATATTATCAGCAGACAAGATCAAGTAGAAGAAAGAATATCAGAAATTGAGGACAAGATGGAGCAGATGTTGAATACAGGCAATCATAAAGAATAAAATGAATATCTATGTCTATACCATACAAGAATGCTGCAACATGATCAAAAGATCAAACTTAACAATTCATGGAAAAAATAAAAAAGATTGACAGACCCCTGGCAAATCTGAATAGTATGTAGAAGGAAAAAAAAAAAACCCAAATCAGTAAAATCAGAAACACAAAAAGGTAGAGAAAACAAATAACAATGAAATCCAGGTAATCATCAGAGACTACTTTGAGAACCTATATTTCAATAAATTTGGAAATCTTGAAGAAGTGGGAAAATCTAGATACTTAAGACCATCCAAAACTGAACCAAGAGGATATTAACCACATAAACAGATCTATAACATGAAATGAAATTGAAGCAGCAATAAAGAGCCTCCCCCTAAAGAAAAGTCCAGGACCTGATGGATTCTCTGCTGAATTCTATCAGACATTTATGAAGAATTAATTCCAACTCTCTTTAAACTTCTCCATGAAATAGAAAAGGAAAGAATACTTCTTACTCATTCTATGAAGCCAATATTACACTCATCCAAAAGCCAGACAAAGACACATCCAAAAAAGGAGAACTATAGGCCAATCTCCTTAATGAACATTGATGCAAAAATACTCAATAAAATAATGGCAAAACAAATCCAACCACATATCAGAAAGATCATTTACCATGATCAAGTTGGCTTCATCCCAGGGATGCAGGGGTGGTTCAACATATGCAAATTTATAAATGTAATACAGCACATTAATAGACACAAAGACAAAAAACACTTGATCATCCCAATAGATGCAGAAAAAGCCTTTGATAATATTCAACATCACTTCATGATAAAAGCTGTAAGAAAACTTGGAAAAGAAGGAATGTACCTCACATTATATAGGCTATATACTACAAACCTGTAGCCAACATCATACTTAATGGAGAAAAACTGAAACCATTTCACCTAAAATCAGAAATGAGACAAACGTGACACTATTTCCACTCCTATTCAACATAGTCCTGGAATTCCCAGCCAGAGCAATTAGGCAAGAAGAAGAAATAAAAGGAATACAAATAGGTAAAGAAACTGTCAAAATATCCCTATTTGCAGATCACATGATCCTATACCTCAAAGATCCAAAACACTGTACCTAAAAATTCCTAGGCACCATAAACAGCTACAGCAAGGTGGCAAGATACAAAATCAACTTACAAAAATCATTAGCTTTTTTATACACCAGCAATGAACAAATTGAGAAAGAATATTTGAAAACAATTCCATTTATAGTAGCCTGAAAAAAAATCAAATACCTAGGAGTAAACTTAACAAAGGATGTGAATGACCTTTAAAAGAAGAACTACAAACCTCTGAAGAAAGAGATTGAAAAAGACTACAGAAGGTGGAAAGATCTCCCATGTTCATGGATTGGTAGAATCAACAGAAAAAATGGCTATACTACCAAAAGCAATCTACATGTTTACTGCAATTCCCATCAAACTCACAATGACATTCATCACAGAGATTGAAAAATCTACCCTAAAGTTCATTTGGAAACAAAAGAGACTGCGAATAGCCGAGACAATACTCAGCAAAAAGAGCAATGCTGGAGATACCACAATACCCAGAAAACTATATTACAAAACAAAAGCAATAAAAACAGTATGGTACTGGCTAAAAACAGATATGAAGACCAGTGGAACAGAACAGAGGACCCAGATATGAATCTACACAGCAATGCACACCTTATTTTTGAGAAGGCACCAAAAACATATATTGGAGAACAGACAGCCTCTTCAACAAATTTTGCTGGGAAAAGAGGCTATCTGCCTGCAGAAAACTGAAACTAGATCCATGTCTATCACCCTGTACTAGCATCAACTCAAAATGGATCAAGGACCTTCATATCAGACACAAAACTCTGAAGTTAGTACAGAAAAGAGCAGGGAATAGTCTGGAAGTAATAGGTATAGGCAAGAACTCCCTCAATAGAACTCCAGTAGCCCAGCAACTAAGAGAAAGGATGGACAAATGAGACTACATGAAATTAAAAAGCTTCTGCACAGCAAAAGAAATGGTCTCTAAACTGAAGAGAACACCCACAGAATGGGAGAAAATATTTGCTAGCTACACATCAGACAAAGGACTGAAAACCAGAATATACAGGGAGTTCAAAAAACTAAACTCCCCCAAAATCAATTAATCAATAAAGAAGTAGGCAACTGAACTAAACAGAACTTTTTCAAAGGAGGAAATCCAAATGGCCAAAAAAACACATGAAAAAATGCTCACCATCCCTGGCCATAAAGGAAATGAAAATCAAAACCACACTAAGATTCCACGTCACTTCTGTTAGAATAGGTATCATCAAAAACACCACCACCAACAAATGTTGGTGAGGATGAGGGGAAAAAGGAACCCTTATACACTGCTGGTGGGAATGTAAGTTAGTACAATCACCTTGGAAAAAATATGGATGCTTCTTAAAAAACTAAACATATATCTTCCATATGATCCAGCAACTAACTTTCCCAATTCCTCCCATGCAGATTCTCCCCTTAATGTGTGACTCATGTACAATAATATTGTTGCATTTGTTTTAGGTCTATAATCTGCATATGAGGGAGAATATGTGATTTTTGGCCTTCTGAGCCTGACTAACTTTGTTTAAGATAATGTTCTCCAGTTCTACCCATTTACTTGTGGTTGACAAAATTTAATTCTTCTTTGTGGTGAGTAAAATTCTATTGTGTCAAAATACTGCATTTTCTTAATTCATTAGTCAGTAATGGACCTCTTGGCTGTTTCCATAGCTTGGCTATTATGAATAGTGCTGCAATAAACCTAGGTGCACAGTTGTCTTTGTAGTAACCTGAATTGCATTCTTTCAGGGTATATCCCTAGGAGTAGTACTGCTGGATCATACCTAAAGGAATGTGACTCAGGTTATTCCAAGGCACTGGCACACCCATGCTAATTGCAGCACTATTCACAATAGCCAAGTTATGGAAATAACCAAGATGCTCCACCACTGATGAATGGATTAAGAAAATGTGGAGTTTTCACAATGGAATTTTACTCAGGCACAAAGAAGAATAAAATTCTGTCATTTGCAAGTAAATGGATGGAACTGGAGAACATCATCTTAAGGGAAGTTAGCCAGATCAGAAGCCAAAATTTCTATGTTTTCCCTCATATGCAGACTTTAGACCTAAAACAAATGCAGCAATATTATTGGACATGGGTCACACACTAAGGGAGAACACATACAGGAGGAATAGGGAAAGATAGGAAACCCAAAACTTGACTGTGTTTGATGTGCCCCCTGTAGAGGAGCGAAATAAAGTAATCTTAAACTGGCAGAGGCCACTATTGGAAGGTGACTGGGAAGTAGTGAAGAGGTCTGGTAGACAGGAACAAATTTGAGTTGTAATACACATGTGCATGGAAGCATTGCTAGGAATCTCTGTATAGCTATCTTTATCTCAAACTAGGAAAAATGATATGGCTTTCTTATTATTGCTTATGTCTTCTCTTCCACAAAATTGGAGAAGAGGCAGAACAGGTTGTGCCTGGAAGTGAGGGGGTTGGGGGTAGAGGGAGAGGGTGGGGTTCAGGGGGGAGAGATGGCCCAAACAATGTATGTACATATGAATAAATGAATAAATAAACCAAAAAAAGAAAAGAATTCATGGGGTGGAAGAGGGAGCTGAAAAACAAACTAAATGCAAATGAAACCTGCTTAACAATCCATAGCAGAAATTTCCCATGTCTATGTAATCATATAGACACCCATTTACAGTAGTTTCGAACTCCAAATAGACATGATCAGAAAGAGCAACCTAACGTCATTTCACAACTGAAATGCCAAAACTAGAGAACAAAGAAAGGACTCCAAAAGCTGTAAAAGAAAATCACCAGTTTACATACAATGGAAACACATAAGAATCACCTCAGAACTTTCATCACAAACCAAAATGCCAGGAAAGCATGGAGCAATGTAATTCAAGAACTGAGAGAAGCTGCCAGTCAAGAATATTATATCTAGCAAACAATCCTTCAACTTTGATACAGAAATAAGGACCTTTAAAGATAAGGATAAGCTACAGTGATTCAGGTCCACCGAATCTACACCACAGAAAATACTAGAGAGAATATTTCACATAGATGAGGAAGAAAAAAAATCACAAACATAAGAGGCCAGGAAAGAATAAAACTCAAAAGAGACCTGATGAACGCAGTAGAGACAGGAATATATCAAGCATGATCAAATCATTAAATCAACTAAACCAGAAGATGAACAAGCCAAAAGTAAAGGGCCATCAACACTAAACCCAACCTGGAAAAAAAGCAACAGAGACATTGTAGTCAGTAAATACCTTTCAGCAATTACTGAAAATGTAAAAAGGAACTTAACTCTCCAATCAAAACACACGGATTATCTTATTGGATCAAAAAGCAAGATCCAATAATTTGAGGTCTATAAGGAACACATATCATAACCAAAGACACAAATTAAAAGTGAAAAGTAGGTAAAAAAGCTATACCAGGGATGCAGAAGTCAAAAGCAAGTAGGGATAGCTACTATCCTATCAGAAAAAAGCAGATTTTAAGTGAAAATCTGACACAGAAGATAAAAATGTCACTACATATTAATAAAGGGAGCAATCCAGCAAGGAGATACAACATTTCTAAAAATATATGTACTGAACATCAGTACAATCAAATTCATGAAACAATAATTTTTGAGCCTAAAGGAACAGATAGGACCAGTTACAATAATAGCAGGAGTGCTCAACATCCCAATCTCATCAACAGAAGAATATCCAGACTTAAATTAGCAAAAATATCCTAGAATTAAAAAGTGCCATGGCTGAAATGAATTTGCCAGACATTGAGAGTATTTTATCCTACAGCACAGATTATGCTTTCTTCTTAGCATCCCACAGAACTTTCCCCAAAACAGATCACATCCTGGTTTATAAAGAAACTCATCAAAGAAATTCAAAATAAACACCTCTGTCCTAACAGATCATGTGGAATAAAATTAGAAAACAATAGCAAAGAAAATTACAAAAACCATTCAAAATTATGAAGACTGAACAATGCACTCTCATGAGTCACTGAAGAAATTAGAAAAGAATCAAGAAATTCCTAGATCCAAATGAAAATTAGAGCACAACTTATCAGAACCTGTGCAAATAGCAAAGACAGTCTCAAGAGAAATAGTTATAGCCAAGAACATCCATATCAGAAAACTAGAGAGATTTCAAATATACAATCTCTTGATGTACCTCAAACTCTTAGAAAAACAAGAGCAAGTCAATCTCAAAAGTGTAAATAGAAATACATTATAAAAATGAGGCAGAAATTAATGAAATGGAGACAAAAGAATGACACAACAAATCAATGACACAAAAAGTGGATTCTTTGAAAAGATAAACATGACTGACAAACCTTTGATAGTATAAACATTTTTACTAAGTTGATTCTGCCAATCCATGAGCATGAGAGCGCTTTCCACATTCTGTTGTCTTCTTTGATTTCTTTCTACATGTTCAATGCAATTCCCACCAAAATCCCAATGGCATTCATCACAGAGATTGAAAAATAAACCCTAAAGTTCATTTGGAAACACAAAAGACTGAAAATAGCCAAAGCAACTCTGAACAAAAAGAGCAATGCTGGAGGTATCACAATACCTGACTTCAAACTATACTACAGAGCTATAGCAATAAAAACAGCATGGTACTGGCACAAAAACAGATATGGAGACCAGTGGAACAGAATAGAGGACCTGGATATGGATCCACACAGCTACACCCACCTAATTTTTGATAAAGGTGACAAAAACATATGATGGAAAAAAGACAGCTTCCTCCACAAATGTTGCTGGGAAAACTGAATATCTGCCCACAGAAAACTGAAACTAGCTCCATGTCTTTTACCCTGTACAATTATCAACCCAAAGTGGATTAAAGACCTTAATGTCAGACATGAAACCTTGACGCTACTATAGGAAAGAGCAGCAGAATACAGTGGAAGCTATAGGCATGGCAAGGACTTCCTCAATAGACCTTGAGAGGCTCAGCAACTAAGAGAAAGGATTGACAAATGGGACTACATGAAATTAAAAATCTTCTGCACAACAAAAGAAATGGTCTCTAAATAGAAGAGGCCACCCACAGAATGGGAGAAAATCTTTGCTAGCTATGCATCCAACAAGGAACTGATAACCAGAATATACAGGGAGCTCAAAAAACTAAACCCCCAACTGAACAGGACTTTTTCAAAGAAAGAAGTCCAAATAGCTAAAAGAAAAAAGAAAAAAGAAAAAAATAAAACCAAAAACCCCCCCCCACACACATCCTGGTCATAAAAGAAATGCAAATCAAAATCACATTAAAATTCTATCACACTCCTGTTAGAATAGCTACCATCAAGAACACCACCAACAAACAGCCATGATGCCCCACTATTGACAAATGGATTAAGAAATGTGGTATTTATACACAATGGAATTCTACCCAGCCATGAAGAAGAATGAAATTTTATCATTCCCAAGTAAATGAATGGAGCTAGAGAACATTATCCTGAGCGAGGTTAGCCAGGTCCAGGAGACCAAAAATCATGTGTTTTCCTTCATATGTGGACTTTCGATCAAGAGCAAATACAGCAAGGGGATTGGACTTGGGACACATGATAAGGTGAGAGTACACAAGGGAGGTATGAGGATAGGTAAGAAACCCAAAAAAAACATGATAACATTTGATGTCCTCAATGCAAAGGAACTAATGCAGAAACTTTGAAGTGACAGAGGCCAATAGGAGAAGGGGACCAGGAACTAGAGAAAAGGTTAGTTAGAGAAGAATCAACTTAGAATGTAACACATATGTACACAAAAGCAATGCGAGGAATTTCCCTGTATAGCTATCTTTATCTCAACCAGCAAAAATCCTTGGTCCTCCTTATTAATATTTATACTCTCTCTTCAACAAAATTAGAGATAAAGGCAAAACAGTTCTGCCTGGAAGCAAGGGGGTAGGGCAGGAGAGGGAGGGAGTGGGGGGGGGAAGGAGGGGCAGGGGGAAAGGGGGAGAAATGACCCAAACATTGTATGCACATATGAATAAAAAAAACATAAAAAAAAGAACACCACCAACAACAAATGTTGGCAATGATGTGTGGAAAAAGGAACCCTCGGACAGTCCTGACAGGAATGTAAGCTTGTACAACTACTAAGGAAAGCAGTATAGAGGCTCCTTTAAAACCAAAAGTAGATCTGCTGTATGATCCAGCAATCCCACTCCTATATACCCAAAGGAATGGAGTCAGTTTACATCAAAGGCACCTGCACACCCATGTTTATTGCAGCACTAGTCACAGTAGCCAAACTATGGAAACAGTCAAGATGCCCCACTACCAATGAATCAATTAAGAAAATGTGATATTCATACACAATGGAATTTTACTCAGTCACAAACAAGAATGAAATTTTGTCATTCACATGTAAATGGATGGAACTGGAGAACATCATCTTAAGTGAAGTTAGTGAGGATCAGAGGGCCAAAAGCTGTATGTTCTCCCTCATATGCTGATTATAGACCTAAAACAAATGCAGCAATATTGTAGGACACAGGTCACACTAAGGGGAGGCCACAGATGGGAGGGATAGAGCAAGGGAAGGAAAACAAAAACTTGAATGTGGTTGATGTACTCACTGTACAGGAATGAATATAGAAATCTCAAACTGACTGGGTACACCATAGGATAGGGACTAGGGAGGCAAGAAAAGGACTGGTAGAGATGAACCAACTGGGGTTGTAATACATATATGCATGGAAGCAGCACAAGGAATCTCCTGTATAGCTCTCTCTATCTCAAACTAGCAAAAGTGCCATGTTTCTTTTACTATCTTTTATGTGTTTTCTTCTACAAAATTGAAGAACAGGAGAACAGGAGGGTGGAACAGGTTCTGCATTGGGGGGGCAGGAAGGGGAAGGATTGGCACCGGTGGTAGGAATAGGTGGTGGGGAAAGGGGTAGGAAGATGAATATGGTAGAAATAATGTATGCACAAGTATGTAAATTCAAACATGATACCTGTTGAAACTGTTTCAGGTATCGGGGGAGAGGGGATGTAAAGAGAGCAGTGGAGGGGGTGAATTCAAGTATGATATATCTGACACATTGTAAGAGCCTTTGTAAATGCTACAACGTACCACCACCCAGCACAACAATAATAATAATTAAAAAAAGACTGACAAACTTTTGGCCATCTAACCAAAAGAAGAAAGGAAAAGACACAAGTTAATAAAAGCACAGATGAAAAAGGGGTATTATAATAGACACCAATGAAACTCAGAAGATTGTACAGAGATATTTTGAAAACCTACACTCTGGCAAACTGGAAAATAAAGAAGAAATAGATAAATTTCCTGACACACATGACCCAACAAAATTGAACCAAGAGGACATAAAGAACTTAAGCAGAATTACATTAGTAATGAGATTGAGACAGTAATACAGAACTTCTTACCAAGGGAGGGTGAATTCAACTATAATGTAAAGTAATTACTTTTGAAAATGTCACAATGTGCCCCAGTACCACAATAATTTTAAAAAGGAGCTTTGATCTACATAACTAAAGGAGGAATATTAGGGAATAGTGAAGGTATAATAAACTGTTTTCTTCCTTTTTTTTTAAAAGAAATTCCTATCAAGGAAAAGCCTAGCACCTGATGAATTCCCTGATGAATTCTTCCAGACCATTAAAGATGAGGTAATACCATTGCACCTCAAATTATTCCAAAAACTACAGAAAGAAGTGATACTACTAAACTCATTCTATGAAGCAGTATTACCCTAATATCAAAACCAAGTAAAGACATAGCAAAAGAAGAAAGCTACAGGCCAATAGCCCTGATGAGCATAGATGCAAAAGTCCTCTGAAAGTGCTTCTGTACCTGGGCATGTTGAAGATAATTCTATGTTGCTTTTATAATGGTTAAGTAAGAAACCTACAAACAAAAAAACCTACAATAAGAAATACATCCTCACTGCAGTACTCTCATGCTGTACCTTTAATATACTATGTTCATGTATATCCAAATGGAATTGCATAATCACTAATAGAAAATATTCACTGAATCAATTCACAGACAAAATTGAAAGTTATGGCTATGTGGCAATGTAAACACATTTCTTGGTGTGATAATATCTTTCATATAGTATCAACTCAAGAAAGATAGGCAATATGTATGTATACTCAAATGTATGTGTACATACACTCAAATATGTTTCCTCAAACATACTAAAAATTTCTTGTGCTAAATTCAGCAAATGGTAAAGACACATGGGGAATGTAGGTGCAAGTTTGCAGATGTCCTATTCCAGTGGAGTCACATAGATGTGCTTAATTTTCTCAGAGAACTGTGTGTGGCATGTGGAAAGTGTTGTCAGCCAAGGGTTCTCTTCAGGATTCAGTCTAGGCCTGGAGCATCTGTGTGATTGATTTCTGGTACTCAGAATCTAATTTACTAGAACAAAAACAATTTCTCATATAAGTCCCCTTGTCAGCTTCAACTACATGATCAAACTGGTACAGTGTGATTCCAAGTCTCAGGGATAAACAAAACATTCTGAGGAGGCAGAATATTCCAAAAATGCAGAACACCGTACCTTGCCAATGACTTATCATGAAGATAACACTTAACTAAGAATGTGCAAGGTTTGAGAAACAAAAGCCTGCTGAGTTAGCATTTTTTCAAATGGTGGTTGATTAGTAGTAGGTTCTATAAACCAAACTGTCCAAGTTCTTGAAATTATAGAAAAATATAGGTATATTCATAAAATGGTATCCATTTAAAAAAAAATTCAGAGTGGTAAAGAATGGAGACTTTAGAGCCAAATTGCTTTGGGTTTGATTCCCCACTTAGCAAATAATTAGCTGGTGACTAACCTACACCTTAGCTGATGAAGAACCTATATCTTAATTCCTTATCTGTGAGATAGGAATGAAAATATTATTTATTTCAAAATGGGAAATAAATTATCAAGATAAATCGGATAATATATTACAAGTCCCAAATGATGCTATATATAAATAACAATTGTTAAATATATGTCACTGTTATTATAACAGTTATTGTACATTTCTGTATGCACAAGAAAGTAAACTCTAGAGACACAAGCAAGAAATATACCACAAAAGAAAGGTAAAAGACTATAAACATGTATTGAAAAAAGATATAAATTTCACTGAGGAAAATCTCATAGCTTTGAAAAATGTTAATGTTATAGGAAACTGAGAAGGATGAGAGGGAATTCCCCAAATTACCTGCATCTTTTCTATAAGTCTAAACTTAGAACAAAATTTAAAAATTAAGATAGTATTTTATTATGGTTAAGTAGCTCATAATCAAAAGTAAGGTAGTAGCAGTGAAAGAAAAATGAAGAAGCAGGAGAGAGAGAGAGAGAGAGAGAGAGAGAGAGAGAGAGAGAGAGAGAGACAGAGACAGAGACAGAGAGAGACAGAGAGAAAGAGAGCAAGAAAGAATCTGCAACCTCCACAAGCAGCGTGTCTTTATTAAGGAGAGGAGACCTGAGAGGGACCATTGGTATCAGAATAGCACTCTGAGAGGGGCGAAGCCATGCCTCTTTTACAGGCTGGGGTTTTTAAGCATCCTGTGGTGGGAAAAGGGAGATTGGAGGGGGATAGTCATCAGAAAAAATGACTGTGAAGGGGGAATGGGGGAAGGTGCTGGACATTATTGGGAAGGCTATTGGGGCTGAGCAGCCAGCCATATGTGTTGTTTTTCTCTGGCTTCTTTATTGGTGGTAGCCATGTTTGCATTGTTCCAGTGTTTCTCAATATTCCAGCATTTTAGGCTTTTTATTATATACATAAATGATAAGGAGTATCGATGGTCTTCTGTCTACTTCCCACTGGCCAGGGACAAGGTGGGGAGTTGTCGAGCCTGGAGAGTTTGTAGAAGCATGATGGCTTTAAATTGCTCCCCTGAAGTAGCCCAAGAAATGGCAATAATACACTCCTGTAAAAATCTTTGGAGGATATTAATAAGACATGGTAGAAACATTAAAGCCAGACAAACAAGAATGAGAGGAACCACCAACAGAATGAGCGATGGGTAAAAGGAGGAAAGGATATTAGCAGGCTGTGAGGATGTTAGCTGTTGTGTCCTATCTTTAAGAGAGGAGAAGAAGCATTAGTGGGTGTGGCGGGATTCCATGATAAGCCGGGAGTGAGGTGTGAGTAACAGTTTTGTGGTTGCTTTTGGAGAAGAGATTTGGGTAGAGTCCTTGTATGTTAAAGACTAGAATGGCATTGTGGTGGAATGTCCCAGTTACAAAAGTCTGACATGGCTGTAGTGAAGTTTCCATGGGGGGAGGGGATGAGAAGTAGCTAAATGAAATTTTATTCTCCTTTTCCTATCTACCTATCTATCAAAAGGCAGGAATGTTGGGGTTAACAGTGAAGACAGCCATGGTAGTACCAGACCCTCTCCCCACCTTGCAGGTGGCTTACTGGAAACTCCCCACCCAATCCCAAAGACTAACAAAGAGACAGTTGTTAACTTGTGCTCAGGACAGTTGAGCAGACAGTAACCTAACTACAACTTAACTTTCTTGGTTGCCCAGCAGCAGTATTCCTTAGTGACCTTCCTGGTACTTTTCCATTAGCTCCCTATATTTAGCCAAAACCTGTGTCTGGCAGTGAGCTCTAGCTCTTTTGCTGGGGTCCCCCTCCACATGGCTCCTGCCTGAACAATAAACCTGTGCTAGTGTTTGAGCCATCTCTCTGCCTTTTCCGTGCCTCTTTCATTTCTAACAGATGGTGAAGAAAAGGCAAAAGGAGAAGAGGAGTATTTGGTTGGGTGTGAGCTCAATGAGATCTCCTTGTAGCCAAAGGTCTGAGACCATCTCCGTGAGGTTTTCTTGTGGTAGATGATAATTGTTAAGTTGGTTTTGGAGTATCTGGAGGAAGTCTGGTACAGTTGGATGAATTGATTCATCAGTCTCCTAGATGGAGAGCAGGTGGGTGATATGGATCTTGGTGGGCCCAGTCCTGGAGCAAGAGAGAGCAGGAGAGGGCAGTGCATCGGGGAGAGAAGAGGCTCATTTTATAGAAGAGACAGGTACCCAGGGTTTTTATCCCTGCAGTTTAATGGCAGTGGGAGTTATTAAAATAACCAGTAGGGGGCCCTTCCAAGGAGGTTTTAAGGGAAGAGGGAGTATTGGTCCCTTGTAATAAACCCATTCTCCCATCTGTACTGGGTGGGGGTTTAGAGTACAGAGGTGGGTTTTGGGAGGTGGGTTTCTAGGTGAGTCCAAAGTTTTGTACTCATGTAGGGTAGCAAAGAAGAAAGCAGAGGAGGGGGAATGTTAGAGGGTGTGGTAGGAAGACCCAGTGTTACTAGTGGGCAGCCAGCCATACATGGCTTCAAAAGGGCTGATTAGCAGAGGCTTTTGAGGGAGGGCTCAGCATGGAGGAGAGCTAAAGGTAATGGTTTGACCCAGTCCAGTTGCAGTTCTTGAGTAAGTTTGGTGAGTATGTTTTTAGGGTGTGAATGGCCTTTTCCAGAGGATTGTGGATGGTATGGGATGTGGAAGTGCCATTTTGACCCAATATATGAAGTCGGTTGTTGAACAATGATAGAAGTAAATTCTGGCCCATTATCTGATTGTAGTGATGTGGGGAGACCAAAACAGGGAATGATTTCCCTGAAAAGTATGGTGGCCACTGTGGAGGCTCCCTTATTAGTAGCGGGGAAAGTTTCAATCCATCTTGTTAAAGTGCCAGTGAAAACTAGATATCTGATGTGCTTAATGGGGAGACATATTAGTAAAATCTACTTGCCAGTCTGACCCAGGTAAGTGACCACTTGCCTAATGGGTGGGAAAGGAGTGGGTGCTGGATGTTTGATAGGGATTAGTTTTGGAGCATATGTTGCAAGAGGATGAGATTTCCTTTAGTGTTTTGTGGAAGTTAGGATTAGGAGTGATATGGATTTTAATAAAATGGGGTAAAGACAGAGGGTTAAAATGGAAGACTTGATGGAGGGCAGTTAGTATGGGTTTAATTTGTTGTTCTGGTAGAACAAGGGTATTATTTAGAAACCAGTATCCTCTGTGCTGGCTAGTCCCCTGAGTTTTTAATAGTTCTTTCTCTTTCTGTGTGTAACTATAGTTACATGTATAACATATGGTAGAATGCCTTGGTGTGTGTGTGTGGGGGGGGGGTTTGGGCTGCCTGTTTAGCTGTGGTGTCTGCCAAGTTATGGCTAATAGATATGAAGGTGTTATCGTTTTGATGTCCCTTACAGTGAAGGATGGCAGCTTTTTGTGAGGGAGAGTGACAGCTTGTAAAAGGGCCAAAATATATTTTGTATTGGTTATTGGAGATCCCTTAGTTGTTAAGAATCCCTGTTCTTTCCACATTTGGCTATTAGAATGGAAGATATTGTATGTGTATTTTGAGTCTGTATAAATGTTAACTGTCTTGTATTTTGTCCTTTCTAATGCTCGTGTAAGAGCATACAGTTCTGCCCGTTGTGAGGTAGTTGTAGGAGGAAGGCTATTTGTTTCTATTATGGTATATGTATTATTATTTTGATGTCCCTTAACTATTGCATATCCTGCTCTAGTTGCAGAGGTAGTGGAGGCCTTTGTAGAGCTGCCATCTATAAACCAGGTGGGGGCATCAGGTATGGGGGTGTCTAGGATGTGATGAAGGGTTGTAAGTGAGTCAACAAGTATCTCAATACAGTTATGAGCTAGAGGTTCTGGGTTAGGTGGGATACTTGAGGGTAAGAGGGTAGCAGGGTTAGTCACTGACATTGCCTGAAAGTTAGATCAGGTTGTAAGAGAAAGGAGTGTAAGATCTGAACATGAGATAGGAAGACTGAGCTAAGAGTTTGTGGCTAATTAAGTCTTGAATGTTGTGAGATGACCAGACTGTCAGTTGAAAGTTATTTTTTGGGCTTCTGGTATTAAGAGAACTGCTGTGGCCAATACTTTTAGGCAGGCTGGCTAGCCCCTATAAATGACTATAGGAGCTGTTGAATCTCCTGCACTTTGGGCCACCAGGCCCAAAGCTTGGCCTTTGTCTGAGTCTAGGCATAGATGAATAATTTTTTTAGGGTTTGGGATGGAGAGTGCAGGTGTCCTTGATAAAGCTTGTTTGAGGCAATTAAAAGGGGTTACAAGGGCCCTGGGGCAAGGTAAAGGCTCGTCTGGGTTCCCTCTAGTAGCCTCATATAGTGGTTTGGCTATTATTGAATAATTAGCGATCCAGATTCTAAAATACTCAGTTAGCCCTAGAAAAGAAAGATGTCCCTTTTTGCCTTAAGGGAAGCAATTTGGAGTATGGTGGTTTTTCTGTTTTGAGGTATTTGATGACATCATCAAATTAAGGGACTTTTTTGTTCCTTAATTCTTTGGCTTCCTCATCCCTATTGTTAAAAACCTTAAAGGCTGTGTTTATTAAGTTTTGTTTGGGGGTGCGGGGTTACTTTTTAAGTTTTTGGAGCTCTTTTCAGATGTCTGGAGCTGACTGACTGATAAAGTGGAGATGTAAGAAAATATGACCCTCTTGGGAGGCAGGGTTTAAATTAGTGTATTTGATCATTGTCTCCATGAGGCTATTAGGAAAGAGGGTATGATTTTCATCTGGATTTTGTGTGATTTCTTTGATCTTATTGTGGTTGAATTGTTTATGGCTATTTTTGTTCTTGCCTGCCAGTAGGCAAGAAATCATATGATCTTGGGAATTTGATCTTGGGTCCCCATTTTGATAGCTCCATTAAGGCTGTCTTAGGAACTGCCTCAGTGGCAAGGGGATGTCTATTGGGATGCTGTTTATGGAGTTGGTCAGCATGTTGTACTGCTGCCTTCCATATTCCCTCCTTTTCATCCTTTTGAGGATGTCATTAATGATGTTATAAATGTCACTCCATGTGAGGGCATAGGCCCTAGTAAGATGGAGGAATTCCTTATGGTATCTTATTGGATTGTCTGAAAAAGGAGCCTGATTGTTCAATTTGCGAGATATCTAGCATAGAAAAAGGGACATGGACTCTGACTTCTCCTTCTACTCCTGCCACCTCTTGCACAGGGAGAACGGGGTTGGAGGAGGATGTGTATATGTGAATAGTTGTAGGACTGTAGGAGTGTGCATTCGGGATCGGGTGTGAGGAAGGGACAAAGGAAGGGAAGGGGCCATGATTGAGGAAGTGTTTTCTAGGGAAAGAGGTGGGGAAGAGTCTTCCAGGGAGGAGAGGGGGCTTGGAAGAGTTGGGTTGGAAGGAGGGAGGACTGTTAAGAAGGGGGTTTATAGCTGGATCTGGATCAAAAATTGATGGGAGGGGATTAGGAGCAGGAGCTGAGGGGGAGTGGTGAGAATCAAGAATAAGCACTTGGTGGGGGGCCACAAAGGGAAGGTGAGGACTTGAGATAAAAGAAATCCTGAAGATAAGGGGCTTCTTGCCATTTGCCATTTCTCACAATAGAATTATCAAGCTCTCAGACAGTATTGGGATTAAAAGTGCCAAATTCAGGCCATTTTGAAGAGTTAACTAACCTATATTGTGGACAAATTTGTGTGGAAAAATGGATGAGGTTTGTTTGTTTTAAATCGCCTTTTAGGCCTAATTTTGTGAGGTTATGCAGGAGACATCCCAGGGATGAGTCAGAGGGAATTTTAGAGTGGGTATTGCTCATGGCCGGGGTTAGGAAGTTTTCTCTAGGGCGCCGAGAAAGCTTACAAAACCAGAAAAACAAACCTGGGGCGGTAGGTAGATGTCTCTAACCTATGTAGCCGGGGGCAGACTCCCTGGGGGCCAAACGGCTGGAGGGTGAGAGGGAAGAGGAGAGACAGGAACACTGAAGGCGAGAACGTGACGTGCAAGGACCTTTTGCTGTCGGTGGCAATATTCTGTATCTTGTGTGATTGTAGGTGGGGATTTAGTGGATGTACATACTATTGTCAGTGTTCACCTATTTATACACCTTAAATAATGATGATATACTTCACATAAATATCATTCTAAGTTTTGAAAAATGTAAATTTGGAGCAAATTTATTTCATTCAAAATAGAGTTTGTAGAAATCCATTAGGCGGTACCAATGTTCAAGTATAAGGTAATGTTTCTCTGCACCACTCTTACGTCAGTGAAGTTGAAAGGTTTAACAACAGTAATTACTGATTGGTTAGATATAGAAGTTGAGTAGTATTAAATATTCAACAATATGTTTTAAACAACTAGTTAGACAGAAGAATTATTTTCCTGAGTTAAAAGATTGAGAATAAACAAATAATGGGAAGTGAACAGAGAGGGGATAATTTTTGATGTACCTAGGCACCTAAGGTTAAATTGTCAATTATCTGCAAACATTTTCCTTCCTTGTACTTTAGAAATGTCTTGGTGGCTAATCATATTTGGATAGGATCATTCTTTATAAATAGTGCATTCTTTTGATCTGCAGTTTGTGAAGAGCCAACAACATTTTCCTACTTAAATCTAACTCTAAATAGATCATTCAAAGAAACAAGATATTTTACATTGCTAATCATTTTCTGTTTCCCGTGAGACTTTTAAAATTCTCAAGTGGAGCAAAAGCATTTCATATAGTCAAATCTTATATTAATAATGCATTTCATAATAGACTGTTTCAGAGGAGATAAGCAAAAGATGGCTGGGTACCCATGCAGACATAATGATGTATTGAAAACACATAGTAGATGGGAGAATGAAGAGAAAATTTCCTACATGGCATGAAGCCTAAGGAACTGATCACACACATGTATACGCATTAGAATGTTCACAAATCATCTTTAGAATATAACAATAAAAACTAAATTTTTGAAATAGGGACTAGGTTAAAAATAACATACAGTCATTGAAAGATTTTACATATTTTCAGGAAATATTAATATGACTATATTTTATAAACAAAGAGATTACTATGTATAATGACATTACAATTCAATATAGTATAAACACATACATATGCACAAGTAGAAAAATACCAAGAAGTGCATATATAAATAGCATTACAATAAATTCATAGTGTAGTTTAACCTTTTCTTTGTTCCTCATTTGGGAATTTTTTATATAACCTTTTTAAAGAAGATATACTTTTTGAAACGTGCATATAAAGAAATAGGAATGGCTGTTGACCGCATGTCAAGATTATGAAATAGGACAATAAAAAGGTTTGTCACCAGCATTATATTGGAAGAGAAAAACACAAAACCTTTATAAACAAACGGAACACCTGATTCATGTGCATGCATGTGTTGACATTACAGACAGAACATTTAATGCAAAAAATTCAAATATATCTCTCACCCATTACCGAATTATTGCTCATTCACAATGACATTAGAATGTATTTTGATTTACTTCAGAACTGAAGAAATCAGTCCAGTTTTACCTTCATGTGACTTATGAGTCATTTTTAAAGAGTGGTACAGCATTATCCAAGAATAAGGCAGACATTTAAGTCCACAATATTTGAGCTAACACACTTAAATTTGAGTTCTTCATATGTCAATCATCTTTGTTCTGTTTCTTGAACACAAGAGGCATCCCTGCCTAACTGTAAAAAACATCTTTCCAAACTCGTTTCTATATCAGTAGGGGAGATAATCTAATGCAAATTTTTTTAGTAATGCAAAATAAGTAGCTTGATGACTATCTCATTAATAAATTATAGTCATATAGTCCTGTTTTAATAGATTATACACACACACACTAGCTCACATTTGGAAAACAAAACATTTCAATTGAGAGGTAAATAGGTGAACTGTGAGTTAGAAAAACTATTAGTTTGAATCATAATTTTATCACTTTTTATTTAAGAAACCTTATGAAAATTAATTTCCCCTAAATTTAGTGTCACCATTGGTAGAAAGGGGCACTATGGCTTAGTTAAAAGAATTATTATCCAGGGTTAAAAGAAAATGTATATACAGAGCTCACATTTACTACGGACTGAAAATTATGTAATAACTATTTTAATATTTAATATGAAGGGAAATGTTATAAATAGTTGAGATAGGAAAGTTGGAAGCCCACCAAAAATAACAAACACCAGGAATGTACTACCACATAAACGAAGTTGGTTTAAGGGATGGTATTATGGGATTACATTTGTTAAAACCTACTTTAAATTAAGTGGGCCATGTCATAAGCATGTGTCTTTTCTATTTTATTTCAGAGGAATTCCTAGGATGCTTTAAAATAACTTGATTGGGGGAGGCAAATAAGTCTAATACCTTTTGAAGCAAGATGTCTTATATTTTGCAGAATTATATCTGAGAACATGAATAGAAAAGTCAGAATGAAGGTCTGAAATTAGGCTCACCTCTTTTCCAACATGGAACACGATGACAATGCCTTTTAATTTTTATGGCTTCTTAGAGTTTAAGGTGGATTATGAATACATCATTCCCTGAAAAAATTCTTCTTCTGACAGGACCTTCTTCAGAGATTCCTCCACAGCTTCATTTTGAAAACTTTATGTAATTAGATTGAGTGTTGGAGGTATCACAGTATAGAATACATAGAACATAATTATGGAAACATTCTGTGATTTGTCACTTCTAGATTTTCAGTTTGTATTCAATTCAATCACTGGAGTGAATGATGAATGATCAATACAAACTGCATGATGGCATCAATAGATGCATTACTAGCAAATCAATGTACATTCAGGAAGAAAAGCTTCCAAACTTGAAATAGGATAGTACTTACGAATTATAGATAAATACTATCAATTTCTTTTCTTCTTCTTGTAATATTGTTCTTGCAGTGGTCTGAAAACAAGTGGTGGTTTTTGGAGTGTTCAGGTACGCATATGTGGTTGTGTGTATATTGGAAAGGTTAGAAAGGACTGAACTTATATGACAAGGGTACAATGGTTAATTTTTCTTAATTTGAAAAATCAAAAATGGTTTCAATGTCTCAGGTAAAGAAATGTGATGAAGAGTTTATATAATTCAAGTGGATTTATTATACAGTTTATCTACAGAAAAATATTGCATTTCATTATCATTAAATATTGAAAAAAATCCAGATACTATAAGAGCACCTTGTATATAATATTGGACAGTCACTAACACAACAAACATGCCTTTTTCCCAGTGAATTCTCCACCCAACAGTAACTTCACTAAAGCTCCCTTCATGGTCTCATTCCTCAAACTGTAAATAATAGGGTTGAGAGTTGGGGGTATCACTGTGTAAAATACAGATAGCATAAGGTCAAAAGCAGATGGAGAGTCTGAAGTTGGTTTCAGATATGCACATGCTCCTGTGGAGAGAAAAAATGAGACCACAACGAGGTGGGGCAGGCAGGTGGAGAAGACCTTAGACCGACCTTCAGCAGAGGGTATTCTTAGCACTGTGGAGAATATGTGGATGTAGGAGAGGGCAATGGAGATGAAGCAGGCAAAGGCCACCACAGACATGAAAGCAGCCACTCCTATCACTCCCAAGTAATCATTGGAGCAGGAGAGCTTGACCAATTGGGGGACATCACAAAAGAACTGGTGGATTATTTTGGCCTTACAGAATGTGATAGAAAGTGTGGCTGCTGTGTACAGGATTCCAGAGATGCTTCCACTTAGCCACACAGCTATCACAGCCAACTTACAGTTTCTGGAATCCATGATGAACTCATAGTGGAGTGGGAGGCAAATGGCTACATATCGGTCATAAGACATTACTGTGAGAATAGCCACTTCAGCCCAGGCTAAAGATGTGAAGAAGAAAACCTGCAGGATGCACTGGCTGTATGAAATGTAGGCATTGTCCATTAGGGAATTATCAATGGATTGGGGGACTGTGACAGAAAGAAAGGAGACATCTAGAAGGGAAAGGTGTTTTAAGAAGTAATACATTGGAGATTGTAGATGCTGGTCCAGTGTTGTGATGGTGAGAATGGCAAAGTTACCTACCAAAGCCAAAAGGTACATCACCAAGAACAGCAAAGCATGTAAGATCTGCAGCTCGCGATTGTCAGAATACCCCATGAGGAAGAATCCAATCATTTTGGTGTCATTTGTCCTAATCATTTTGAAAATGAAAGTATGGTTACAGCTGGAAAACAAACAGATATGGGAAATGAAGTAGGAAAAATCTAAAAAGAAATGATTTACTCATCATTGTTTCTTTCAACAATTAGTTTTTAAGAGCCTGTCATTTCTCAGCTGGCCATTTTGAGGGAATATATTTGGTACTGAAGCACAGGTTCACTGAGTATTGATCTTTCCTGTTTCCTACCTAGCTCACAATTAGGCCATCACAATGAGAGACTGTTATTTGGGATCCAAGGGTTAAATGGGTAGAACCATTGCTCTTTGCATTGCCATTTTACTTAATGGACATTTTATTAAAATCAAGATAAAAATAAGTTTCAAAGGAAATGCTTATGTGACTCTCAAATAGTTTTCTAATTTGATTGAGTATAGTATCTGGTACTTAGCAACTTCTATTTGAGTCTTCACCTTATATAATATTTTTCAAGTAAACTGATCAAATAATTATTGACTACTTATTACAAGCAAATATACTACTTGTCAATAAATAAGGCTGCTGGTATTGAGGTGGTTTTACTATGGAAGGAAAACACTTAAATGCTAAGCACACAATTTAAAAGAGACTCTAGGTTAATATAATCTACATTTCAGAGAAGAAAGAAACCAAATTTTCGTGATCCAAGATTTAGACCTTTGTGGAATGGAAATAACTAAGCATTCTTCATTCACTAAAATGTATATCATGCCTGATGGGTAATTCGTAATTACTCTCTCTTAGTTTTGTACATTTTTCCTTCCATTTTGAGGACATTATTCTAAACTATGGGAAAGGTCACCATGCAGTTTTTTTTTGTGGTGGCATATATCTTATTTGAGAAATGATATCTGAGAGAATCCTAAACTTTGATGTTAGTGCTCGCTCCCATTTCTTGTCACTCTGAAAGAGCCATTTTGCCATGTAATTCCACTCTCTTCTGTTGACAATGAGACTTATTCTGCCTCTCTTGTACCTTCTCTTCTGTAAATAATGATATTGGCATATCAACATTGGTTTTCTATATCCTTCTGCCTGGCAGGCTTCAGTGGTTTCAGAATGCAATAAAAATGGTTATTGAATTAACTGAAATTTTTAAAATTTTGCTTTAGTTGCCACATTTGAAAGACTATGTACTCTCAATTTGTAAACATGAATCACAAATTTAATTCATCTTGAGTATCCTGTGGTTTATTAGTTACCAACAAGAGTGAGAGGTTAAAAACCTAAAGAATTTTGAGCATTCATTTTTGTAAGACAAGCTCTGTGCTAGATAGATTTCCTTATAATATTAATTGCATTCAATCCACACAAGTCATTTCATCTTCTTGAAGTAAAGCATTTTAATCTCCTTTTTATAGGAAATATTAATCTCAGAGAATTTACACAGCAAAACTGAGATGTGCATTTCACTTCCTTACATCAAAATCTATAAATGTTAATAAAATGTATTAAGGGACTTTGGGGGAAAAGATACAAATATACTGAGCATGTATCCATACATGCCTTTGTTTCTCCTACTGATCTCAGTGATTGTATGAAGAAGTGTTTTACATATGCTTTATTTATGTAAATATATGAAATATTAACCTTTCTCAATTTACTGATTTTCCTTGGATAGCCATTATTGTAAATACTTAAAAGAACAAATCATATGTACTTTTTAAATGGGCACATTTTCTGTGAGGTCAGCTTCCTTCTTTATTAGAAATAATAGTTTCAGTTTTCTCAATTCAAATAGAGTTTCATTAGAATTTCTATAAAATCTTTACCTCTTTCCTTATTCCAGAATGGAAAACTCAGCAGCAGCGTTGGTGATGTCTGGTAGTTATCAAAGCATACTAACTTCTGACAGTTCTCCTTCTATAATCTCACACATTTTAAAAACCATGTTATTTCCCTTGAGAAAAGGTTTGCTTCTTTTTTTTTTAGAGGGAGGATACACCTTTTGAAAGGAAGTCTGAACTGAATGACAAAAAAAAAATATTCTGACTTTCTTTTGCCTGGGACTTGGAGTCACTAAAATTTCCACATAAATGTGTCTGGCTTAATAGGCAGTGGGATTTTGTTGACTTTAGCTTAGTGGGTCTCAAATTTTAGCAGACATGTGGACTGCATGGAGAGCTTATTAAAATTCAGGAATCCAAGAGGTCCTGATTCAGAAGGTCTCAGGTGACCCACAGGAAGGTGAATGCATGACAGGCTCCCACTATTGCTGCTGCCACTGGTCTAAGCTCCACATATGGAGAACCACTTTACCAGCTAAGTTAGTATATAATAAAGACATGAAACTAATATCAGGCCTCCTGGAAAGCTGGACATCAATATTGACCCTTATTTTTGAAATTGAGGCCTACATATCTAACCTCAGATTTTGACCAGTTATTTCTGTCATTCATTAGGATTGCTAAAGATAGTAAAAATGTCTTCTAAGAGATATTTTAAAGAGATATCATGAGATATTTTAAAGAGATAATGTAAATCTAACAACAGTAGCTGAAAAACCTCAGAAGGTGACCTCATCTATTAAAATTTATTAAGTCTCATCAATAACTTTATAAACAGTTGGAAATAAATATAAGGCCACAGTATTTTTGGTAATTTCTGAGATCTCCTAATATATTTCATAGACATTTTTAATATTTTTCAGTAATTATCTTATGAATACATAGTAACAAAATTTGTTATTTATGTGTATTACTTCAGTTTTCCTCTGAAGTTTTCATACACACACATTATGTTTCAAATGCTGCTCAGATTATAAATCATATTTGCAGAATAATTGTCCTTACTCACTTAAAAAATGTGTATTGAGTGGCATGTAAACCAGGCACTTTTCCAGTTCATCTTCATAAATAACATTGGTCTGTGACTGTGACTGCCATCATTGTCACATTTACATAAAAAGACACAAAAAAGCTCTATTAATATTTTTCTTAGCTATGAATAATGCAACAAAAATTATTTTTGCCTTATGAACTTTGCAATTTCTATGCTTGCTTTTTTTCCTTAAAATAAAATTAAGTGATGTGGGATCAATATTGAAAAAATTTATAGGTTTCAAATATTGACAAATTCTTTTCTAAAATTATTGTGAAATGTTATATTGCTCCCAGTATGTGCCCAAAGTGTCATCAGCATGAGGAATTTATCAGTCGTTATTTTTTGTGCTAAATAAGATGAGGCCATTGTGTCCTATGTAATTGTGTAGGCATTAGAGTCAGATTTTCAAGTTTCAATCCTGGTTCTACATTTACTGTTTCTGAGATGACTTTGAATACCTACTGCATATTTATGCACCTTTGACTTGTCATCTATGAAATGAGTGCTTTGACTCATTTGAAGTGATTTTCAGAACAACTAAAGAACAATTAGGCATTTACTCCCAAGTGTTTTGATCACTAACGTTTTATTTTTTACTTATCTTCTTTTTTTATTGTTGTGCAGTGTGGCATTTACAAAAGTTCTTACAATGTGTCAAATATATCATACTTGATTTCACCCCCTCCACTATGCTTCTTTATCCCTCCCTCCCCCATTCTTGGAATGGTTTCAACAGGTATCATTTTTGCATTTACATACATGTACCTGCATTTTTGTACCATATTCACCCTCTTACCCCATTGCCCACATCTCCCTCCTCCCACTGGTACCACCTCCCACCCCGCAGGGCCTGTTCTGCCCTCTTGTTCTCCGATTTTGTAGAAGAAAAAAGAAAAAAAAAAAAACACATGACAGTCTTGTTTGTTTGAGATAAAAGTAGCTCCACAGGGAGTTTTCTTGTATATTTCCATGTATATATGTATTATAACCCCCATTGGTTCATCTCCTCTATTTTTCTTTATTCTACCTTAGTCCTTTTCTTATTAAAAATTTATCAGACAGAATTTTCCTGCAAAAGAAATAGAGGAAACAATTTATTTATTTTTCTATGAGGTCAGTGTAAATGTAGTAACAATATTAGACAAAGTATCACACACAACCTAGAAAAGATTCTTAAGGATACTAATGGTTACAGATAATTTTTGATGAAATACAATAGTCATTTACAAAAAATCCATTGAATCACTGAGGGAACTTTTTATCTGATGATAAGAATTTGCATAAGTTCTAAGTATTTATTATATTTATTTGTCATTTCTTTTCAAAGTTTGGAAATACAACAGGGATAACCATCATTAAAACTGCTAGAGAGGTCAAAGGGTAAGAAAAATGGGAAAGGATGGAGGAGGAATAAGAAAGAATAATCGAGGGTGTGAATATGATATAAGTACATTATATGCATGCATGGAAATATCACACTCAAACCCCTTGGTATTACAATTTAATATATGCCAGTAAAAATTGCCTGTGTGATGTAGAGCAACATATCCACAAGGTCCAGGATTAGGACCTGTACATCTTTAGAGGGTCATTATATTGTCCCCTACACCATTCAATCATTAATAGACATTTGGGTTGCTTCAAATTTTTGAACAATTGTGAATAAAGCGTCAATATTTTGTGCATAAAAACATTTATACTGAATAATTTAATAGTGCAGGAAAAATAACAAGATGTATATAAAAATTGGAAATAGATGACATGGTTTTGAACTTAAATTTTTTATAAGAAAACATCCTTATAAACTTGCAATATTTGAATTAACTACAATATAGCAGATTACATAAGAAAACTTACCAGGCTCAGAAAACCAAAAATTGTATGTTCTCCCTCATATATGGACTTTAGATCTAGGGCAAATACAGCAATGTTTTTGGGCTTGGGTCACATGCTAAAGGGAGAGCACATATGGGAAGTATGGGGATAGGTAGGAAACCCAAAACATGAAAGTGTTTGATGTCCCCACTGCAGAGGAACTAATACAGAAACCTTAAAGAGACAGAGGTAAATATAGGAAGGGGATCAGGAACTAGTGAAAAGGTCAGGTAGACATGAATCAATTAGGGTTGTAACACATTTGTACATGGAAGCAATGCTAGGAATCTATAACTGTCCTTATCTCAACTAGCAAAAATGCTTTTTCTTTCTTATTATTGCTTATGTCTTCTCTTCAACAAAATTAGAGATAAGGGAAGAACAGGTTCTGCTGGAAAGGGAGGGGGGAGAAGAAGGGGTGGGAAACAGGGGGGGAGAAATGGTCCAAACAATGTATGCACATGTGAATAAATGAATAAAAATGTTTAAAAAAAGAAAAATTTAAAACTCATAAATTTTTAGCATCTTTAAAAAGTTCTTATACTGAGAAATAAGTGTAATTAAATATTTTCAAAATCTCTACATTAATATCTGCATTAAAAATCACTTAAAGTGATTTTTAAGTGAATAAATTGGAGATTATAGCATTTTCCTAAGTCAGAGGTTTTAGTTTTTAATTTTATTACTGCCTTGAGTTAAATTGTTCAAAGAAAGGAGTTTCATTATGACATTTCCATATACACATAGATTGTGCTTTGATTATAGTCACCTGTCCACTTTCCTTCTCATCTCCCTCCTACCTCCGCCCCTTTCCCTTCCTCTCCCACCTTCCTAGTAGAGTAGTAGAGTCCTCCTTTTACTTTTATGACCTGTTTTTTTTTGTTTGTTTGTTTTTTTTGCTTAGCTTCTATAAATGAGAGAAAACGTGACATTTGTCTTGGTGTGACTAAAATATTTCACTTAACATGATGATTGCCAGTTCCATGCATTTTCATATATGTATTTTCCTTTTTCTGTTTAATGTTTTGAATTTCTTTTTCATATATTCTTGATATTAAGCTGCTGTTGGGTGAATATTTGGCAAAGATTTCCCCCCATTGTGTAGGCTGACTCTTCTTTCTGCTGATGGTTTCTTTTGCTGTGCCAACCCTTTTTAATTTGATGTGATCTCATTTGTCAATTCTCATTCATTTCCTGAACACTTGAAGTCCTATTCAGAAAGTCCTTGCCTATGCCTCTACCTTGAAGTGTTATGTTTCCGTCTCATAGTTTAAATGCTTTAGGTCTTACATTAAGGTCTTTGTTCCATTTTGAGTTGAATTCTGCAAAGGGTGAAAGATAGGTGTCTAGTTTCAGTTATTTGAATTTGAATATTCAGTTTTCCCATCACTATTTGTTGAAGAGGGTTTTTTCAGTGTATGTTTATGACATGTTTAACAAGCATTAGGTGAGCTTATGTCTGGGTCACCAATTTTATTCCATTGGTCAGTGGGTCTGTGTTTGTGCTGGTACCATGCTGGTTTTGTTACTCTGACTCTGTAGTATAGTTTGAAGTCAGGCATTGTGATATTCCTGCCATTGATCTTTCTTTTTGTTTGGCATTTAGTGTCTTTTGTATTTCTATATGAATTTTGGTATTATTTTTGTATTTCTGTGAAGAAATTGGAGTTTGGGGGGTATTGTGCTGAATTTGTATATTGCTTTTGTTGGTATAGCTATTTCAACAATATTAATTCTGCCAATCTATGATTATGGGTGATTTTTCCATCTTCTTGTGTCTTCACAGTTTATTTCTTCACAGTTTTATAGTTTTGATTATAAAGGTCCTTCATTTCTTTGGGTAGGTTTATGCCTGGGAATTTTATTATTTTTTGAGGTTATTGTGAATGGATTACTTTCTTACTTCTTTCTCAGTGAGTTAGCTGTTGGTATATAGAAAAACTAATGATTTCATGTAGACCTTGTATTATGCTACTTTGCTGAAAGGGTTTATCAGATGTAAGAGTCTTCTAGTGGGCTCGTTAGGGCGTCTTTAGTATAGCATCAGGCAATGCCTGAGTAGCTAAGCATGCTCAAATAGGACCATTCCTTCAGGTAGAGCACTCTATTGATATACAGTGATTAATGGGGATTCATTTTCCTTCTTAAATCTAAATTATCACATTCAAAGAAAGAAGATATTCTATAATGTTAATTATCTTTATTTAGTACATTACTTTTTCCCTTGAGAATTAAAAAATTCTCCCAGTGGCAGGAACATCTTCATCTAGCCATCTAGCTACATTTTAGTATCAATAATACATTTCATAGAAGATTTTTTTACAGGAGATAAAGCAGAAAAATCAGTGGGCACTCAGAGAGATGCAATGATATATTGGACACTTACTCTTCCATTTATTTGTTCATTTACTTTTTTAAATTCTTCAGTATATTTCTTTTATTATTATTTTTTGAATTCTTTTTGTGGGATTTAACCTTCTTCACTATCATTGCATTCCATTGTTTTTGGAGGAAGCATTTTCCTTTTGTTCATATTTCTTGTGTTAGTATGTTGGGATTTGTGCATCTGAAGCCAATACTTTGGTCAGAGGTTTTAGTGTCTTGTATTCTTTCAGTTGAAGATTATAATAGGCAGAACTGGGCAGTGGCAAGGTTGTATCGAAGTTTCTCACCACTGAACTGGGGGTGTGGCTCAGTAGCCAAACATTCACTCACCATGCTTATCTGCAGATGCAGTCACTGTCAATAGACACATATATTGTGAAAATACAGTAAACACTAAATAAGAATGATTATCAACTCCAGTGTCCTTTGAGAAATAAAGGAGCACAGATAGTGCTACATGAAGTCAGAAAATACTACATAGGGTAGAAATGGAAAGAATAGGAGGGATAAGAGTGAATAGTATAAGATAAGTGGTAGTATAAAGATAAAGGTTAGGAGGGTAAAATTAATAAAAGTGGAGAAATGAGAAGAAAGGAAGAAATGGAAAAGATTGTTCTAAAGTTATAATTAGAAAGAGAAAAATAAGATCCTTCAACAAAGAGCTGCAAAGAATAAATTAAAGAATTATAGAAGGGGAAAAGCAGAGAGAGATGGAGAGAGAGTACTGATCTAATTGACAGAAATAAAATAAAATGGGGAAGACAGAGCAAGAGATGAAGAGATGGTTGCAATTGAACGCTAAATTGCGGGGATTGTGTATGTATATTACATGTATAATCCCTACACTTGGGGACTGAGACTGGTAGACCATAAGACCCAAGCCAAATAGGTCCTGCGTCTTATGCAGAGAAGCTATCATGAAGACAGATAAAAGACAAAAAAATAAATAAAGGAAAAAGAAAGAAAATCCAAAAGCAAAAGCAAAGAATAAACCAACTAGAACCTGTCTAATGATGTCAAAGAAATTTGATATTAAGTTTTAAATGGAGTGCTCAAGGCCCTGCACTTGCTAAGCAGGCACTCTATCACTTGAGCCATGCTGCCAACCCTTTTTGCTTAGGTAATTTCTGAACAGGGTCTCAAATGTATGCCCTGGCCAGCCTGGATTATGATCCTTCTGTTTACACTTTCAGCATAAGTGGGATTATGGGCAAATTCCACCATTCTCTCTACCACATCCAAGTATTGTTTGAAATGGGGTCTTGTTACCTTTTTGCCTGGGCTAGCCTTGAACTGGTTGATTAATATATTTAATATACCTAAATGTCCAAGGTATTGAAACTATAGGAAAAATTAAGACTATACTTATAGAATAACATCCAATTGTTATTTAAAATACCAGAATGATGAAGAATGGAGACTTTACAACCAAATTGCTCTGTGTTTGATTCTCAGCTTAGCTACTAATTAGCTAAGACTGTATGTAAGGTGATTGGTAATCTTGACCTTGATTCCTTTTCTGTTAAATAGGAATGATAGTATTATTTTCTTCCAATGTGAAGCAAACTTTGGAGATAGGTGGAATATTCATTAAAGGTCCAGAATACTGCTTGGAAAAATTATAATTATTAAATGTCATTGTGATTATAATTGTTATTTTACATTATCATATGCATAAGAAAGTAAAACTTAGGAAAATAAGCAAGAAATAAACTAAAACAGAAATGCAAAAAGCTGTAAGCATACAAGCATACATTAAAGAAAATATTATGTCTCTGTTAACATTAGGAGAACCAGAGGGAGGATAGAATGGAATTTTCCATATTATCTGCATCTTTTCTACAGGTCTAAAATTAGTACAAAATAAAAAATTAAGACAGTAAATAGTCAAAACAAGGTATTGTGAGAATTGCTATACGTTCAGTAATAACAAAAATACTGCTGTTTTGCTGGTAGTACTGCAGTCTGGTGGAACCATTCTGGAACACATTTTGGCTGTAAATATTCACATTGGATGTCATATATTGTATTTAAGAAATTATACTCCTAGTTATACTGCCCAAATTGATCTTTAAGAGATCAATATAGACATTTATGTGAAGAGGTATATTTTAGCATTATTTATGGTGATGAAGAAGTGGTGGCAAATCAAATGTTCACCAATAGAGGAATGGGTGAACTGAACTACAATTTATGTTTACCTTGTCATCCATCCTGCAGCTCTGTTTAACTCTTGCACATCAGAAGCATCTAGTTACCCTTGATGCAAGTTCCAGTTTTCTACATACTCCTGTTTCTTCAATGTGGTGGCTCCAGATACAAGCTGCATACAGCCACCTCCTGGTGACTGCCTCCTCCTATGGGACAATTGACTTGACCCATCCTCATAGGCAGTGAAGATATGCTGCAGTGACCGGACACAGTCACAGTGTGATCATATCTTAAGGCTGCTTGCTGTAACCACCAATTAGAACTCCCCACATTAATCTTCCTTGTGTAACACTGGATCTTAGTAAAGGACTTGACCCATAGAATATCTCTCTTTTACTATCTATGCACTGATTTAACACTTGCTTTTTCTGGACTTCCCTTTAGCCCCCTTTAATAGCTCTTTTCTCTAAGAGACCTGTAAGTAATATACTGCCTCTGCTATTTCATGTATTTTGTTATGCTGCCTCCTCTGTGTTTTACTTAACCAACATGACCTTCTTATTATTATTGACCTTCTTCCTGGTTAAGGATATCCTAGAGATTGGCCTTGAAGGCAGAAATAAAGTGAACACAGGCCAGACAAAAGCCATAAAGACATCTTCTAATAAAAAAAATCTCCTGTGAAAGAGACAACTGGTCATGGACCAAGCACTTAGGCATTAGCCTGTCCATTAGGATAAAAATGTATCACTGTGAACATAATGGCCACCTCCCCTGAAGCCTTGACAAAGCAGGGGTGAAATTATAGCTACTTTCCAGACAGAAACCTGAAGGCAAAATTGAGAAAAAACAAAAATGAATATGCAAAACATTGGGGATGCCTACAATTGAAGATCACACAGTGATTTTAAAAATGAATAAGAAATAGACACTAGCATACAAAAATTTAAGTCTGTATGAGTCAGAAATTTAGTGTGAAAGCACAAAATGTAATTTTCTAATAGGAAATGTAGGAAAATACCTTTCTGACTTTAAGGTAGGCAATCACCTTAGAAATCGGTGTGGAACTTTTTTGGAAAAAATTAAAAATTTTGTTATGAATCCAGTGATTCTACTCCTAAATATATATTCAAAAGAAATAAAAATATGACAGCAAAAACTAGTATATTAATATTCATACATGATCTTTACAAAACCTCACACCAGAAATAATCCAATTGCTAAGCAGCCAGTGGATGAATAAACAAAATACCACAGTGTGTCTGTATAATGGAATATAAATCAGCAATAAAAGAGAACCCAACCACTTGGCTCAAACTCGATATTATTGTACTCAGCAAAGAGTTTCTATGATTTAGTTCACATAAATTCTAGGAAACGGAAACAAATGTGTAGTGAGAGAAGGCATATTTGTGGATTGTCAGGGTTAGACTGCAGGAGAAGGAAAGATTACATGGTATGAAAGAAATTTTGGGGGTTCGGCAGCTATGTTGTATAACTTTTATGATTATGGGAGGGGATTTTATCAATTTGTCAGTGTTCACTTGTTTATATACTTCAAATGAATTCAATATACTTTATGAAATTCCACCAAAAATTTTGGAAAAAATGTACAGTATTTAAAAGTTTATGGTAATAAATTATGACTTTGTTTCAATGTGCTAGGCTTTGGTAATGTTTTCCTGCACCACTATGATGTTAGTAAAGTTGAAAAAATATATACACATATATACCTATGTATATCCATCCATCCGTACATACATACATATATAGTAATCCTTGATTGGTTGGATACTGGGGTTGGATATTAGAAAGTATTCAACAATATGCCTTGAACTTCTGGGTGGATGGAAGAATTATTTACTGTGATAAAATTATTGAAAATGAGCAAATATAACAAAACACTGTAAACTTTGGATATGATAGCATGGTGATTCAGAAAGAGTAATAAGTAGGTTAATCTGATTAAAGTACAAATTACACATGTGTGAAATAACAAGGGAAAAAATCCTTGAATAATCAACATACATCTTGACAAATGAAGGACAGGAAGATAAAATAGGTCCTGTCCAGGGGTGGGTACCAGTGAAAGGAGGGAAGCAAAATGGAGAGGGTGAAGGAGGACAAATATGGTCAATGTACTTTTTACATATGTATGAAAACAGAACAATGAAGCTATTGAACTTGTTCTAAAGAAGGTGATGGGAGATGACAGAGCATTATGGAAGGGAGAAAAAGAAGGAGGACTCATATGAGGTCTCCAGGTCATTGGTAGCATGTCAGAAGGGGCTAGAAGGACTCCAGGAAATGTACCTTCCCTACCATTTTTTTTTTGTTTTGCATCCCAGCCAGGAGCTGAACATCAAACATTTTTGTTCTGTCATATGTTCTGCTATAGTACATCATTGCTTTATAGGTCCAAAGCAATGCTGTCAACTGGACATGAGCTGAAACCTCTAAAACTGTGAGTTAAAACAAACCCTTCATCTTTTTTTTTTTTTAAAGTAAATGAATCTTAAAGAAACAAAAATGTCATTTTTTCAAAACAAGAGAACAGGAAGATAAAACAGATCCTGTCTGGGGTTGATACCAGTGGGAGGGGGAGGATATAAGGAAAAGGTGTAGGAGGGTGAATGGAGTTGAAATATTATGCACTCATGTATTAAAATGGAAAAATGAGACCTGTTGAAACTAATCCAGGAATGGGGGAGAGGAGGGGATAAAGGAGAATGATGGAGAGGGGATAAAGAAGAATGAATGATTCAAAGGAGAATGAATTCAAATGTGATATATTGTAAGCTCTTTTGTAAATGTCACAAAATACCCCCAGTACAACAATAATATGATAATAAAAACAAAAACAATAACAATGAAAAAGAAATATACTTGAGAATTCAAAAAAGTAAATGAACAAACAAATGGAAGAGTGAACAAAGTATGAATAGGGGAAGCATCCAATTATACTTTTGATGTGTATTAGCTCTTAAAGTTAAGTTGTCAATTATTCAGAAGCATTTTTTTTCCTTGCACATTGGCAATGCCTGAGTAGCTAATCATGTTTGAATAGAATCATTCTTTACAGATAGTGCATTCTATTGAAATATAGCTGTTTATGGGGATCCACGGATATGTTCCTTCTTAAATCTAAATTATCACATTCAAAGAAAGAAGATATTCTATATTAATCATCTTTATTTAGTACCATATTACTCTTTCCCTTGAGAATGTAAAAATTCTCTCAGTGAGAGGAATATCTTCATCTAGCTACATTTTAGTATTAATAATACATTCCTTAGACAACTCTGTTTTACAAGAGATAAAGCAGATCAGTGGGCATCAAGGGAGATGTAATGATACATTGAACACAGGCGGGAGATGGGAGAATGCAGAGGAGGCAGTTTATCACATGACATGAAGCCTAGAGTTAATCATAGGCATGTACAAATATGTTCATGGATTGAGGTGTTGAACACATGTTCTTTAGAATAATGATACAAAGCTAATCACTGGAAATAGGGAGTACAGTAAATGCATTCTATAGTCATTAAAACATTTTTACATATTGATCTGGAAATATTTTATGACATAATCATTAAGATCATTACTGCAGTAATATGATTTGATACTATCATATACATATGATTAGAAAAATATCATGAAGTACATTTATATATAGCACAGTACATGTTCTAATGATTTCATAGTACTTTTAAACTTTTTTTGTTTATTTCCAGTTAGGAAAATTTTACAAATAATATATAACCTGTTCAGTAACATATACTTTTTTTTTTATAAAATTGCCCCTTTATTCTTTGCCAATTTTCTAATTTGTCATTTATGTTCTTCTTAATTTGAGTGAGTACTTAATATATTCTGGAAACTTTTCTTTTTTTGTCCAGCAGTTGCTGTTTATTAACTGACTAGATTAGAAAAATATCACAGTAGACGTCTTAGTTCATCCTTCTAATAAGTCTGTTGATCTGATCTTCTCTATTGCCAGCATCTTCACCTTCTACAAAATGAGTTGTCTTTTTCTTCATACCACCTTGTGGAGAAGATAATTTGAAGGACCAGAGAAAGTTACTTGCTTCCTTGAAACATTTTCCAACAGTATAGATCTCATGAACCAGATCCTCCATTCAGATGATGCCAAATTTGCCAAGAGAGCGAGCAATCAAAGAGTTATCTGTCAAGGCAATTCGCTTCTTACTGATTTTGCCATGACAACTCTTGTAAATTAGTTCATTTACTGACTTTAGGTTTGGGTACCCCCCCCCCCATGGAATATATGGTTCCACAATCCTCAGCATGTTAATTGAATTCTTGTTGAGTTTATCAAAGGAGCCATTGAAGATCTGGAGAAAGTGAGGAAGCTGCAGCACCTTGCAGACCTTTGGGCTCATACAGTTAATATCTCTGATTCTGTCGACAAATGTCAGTTTGAGTTCTGCAGGTACATAGAAGTTGCCAGCTTTTCTTGCCATCCTAGCCATGCGAATCTCAGTTCCTTGTGATAGTGCTTGACTTTTTCATAGATGAGCTTCCTTCTTGCTTTTCGAAGTATTTTCTGAACAAACCTCTTACCCAGGCACTTTACCTTCAGCTCTGCAAAGTTCCTAAGCTTTTTCTTTTTTCTTTTTTTTTTTACCTTGAATTTGAATTGTTTTTATGGTTTTATTATTCATATGTGCATACAATGCTTGGGTCATTTCTCCCCCCTGCCCCCACCCCCTCCCTTACCACCCACTCCACCCCTCCCTCTCCCCATTACCCCCTCGATACCCGGCAGAAAGTATTTTGCCCTTATTTCTAATTTTGTTGAAGAGAGTGTATAAGCAATAATAGGAAGGAAGAAGGGTTTTTGCTAGTTGAGATAAAGATAGCTATACAGGGAGTTGACTCACATTAATTTCCTGTACGTGTGTGTTACTTTCTAGGTTAATTCTTTTTGATCTAAACTTTTCTCTAGTTCCTGGTCCCCTTTTCCTGTTGGCCTCAGTTGCTTTTAATGTATCTGCTTTAGTTTCTCTGCATTCTCAACAAATGCTAGCTAATTTTTTTAGGTGTCTTACCTATCCTCACACCTCCCTTGTGTGCTCTTGTTTTTATCATGTGTTCAAAGTCCAATCCCCTTGTTGTGTTGCCCTTGATCTAATGTCCCCATATGAGGGAGAACATACAATTTTTGATCTTTTGGGCCAGGCTAACCTCACTCAGAATGATGTTCTCCAATTCCATCCATTTACCAGTGAATGATAACATTTCATTCTTCTTCATGTTGCATAAAATTCCATTGTGTATAGACACCACATTTTCTTGATCCATTCATCAGTAGTGTAGCATCTTGGCTGTTTCCATAACTTGGCTATTGTGAATAGTGCCTCAGTATGCAGGTGCCTCTGGAGTAACCTGTGTCAGATTCTTTTGGGTATATCCCCAAGAGTGGTATTGCTGGATCAAATGGTAGATTGATGTTTAGCTTTTTAAGTAGCCTCCAAATTTTTTCCAGAGTGGTTGTACTAGTTTACATTCCCACCAACAGTGTAAGAGGGTTCCTTTTTCCCCACACCCTCACCAACACCTGTTGGTGGTGGTGTTGCTGATGATGGCTATTCTAACAGGGGTGAGGTGGAATCTTAGCATGGTTTTAATTTGCATTTCCTTTATTGCTAGAGAAGGTGAGCATTTTTTCATGTGTTTTTTTGGCCATTTGAATTTCTTCTTTTGAGAAAGTTCTGTTTAGTTCACTTGCCCATTTCTTTATTGGTTCATTAGTTTTGGGAGAATTTAGTTTTTTAAGTTCCCTATATATTCTGGTTATCAGTCCTTTGTCTGATGTGTAGCTGGCAAAAATTTTCTCCCACTCTGTGGGTGTTCTCTTCAGTTTAGAGACCATTTCTTTTGATGAACAGAAGTTTTTAGTTTTATGAGGTCCCATTTATCTATGCTATCTCTTAGTTTCTGTGCTGCTGGAGTTCCATTGAGAAAGTTCTCACCTATACCTACTAACTCCAGAGTATTTCCTACTCTTTCCTGTATCAACTTTAGAGTTTGTGGTCTGATATTAAGATCCTTGACCCATTTTGAGTTAATCTTGGTATAGGGTGATATTCATGGATCTAGTTACAGTTTTTTGCAGTATGCTAACCAGTTTTCCCAACAGTTTTTGTTGAAGAGGCTGCTATTTCTCCATCGTATATTTTTAGCTCCTTTGTCAAAGAGAAGTTGGTTATAGTTGTCTGGCTTCATATCTGGATCCTCTATTCTGTTCCACTGATCTTCCTGTCTGTTTTTCTGCCAGTACCATGCTGTTTTTATTGTTATTGCTTTGTAATATAGTTTGAAGCCAGGTATCATTATACCTCCAGCATTGTTCTTTTGACTGAGTATTGCCTTGGCTATTCGTGGCCTCTTGTGTTTCCATATAAATTTCACGGTAGATTTTTCAATCTCTTTAATGAATGTCATTGGAATTTTGATGGGAATTGCATTAAACATGTAGATTACTTTTGGGAGTATCGACATTTTTACTATGTTGATTCTACCAATCCATAAGCATGGGAGATCTCTGCACTTTCTATAGTCCTCATCAATCTCTTTCTTCAGAAGTATATAGTTTTCCTTGTAGAGGTCTTTCACATCTTTTGTTAGGTTTACACCTAGGTATTTGATTTTTTTGGGGGCTATTGTAAATGGAATTGTTTTCATATATTCTTTCTCAGTTTGTTCATTGTTAGTGTATAGAAATGCTAATAATTTTCCTATGTTGATTTTATATCCTGCTACCTTCCTGTAGCTATTGATGATGTCTACAAGCTTCTGAGTAGAGTTTTTTGGGTCTTTAAGGTATAGGATCATGTCATCTGCAAATAGGGATAATTTGACAGTTTATTTACCTATTTGTATTCCTTTTATTCCTTCTTCTTGCCTGATTGCTCTGGCTAGGAATTCCAGTACTATGTTGAATAGGAGTGGAGATAGTGGGCATCCTTGTCTGGTTCGTGATTTTAGAGGGAATGGTTTCAGTTATTCTCCGTTAAGTATAATGCTGGCTGTAGGTTTGTCATATATAGCTTTTATAATATTGAGGTACTTTCCTTCTATTCCTAGTTTTCTTAGAGCTTTTATCATGAAATGGTGTTGGATCTTATCAAAGGCTTTTTCTGCATCTATTGAGATGATCAAGTGGTTTTTGTCTTTGCTTCTGTTAATGTGGTTTATTATGTTTATTGATTTTTGTATGTTGAGCCATCCCTGCATCCCTGGGATGAAGCCTACTTGGTTGTGGTGAATGATCTTTTTGATGTGTTGTTGAATTCAGTTTGCCATTATTTTTTTGAGGATTTTTGCATGAATGTTCATTAAGGAGATTGGCCTATAGTTCTCCTTTTTGGAGGTGTCTTTGCCTGATTTTGGGATAAGTGTAATACTGTCTTCATAAAATGTGTTAGGCAGTTTTCCCTCCCTTTCCATTTCATGGAACAGTTTAAGGAGGGTTGGTATCAGTTCTTCTCCAAAGGTCTGATAGAAATCAACAGAGAATCCATCAGGTCCTGGACTTTTCTTATTGGGGAGACTCTTGATTGCTGCTTCAATTTCATTTTGTGTTATAGGTCTATTCAGGTGATTAATTTCTTCTTGGTTCAGTTTTGGATATCATATGTATCTAGAATCTTTCCATTTCTTTAAGATTTTCAAATTTATTTGAATATAGGTTCTCGAAGTAGTCTCTGATGATTTCCTGGACTTCCATGGTGTTTGTTGTTATCTCCCCTTTTGCATTCCTGATTCTACTAATTTGGGTTTTTTCTTTCCTCATTTTAGTCAGGTTTGCCAGGGGTCTATCAATCTTTTTATTTTTTTCAAAGAACCAACTTTTTGTTTCATTAATTCTTTATATGGTTTTTTTGGTTTCTATTTTGTTGATTTCAGCTCTTATTTTTATTATTTCTCTCCTTCTATTTGTTTTGGGATTTGCTTGTTCTTGTTTTTCTAGGAGTTTGACATGTATCATTAGGTCATTGATTTAGGATCTTTCAGTCTTTATAATATATGCACTCATCGCTATAAACTTTCCTCTCAGGACTGCCTTTGCTGTTCCCATAGGTTCTGGTAGGTTGTGTTTCATTTTCATTGACTTCCAGGAACTTTTTAATTTCCTCAATGATCCATTGTTCATTAAGTAATGAGTTATTTAGTTTCCAGCTGTTTGCATGTTTTTTGTCTTTACTTTTGTTGTTGAGTTCTACTTTTACTGCATTGTGATCAGATAGTATGCACAGTATAATTTCTACTTTCTTGTATTTGCTGAGGCTTGCTTTGTTCCCTAGTATATGATCTATTTTGGAGAAGGTTCCTTGGGCTGCTGAGAAGAATGTTTATTGTGTAGAGGTTGGATGAAATGTTCTGTAGACATCTACTAGGTCCACTTGATCTATTGCATATTTTAGATCTATGGTTTCTTTATTGATTTTTTGTTTGGATGACCTATCTATTAATGATAATGGGGTGTTAAAGTCTCCCACAACCACTGTGTTGGAGTTAATATATGCTTTTAGGTCTTTCAGGGTATGTTTGATGAAATTGGCTGTATTGACATTGGGTGCATACAGGTTGATAATTATTATTTCCTTTTGGTCTATTTCACCTCTGATTAGTATGAAATGTCCTTCTTTATCTCATTTGATCAATGTAGGTTTGAAGTCTACTTTGTCAGAGATAATTATTCCTACTCCTGCCTGTTTTCAGGGGCCGTTGGCTTGGTAAATCTTCTTCCAGCCTTTCATCCTAAGCCTATGCTTATTTCTGTTGGTGAGATGGGTCTCCTGTAAGCAACAAATTGTTGGATCTTCCTTTTTAATCCATTTCATCAAGTGGTGCCTTTTGATGGGTGAATTAAGTCCAGTAACGTTAAGTGTTAGTACTGATAGGTATGTGGTGATTCCTGTCATTTAGTTGTCTTAGTTGTTTGAAGGTTTGGTTGTGTGTACCTAAGTTGAGGGTACTCTCTACTTGCTTGCTTTTTCTTTTCCTGTGGTTTGGTGCTGCCTGTCTTTTCATGGTTAAGTTGGGTTTCACTTTCTGTGTGCAGAATCCCTTGAAGAATCTTTTGTAGTGGTGGCTTTGTGGTCACATATTGTTTTAGTTTCTGCTTATCATGGAAGACTTTTATTGCTCCATCTATTTTGAATGATAGTTTTGCTGGGTAGAGTATCCTGGGGTTGAAGTTATTTTCATTCTGTGCCCGGAAGATCTCACCCAACGCTCTTCTTGCTTTTAATGTTTCTGTTGAGAAGTCTGCTGTGATTTTGATGGGTTTACCTTTGTATGTTATTTGTTTTTTCTTTCTTACAGCCTCCAATATTCTTTCCCTAGTTTCTGAACTTGTTGTTTTAATGATGATATGTTGTGGGGTAGTTCTACTTTCATCTATCTGTTTGGTGTCCTGGAGGCCTCTTGCATCTGTATGGGAATATCTTTCTCTAGATTTGGGAAATTTTCTGTTATTATTTTGTTGAATATATTACACATTCCCTTTGCTTGCACCTCTTCTCCTTCTTTGATGCCCATGATTCTCAAGTTTGGTTTTTGATGGATTTGGTGAGTTCTTGCATTTTCTTTTCACAGCTCTTGAGTTGTTTAATTAATAGTTCTTTGGTTTTTCCTTTAATTACCATTTCATCTTCAAGTTCTGAGATTCTGTCTTCTGTTTGTTCTATTCTGCTGGATTGGCCTTCCGTTTTGTTTTGCAGTTCTGTTTCGTTCTTTTTTCTGAGGTTTTCCATATCTGGGTGGTTTCCACTTTAATATTGTCTATTTTTGTCCTGAGTTCACTTATCTCTTTATTAATCATGTTTTCTGTTTCACTTTGGTGTTTATACAGTGCTTCTTTGTTTTCCTTTATTTCTTCTTTTGCTTTTTCAAATTCTCTATTTTTGTTGTCTTGGAATTTCTTGAGTGTCTCCTGTACATTTTAGTTGACCATATGCAGTATCATCTCTATAAAATTCTTATTGAGTACATGTAGTATGTCTTCTTTTAAATTATTCTTGTGAACTTCATTGGGTTCTTTGGCATAGTTTATCTTCATTTTTTTGGAGTCTGGATCTGAGTATTTGTTTTCTTCATTTCCCTATGGTTCCTGTACTAATTTTTTGCTGTGGGGAAACTGGTTTTCCTATTTTTTCTATCTTCCCATTGTTGCCCTTGATGTTGTTATTGTCCCTGAACTGTCTGCAATTAAATATTTTCTGTCTTATAATAATAACCCTAGTGATATTTAGAATGGAAGGTGAGAGGGGATGGAAAGCAAAGAAGTTTAAGGAAAAGGGAAGGACAAATAATCAAGTAGAAAAAAAAAACAAAGCAAAGAAACAAACAAAAATGGTTTCAAAGATATAAACAGGGAGAGACAGTGTACTAATTAACCATAAGCTTAAAAGGCATTAGAGAGACAGAGAGAGGATCAAAATTAAAAAATAAAAAGAATAAAGATAAGAATAAAAATAAAAAATAAGTAAATGGAAGAAAAAATAGAGAGAGAAATAAAATAAAATAAAACAAAATGAAAAAAAAAACCCTCCAAGTTCAAATGCAATGAAGTTTCAGTCTTAATAATTTTGGTGTCCATCTCAGTCTCCAGTCCTGGAGATGGTGCCTCAGTTGTTGTTCTGTAGTTGTCTCATCAAAGGGGACACATAAAGTAGAACAAAACTGCACACACACACACACACACACACACAAAACCCCCCCCAAAAAAACCCCACAAAGTGTCCCAAGTTCAAATGCAATACAGTTTTAGTAAGGTTTTCAGCATGCAGGTGTATTTTGGTTGTTGTCTCATCAAAGGTAGGGAGAGAGAAAAAAAAGAGTCTGGAGACAGTTCTGTGAATGGTATCTGCGGCTGTGGCTTGCCTGCCCGCTGCTGTCAACCTGATGTTGCTGGAGGCATTATTTATGCAGATCTCTGGGGTCAGCTTAGCACTCACTTGGCCCCACAGGCTTTGTTTACTCAGAGTTCTCCTGTGCATGAGCCGCTGCTACAAGCTTTCCCCTTTCTAAGCACACTGGGAAAGGTGACACTGCACCCACTTTCTCAGGCCTGCATGTTTATTTACAGTTCATGTGGGAAGTGGGTCTTCCCCCATCTCTTGTGGAGTTTTCCTCCCACCGCTGCTTTTACAAGCTTTCCTGCTCCTGCTTGCTGGGCTTGTGCTGCTGCTCCTGCCAGCTGGTGTGTTTGTTTACAGCTCACATAGGAAGTGGGTCTTCCCGCATCTCCTGTGGAGTTTTCCTCCCTCCACCACTCTCACAAGCTTTCCCGCTCCTGTTTGCTGGGTGCACTCCCCCACTCCCACCAGAGCCTCTCCAGCCAGGCCCAGCTTGTTTATTTACAGTTCTGGGAAGGATTCCCCTCCCCCCCTCTTCTGCGCTCAGGACACCCCACCCTCTTTGCAACGTTTCTTTGTTGTTCTTATTGCTTATTACTCAGTTTCTCTTTTTTCTCCGGGTGGTCAGTCCAGGGGGCTACGCTGTTCTGGCTCAGGGTTGTCTGTGGGAGTACCGCGTACCACTTAGCTCACCTTTTCCACATCTTCCCAAGCCGTCTGGGTGCAGGCATCTAGTGCCCCGGGGGCCCTCCTGGTTTCTCCATTTAACATGAAGTGGAGATTCTCTGTGCCGGCTGGAGGTGTGGAGAGGTCAAAGTTTTGCTCCTTCTAGGTGATTTTGCCTGCAAGGTGTGTCTCCAGTGTCTCTCCAAGATTTCACTATAGGAGGCTCGCTTTCTGCTTCCTCCCTCTAGCTGCCATCTTGGAATTCTCTCCTTCACTTTTTCTTAAGGGTTTCTGGCACAGCAGGAACCTTAAGGGTTTTGGGCGCAGCTTAGACCTTCTTTTTCTTCTCTTCAGCACCCTCCATAGTTCCAATCAAGTCTGGAAACTTGTGGTCTGCATACAAATAATATATAACCTGTTCAGTAACATATACTTTTTGAGATGTGCATATAAAGAAAGAGTTGTTGATGAAGCTTCAGGGTTGTACAATAGTGCAATAATAAAACTTTGCCATAATGTCAACTCCATAGTGGAAGAGAAAAATGCACAATCTTTACAAACAATGAAAAACTTCATTCACATGTATGCATGTGTTGATTTTATAGAACGATTAATCAAATGCAACCCTCCTCCATTACTCAGTGATTGCACACTCATTAGAGCATGTACTTTATTTAATTCACAATTGATGGCACCTGCCTGGTTTTATCCTCTTGTGGCTTATAAGACTTTTTAAAAAAAGTTACATTACCTCAAAATGAGGCAGACCTTTACATCTAAAGTATTTGACTTTAGGCACTCATAGGTTTTAGGTTTGAGCTGTTCATGTGCCACTCCTCTTTGTTTTGTTTCTCTGGCACAGGAGGCATCCCTGCCTAACTGTGTAAAAAACATCTTTCCATACTAATTTATGTATCAGTGGGGAGATGATATAATATAAATATTTTCAGTGATGGAGAAGATGGCTGTCTCATTAATAAATTATAGTCATATTGTGCTATTTTATAGGATGATGTACATATACATCAACTCACATTTTGGAAACAAGGCAATTTCACTGACAGGTAAATAAATAAGCTGTAAGAAAAACAGTTTGAATCACAACATTAACATTTTTCTACTTGAGAAACTTCAAGGTAATTAATTTCCCCTATGTTTATTTTCATCATTAATAGAATGGGAGAAACATGTCACAGCTAGAATGGTTGTTTGCTAAGGGTAGGAAGCAAAGGCCTATTAAGTATCTGACATTTCCTAGAGACTTAAATGGTTGAAATTGATGTTATAATATCTATTAGGAAGGAAACACTGTTGATACTTAATAAAGAACAGAATCTTGGGAACCCACTGGAAATCACAAACCAAAGAATATACTACTACATAAATCAATTTGTTTTACCTAATGGCAGTCTGGGATGCATTTGTTAAAACCAGTTTTATATTATGTTGGTGATAACTAATTACCTTTCTCTTTTATTTCAAAGGAATTCCTAAAATATGCTATAAAATAACACTTGAATTTCAGAAAGGAAGGAAGGCTTTAGAAGCAAGGTATCTTACATGTATGTATCTGAAAATTACATAAAGAAAAATCAAAGAGTCATGGGGAAAATTGGACTTACCCCTTTCAATTTGGAAAATAATAATAATTCCTTTTAATCTAAGTGGTTCTTTAGAGTTTAGGGTGGATTTTGAAAACACTATTCTATGAGAAAAATTTTCTTTTCACAGTACCTTCTTCTGAACTGCCTTCATGGTTTCATATGGAAAGCTATAGAGCATTGGATTGAGTATTTGAAGCATCACAGTATAGAATATAAAGAACATGAGAATGGACACTTTCTCTAATTTGTCACTTCAGAATTTTTAATTGGCATTCAAATAAGTCATGGGAATGAATGATGGATGATAGAATAAAAACTGTATGATGCTAACAATAGCTGCATTGCATGCACAGCAACATCCATTCGGCATGAAAATTTTATCAAATTTGAAACAGGAGAGTACTTCTTCAATTCAGTTAAAATTCTTTTAGAATTCATTGGAAAAACAAACTAGTTTCACAGAGCACATTTTCCAATTTATTTTATACATTTAGAATGATTATTGAACTCAACAAGAATGATATTAAAATGAAACAAAACATGCAAAGTGTATCTATAAGAGTAACAGAAGGCAATAAAAGTATTTTATAGTTCAAAGAATGCCAAATAATGCAGTGATCAATGCTCTGTAACTTGTTTAGACATTAATCTATGACTAATAATAGATTAATAAAAATAAATTGAAAGCTTGGAATAAAAATAGAAATTGATATACTTGTTTTCTAATTCAGTAGGCTTATTAAAATAATAGTCTACTAAATGGAATATTCCAAAAATATTTTTGAAATATTTCATTGATGTGTAACTAAATAGACAAAATGATGAGGGTGAATGGAGAGGCTGAAGGAAGGTGAATAAGGTCAATATATTTTGTATACTTCTATGAGAATAGACCAAAGAAACCTGTTGAAATTGTATTAAGAATGGGGAGATGAGGGAGAATGATGGAGAGAGTGAATATAACCAAGGTACATTGTAAGCACATATGGAAATGTTACAATGAAATACCCTCTATGCAAATAATATATGCTAATAAAATGTTTTAAAGTAAATAAATAAATTAAACATATATGATTAATGCATTAGAGGAGAAAGGTTGAAAAGACTAATAACTGAGGCAGTAGAGGATCTAATTGATATTTTTTATGGTTATGTCTTGATAACTAATACTGGCTTAAGTCTGTGTTGCTCTAGGTATTAAAAATTCATACTCAACTTCCTTGGTATAAAATAATAAGTGGCCTGAGAATTGAAATGAAGTGAGACTGAGAAAATTGTTTTACCACTATAAAACAAGAAATTATAATACTCATAAAAATTTTTATAAAATAAGACAATGTATAAAATTAATGAATAATATGGAAAGTAAACAGTATAAATATGTTTAATCTCTTCAACTATCACACATTGAAAAAATTTAGGAAAGGTATGGTATTGCCATTATAAAAAAATCCTCACAATTCCAATGATGTGTATATTTTAAGGCATTTTGTTTGCCAGACACATTCTCTAGGAATACTAGTTCTATTAAGTAATAAAATCATGTGAGATCTAAGAAGTTACACAGCCATGCCTAGCTATTATACAATACAATGATAAATTTTGAAAAGGTATGTGAAAATTAGGTAAACAGTTGAACATTTTGTGCACTTTTTTAGAACAACTCCATTCTCTAGAATTGTGAAGAGAAGAACTTTAATTTTTTTTTTGATGTTTCAAACCACTTTCTTTTTTTTATTGTTTTATTATTCATATGTGCATACAAGGCTTGGGTCATTTCTCCCCCCTGCCCCCACCCCCTCCCTTACCACCCACTCCACCCCCTCCCTCTCCCCCCAAGAACTTTAATTTTTGCCATGAAGTATAACAGTAAAAAATTGGAAAATAACTATACATATACATATAAATAGTTGAAGTTTTGCATTATCATATGAATTACATTGAATACTGTTTATTCAAGAGAATAGGTAAACTCTGCAGTTATACATAGTAATAGAACACAAATTTGTATTAATATGTAAAACTGGTATATAAAAAGACAAAATATTTGAATGAATATTTGAAATAAAAACGTTGAAGGGACATATGACTTCTTTAGTGGGTTGCATTGTAGGTAAGTATTATCACTTTATTTTTTGTTATAATATTTCCCCTGTAGTCATTTAAAAAATGTGCTATGATAGACTATTCATGTATATGTATGTGGTTGTGTATGTCTTTGTTGGGAGGGGTAGGAAGTACTAGACTTACATTAAAAGGTTGCAGTTGTCGACTTTTACTTAATTTAAAGGCACTAAATTATTTCAATGACTAAGGTAATGAAATGTGTTTATATCATCAAAATGGTAATATTACACAGTTTATTTACATAAAAGTGACATTGCTTTTCATTACCATTAAGTATTAAAGAAATTCCAATATTAAAAATTTGCATGTGTATAATTGTACAGCCACTAACAACACAACACACTTTTTTAAATCTATGAATTCTCCACCTAACAGTAAATTCCTTAAAGCTTGCTTCATTGCCTCATTCCTTAGGCTGTAGATAATAGGGTTGAGAGTTGAGAGTATTACTTTGTAAAATATACATAGCATAAGGTCAAAAGCAGAAGGGTTGTCAGAAGTTGGTTTTAGATATGCACACACTCCTGTGGAAAGAAAAAATGAGACAACAACAAGGTGAGGCAGGCAGGTAGAAAAGACCTTAGACCGACCTTCTGCAGAGGGTATTCTTAGTACTGTGGAGAATATGTGAATATAGGAGAGGCCAATGGAGATTAAGTAGGCAAAGGTTACCACAGTCATGAAAGCAGCCACTTCAATCACTTGAAGGTCATCATTGGAGCAGGAGAGCTTGACCACTTGAGGGACATCACAAAAGAACTGATGTATAACTTTGTCTTTACAGAATGCAATAGAAAATGTTACTGTTGTGTACAAGATTCCTGAGATACTGCCATTTAGCCACACAGCTATTACAGGCCATTTACAGTTTCTAGGATCCATAATGACCTCATAATGCAGTGGGAAGCAAATGGCTACATAGTGGACATAAGACATCACTGTGAGAATGGCCACTTCAGCCCAGGCCAAAGACGTGAAGAAGAAAACCTGAAGGATGCACTGACCATATGAAATATAGTCATTGTCCATTAGGGAATTTTCAATAGATTGGGGTACTGTGACAGAAATAAAAAAAAAGTCCAGAAGTGAAAGGTGCTTTAAGAAGAAATACATAGGAGATTCGAGATGCTGGTTCAGTGTTGTGATGGTGATAATGATGAAGTTACCTGTCAAGGCCAAAAGGTACATCACCAAGAACAGAAAAGCATGTAAGATCTGCAGCTCATGATTGCCAGAATACCACTTGAGTAAGAATCCACTCACTGTGGTTTCATTTCTGAAAATCATTTTGAAAATATGAATTGTGGTAGCAGCTGGAAAATAATGGGATATGGGAAAATACTAAAAGAACATTTTCATTTGTTTATCATTGTTTCACAATTATTGTTTAAGTGTCTATTACTTATCAGCTATGTCCTTGACATTGAAAAACCAGAAGTGAAATATGTATTTGTTGTCCACATAGGGCTTATGCTAACAAAACTATAGTGTTGAAGCTAAATCTGGTTTAGTCCCTACTCCTCTCAATTAAAACCTGGTTGGTTTGCCCTGTGAATAAACACTGTTCTGTTCAACATTGTTGAATTCATGCTTTACTTTAAAGTTATTGACATAGATGTATTGAGTTGTTTTGGATTAGCGGTTTCTGAACATTGGATGTTTCATATTTGTTTAGAACACTGTCCTATTTTAGCACAAGTAATGGCCCTTATTAGAAAATATGGTATTTGATATATAAGCATGGGTTAGCTGAGGGTATTCATAGTAATTTCCTTCTTGGCAACAATATGAACATCATAGTGAGAGGCTCTTTTATTATGGAGCCATGGGTCAAAATAGGTAGTGTCATTTGTCTTCCACTTACCATTTTATTTAATTGACTTTTGTTGAAATAAGATAAAACATATGCTTGTACAGAAAATATAGATCTCTCCAAAATTAGGTGTCTAATTTGATTTTGTGGAATACCTTTGGTATCAAGGAACTTCTATTTGAATCTTTGCTTTATCTTTTCTTCATACAATTTGTTGTTTGGGATGTGATCAAATAATTATTGACCCACTTACTATAAGTAAAGACACTTGTCAAAAAAGAAAAACTGATTACCTTTGGGTGTCTTTAAAGTGGAAGGAAAGTATTCAAATACTCATACAGCTTGAGAAAGAGACTCCATTTTAGAGAGGAGAGAAAGCAAGTTGCAGTTCATGATCCTGAGTTTTGATCTTTGTGGGATGGAAGTAATGAAGTATTCTCCCCTCAAACAGTATGTGAGGTTTGATGAGTCATTAATAAGGAATCTCAGACTTTTGACTGTTTTTCCTTCTATGTCTTAATTCTAGCCAACAACTGGAAAAACTGCTGTATCAGTCTTTTAGGATTTTCTTTTAATTGTGTGAAAAGTCACTTAATTTTTTTGCGGTGGAATAAATCATATTCTGAGAAAATATACATAGGAGAATCCTTAATTTTTGAGTTAGTGTTTCTCCTTATTTTTTCAATTCATTTCCAAATTCTCTTGTTGAGACTTTCTCTGCCTCTCTCAGGTCTACTTTTTGTGAAGAATGCAATTGGTATATGAGCGTTCCTTTTCTATTTCCTACTGCCTGGCAGAGATTGGTTTTTAGAATGCAATAAAAATGGCTCTTGAATTAACTAAAATTTTTTCATTTTGCTTCAAAAGTCTCTTGATTTGTAATCTGTAAATATGAGTCACAAATTTAATTCATCTAGTGTACTCTCAGATTTATTGTTTCTATCAAGACCTCACACTCCTTTATAGAAAGCAGGGAAAATTAGATATCAGTTATAGTGTAACACAATTTCTCTTTCCAAATTATACTTTTTATGACAATTTTCATTAAAATTTAAAATTATAAAGAGCTTTTGTCCATATTTAATTTTTTTGTTTCATATAATATTTTAATATGCCAAGTTGGTATACATATTTATTAACAGATGGAAAAATAAAAACATTAAATAATTTTGAACATTCACTTTTGTAAGGCAGGCATTTAGGCAGGTATCAACAAATAAAATTCATTTAATCTACAAATTAGTTTAATCTTCTTGAAGTCAAGCATTTTAATCTATAGTTTAATAGGAACTATTACTACCACAACACTTATATAACGGAAGTGAGATATAAATTTCATCCCTTAGCCTTTGTCATTTATACCACTTCTTTACATCTAAAATCTATCAATATTAATAAAACGCATGAAGGAATTTTGGTAAAAATGCCATCATTACATTGAACATTTATCCATCTACGGCTTTGTGTCTCCTACTGACATCAAGGATTATTTAAGAATGTTTTTCAGATGCTTTATTTATATACATATACATATAAAATATTAACCTTTATCAATTTACTGGTTTTCTCATGAACTAAATATATGGACTTCATTAATCTGCTCATTTTCATTAGTGTTACCTTCTGTCCTTGTTAGAATTAAGAGGCTTGCTTGCCCAAACTTAATTTGAAGAATATAAAGTTTTGCCACAATTTCTATAAAATCTTTCCCTTTGCTATTCAAGATGGGAAAACTCACAAGTGTTCTGGGTGTGTGAGAAGTTTCTCACCAACTTCTGATGAAATCACACAGATTTTAACAGTATGTTGTTTCTCCCGAGAACAGGTTTACTTAGGGTTTTTGAAAGAAGGCATCTTTAGAAATTGAAATGAGAACTGAATGACAAAAATGACCTCATTTTCTGTACCCCTCTTGCTCCTGGGACTAAGAGCCATTAAAATTTCCACACAAATGGAGAGTGGCTAAGTAAGCATGGGGTTTTGTTGTTCCTAGCTCAGTGGGTGTGAAGCTTTACCAGATATGTAAATCACCAGGAGAGCTTGTTAATCTGGGACCTAAGCCCCACAGTCAGAAATCCTGATTCAGAAGGTCTCAGGTGGCACCCAGGAAGTTGAATGCCTGCCAGGCTCCCAAGTACTATTGTTGCACCTAGTTTGAACTCTACACAAGGCACTTTGCTAGCTACATCTTATCAGAAAGGCAAACAGGAAAATTAAAATTTTGTAAAATATAATTGAGCCTCTCTGTCAGACCTTCAGGAAAATTAGACATCAATATTTATCTTGTTTGTAACTGAGGTCTGCATATTGAATTTCAGATTTTGAGCAGCTATTTCAACCATCCATTATGATCACGATAGTAAAAAGGTCTGCTGAGAGACCTTGAAAAGTGTCTACCAACAGTGCCTGAAGACCTCACAAGGTGGTGCAGGCTGCCAAAATTTAGTAAGTCCTTGTAACAAATTTACAAATCTGTGGAAATGAATGTAAGCCCTTTTTTCCTAATTTTTTAGTTCTCTTTATGTCTTTCATAGACATAATAAGTTTTTCAGTAATAACATTATGAATATATGCTTATAAAATTTAAGACTTACATTGTTCCAAAGATTTCTTCTGAAGCTAAATGCATATGCATTTATTATATTTGAAAGACTGCATGGTATTCTGCTCAGATTACAACCCACAATTTGCAGAAAAAGGTGTTCATTCATTTAACAAATACTGAATTCCTATTGTGAGCCATGCACTTTTCCAGTTTGTCATCATAACTAGCATTAATACTTTCACACAAAAGATATGAAACACTCATTTAATATTTACTTAACTACACACAATGCAAGAACAGTGGTGATCCCACGATCAGTATTGTAAACCTTGCATTTTCTGTAGCCAATGCTGCCCTTAAACTAAAAGTTAGAAAGAGGTGATTATTATTACAAAGTTTTTTATGCTTCTAAAGTTATTGTGACATATTATATTCTCCAAGGATTATTGGTCACAGTTGCAAATGTGGAATTTATCACTTGTTATTTTTTGTGCTAAATAAGAGAAGGCTTATTGTGTCCTTGTAATCATGTCTGCATGAGAGTTAAATTGTCCACATTTTGGTTCTGGTTCTACCATTTACTCTTTTTCTTTGTTTTAAACTTCTTCAAGTATTTTTGTTAAGCTTTTATTAGGATATAATAATTGTGGAAAATAAAGGATTACCTTATCACATCTCCATACTTGCATACAATGTACTTTCATCATACTCACCCCTTTATTACCCTTTCTTATCACCCCTCCTCCAACCTTTTCTTCTTCCAAATTCTTATTATTCTTCCTTTTATTTTCATGTCCTGTCCAACCCCTTGAATTCCATATATGAGAGAAAACATGTGATTCTTCTCCGTCTGAGTCTAGCTTTGTTCGCTTAACACGATGATCTCCAGTTTGATTTCAGTCTTCTTTGTGATGAACAATATTCTATTGTGTATATATACCACGTTTTCTTCATCCAATCTTTCATTGATGGGCACCAAGGCTGATTCCATAACTTGGCTATTGTGATTATTACTTATGTTTATCATGAATAAATTATAGGGTTCTCACATATAATTATAAAGTACTTACCCTTCTTTGGTTAGTTTAAATAATCAATTAATCTTTCTGCATTTTTGACTTCCCATCTGAAAAATAAGTATAATGAATAAATGATTAATGGGAATTGTTCTTCAGAATAACCCAATATAATTAGGAATATATGAGTGACTGCTATGATCATTGATGTTTAATTTAAAATTTTATTATACAAAATTTCCCAGCAAGACCTGGAAGAGTGGCTCAAGTGGTAAGAGTGCCTGCCTAGCAAGCATAAGGCCCTGATTTCAAACCACAGAACTGTCAAAAAAAAAATTCTCACCAAATTTTAAAAAGGAAAGAATTTTTACCTTGATTTTTAAGGTATAAGTGTGGTTACAACATTAGACAACATATTACACACATACATATAAAAGAAAAATAACTATGATCATGATAGAGATCGAACAATGTTAATAAAATGCAATATCAATCATAATGAACCATTTAATTACTGAGCATCTTCAAATGAAAAAGCAATTTTCATGTGATGAAGTCAATGTGCATAAATGCTATCATGATTAATGATGAAATATTTAATATTTCTCTTTAGAAAATAGAAATAAGAATGTCCACTATCAAAACTTCTACTGAACAGTTTAGTAACATGGGAAAAATGACAAAGCAGATATAAAATTTGTGAAAAGTTGTTCATACAACTTTTGTAAGAAAATACACTGAACAAATGGGAGAATAGCTGCTATGGTGGAAGACTAGAAGTTTTCTTCATCAGGACCCATGAATGAGAAGAGTCTGGAGAATTAGAAAGACCAATTCAGAAGAGAAAAGAGAGAAAGAGCATTGAGAATCACAAGAGAGAGAGGGACAGGATAGCTGAAAAATTGACAAAACAGAAAGGTGAGAGAATAAATTATGAAACAGTTTTCAGGTCTAGCTCCAGGTCCCCTGGGGGTAGAGAAATCTGAAGCCTCTACCTCAAGATGAGCCAGGTAGCCTCTACATCAGACTGGCAAAACTAGCTGTGGGACAAAATCCATAACTCCCACAAACCTTAACCCAAATATGAAGATTTGATGGGACAGTGACTTCCCTAGCAGAATAGGCTACCATCAACAAGACATTTCATTCCCTATACCTTGAAGAACTGAAATAAGGTGCCAACTTTTTTTTTAATGTTTTTATTACTATATATTAATTGTACAGAAGTTTTGTTGTAACATTTCCATATGTGTATACAATGTGCTTGGTTTGGTTCATCTCCTCCATTATTCCTTCTCTTGCTCATTTCCATTCTTAAAATGACTTTGACAGGTTTCAGTGTTCCATATTCACACATGTATAGAAATACATTGGCCATTGCCAAAACAACCCAAAGGACCCAGTTTGGGGCATCATTCTGTTAAGAAAAATATACTACGGAAGCTGTTAACACAGCATAGATCCTACCTAGAAATAGCTAGATTTACTTCAACCTGAAGGCAAGGGATTGGATTATGCCATTCAAGAATTTGCAGATACCTTAGAGTTGGTGATATATATTTTTTCATCTTCCTATGCATATCTACGCAATTCAGGCTGCTTCAGGCCACAAATCTTCCCCTACCTCCCTGCTATTACATCATCCCAAACTTGAAACAATTGTGTGGCAACATGAGGCTGTATTGCTGCAAAGTCAGATCCCTAACTCTGCTTCTCCAAAACCTCTTTGTGTATCCTCGTGTGCTTAACAAACCATAGAAATATTCAATCACCTAAAAACAAATAATTTGAGAATAATTTCATCAGCCTCATGTTTGTTGTTTTCTAGCTTCATTATATTGCATCATAAAGAAATCTGAGAATCTTGTTTCTGATTTTCTGTAAAGGCAACAACCCAGCTCCTTCCCTCAGAATGTATTCCTGTAGGTAATACAAGCTTGGAGCAGCTAAGACCTGTCAGGAAGGGGACCAAATGGAGAAGGAGCCATTAGCATCTGAAAGAGGCCACAGTCAGAGGCTGGCATCTTCCTAGAGTCAGAGACACTTCACAGACAAGTATGTCCTTTCTATACCCTTGGCTTAGCAAGCCATCCCTCACCTCAACTGCCTTATCACACCACAAAGGGCCTCTTCAACCACTGAGTTTTCAAGCTGTAAATGTTCCTAGTGTTTTCTGGAACACATTTGTCAATAGAATATAGACCTCTTTAGCTCACAATCAGACTAAATTAAAGGATCTACCTAGCTTCAAACCTTCCATCTGCCCAGAACCTATGGAAAATGTATTCCCTCCTAATTCTACCTCCCTCCGCCCATTTCTAGAATCTGTATATATTATGAGATCAAGAATTTAAAAGTTTTAAATACCATAAAAGGAACTATCATTTTACATGCAATCTATACATAACTCCAAAGGATAACACAATCTAGACATAAACTTTCTAGTTAGAAAACAAAGAATTGAGAAAAATTTTCTATACTTCCATTTTGTGAAAACACACTTTTAACATTTCTTCCAAGTTTCATTTTATTTGTCATATGTCTATTGAGTGTTTAGTAAATAAAGTCAAGCACTCCTTTTCTTCCCCTTTTCACTAATCCATGAGAATATTTAATCTTTCTACATGTAATCAAAGACAATTCCATTGAAAGACAACAGCTCCTCAGCTTGAGCAAGTGTAGGCTGTGATTCTGGTTTCAGTTGTGGAATAAAGAGAGTTCTCTGTTTTTCTGGGCCTCACTTCTTCAAAGGAAGAATTGTGAGGGAAGAGTACATTGACTTTGGAATTAATAATGAAAGGCAGGACTGTAAAATAGGTACAGTGGTGGGTACTTGTGGGAGGGGAAAATGAAGGTGAGGGAAAAAAAAAAAAGAAATACATTGGCCATATTCACCATTCTTTTCTCTAAAGATCCTCTGGATTACATTCATATTTGTTGTGATATCCCTCTTTTCATTTCTTAATTTTTTAACTTGGGTCTTTTCCCTCCTCCTTTTAGACAGATTGGCTAAGTGTTTATCAATCTTATTTATCTTTTCAAAAAACTATCTTTTTTGTTTTGTTGATTCTTTGTATAGGGCTTTAAAAAAATCTCTATTTCGTTGATTTTGGCCCTTATTTTTGTTCTCTCTTCTTCTGCTGGTTTTGGGTTTAGCTTGTTGTTGGTTTTCTAGGCATTTGAGAGGCAGCATTAGGTCATTTATTTGAGATTTTTCTGTGTTCTTAGTGTACGCATTCATGGCTATAAATTTTCCCCCTAGCACTGCCTTTGCTCTATCCTGTAGGTTCTGTTAGGTTGTGTTTTTATTTTCATTAGATTCCAGGAATCTTTGATCACCTCTCTTGTTTCTTTGATGACCTATTGGGCATGCAGCAATGTGATGTTCAGTCTCCCTGTGTTTGAAATATTATCTGCAGTTTGTTTTGTTGTCAAACTCTAGTTTTACTATGTTGAGGTCAGACAGGAGATGGGAGTTATTCTAATTTTCCTATATGTGTTAAGATTTTCTTTGTGTCCTAAAAGATCTATTTTGGAGAAAGTTTCAGGGCTGATGAGAAGAATGTGTACTGTGCCACTGCTGGATGAAATACTCTGTAGATTTCTGTTAAGGTCATTTGGTCTGTGGTATTATTTAATTCTGAAGTTTTTCTGATGAATTTTGGTTTGGACTATCTATCTTTTAGTGAGAGTAGGGTATTGTAGTCTCCCACTGTTGTTGTGTAGGGGTCCATCTGTGCTTTTAAGTCCAGTAGTGTTTGTTTAATGAAGTTGGGTGTGTCAACATTGAGTCCATATAAGTTAACAATTGCTACTTCCTCTTGATGTATTATTCCATTTATTAGTATGGAGTGGCCTTCTTTGTCACTTCTAGCCAATTTAGTTTTGATGTTTACTTTATCAGATATAAGTATAATTACTCCTGCCTGTTTTCAGGGTCTATTTTCTTGGAACATCTTTTTTCATCCTTTCACCCTAAGCCAATGTTTGTTTTTGTCAGTGAAGTGCATTTTTTGTAGACAACAAATCATTTTGTTTTACCTTTTAATCCAGCTTTCCAGTCCATGTCCTTTGATGGGGGATTTGAGACCCTTAGCATCTTAAAAGAAGGCCTCTCAATTGAGACTGAGATTGAAAACAAGGAGCAATCATAGCTCAGGTCATCTTGAGACACATGGCCACAGGGTATGAGAGGAGATGATTATGGAGAGGAAGAGGCTTTGATGAGGGGCAAGCTGAGAATTTAAAGGGAGCCCAGGAAGGGAACAGTGCAGTGTTTGCTGTCCTTACCATAGCCAGTGATAGCAGCTCTATTGCCTGTGGAAAGTTTCAAAAACAAAGCACCTCACCTTCATTGGCAGATAGCTCAGATTATAGAAGTTTCCTGAAAACAGCCTGTAGGCAAGTGAGCTTTGATACTGAGCAACCTAGGGGATGTGAAAAATCACTCCCAGGGAGATCTGGGACTCCTGGCCACAATGTCCACATGGGATATTGCCACCAGAGGCAGATGTAGAGAGGAGAGGTTTTGACTGAGAAGAGCCCAGGGTTCCTGATAGAAACCCAGGAAGCAGCAAAAAGAAGAGAAGGTGGTATCCCTACCCAGGGAAAGCTGTTTGTCTGAGGACAATTTAGAAAACAAAGCACTTAGCCTCCAACAGCAGAGAGCTCAGATTCCAGGAGCTCCTCAATCTGCTGGTGACCAAGCAGGCTTTGATACTGACCCAGCCAGGGTACTCAGAAGTTTAAGAAACAATTGCAGCCCATGATCACTATGGTGGGAAAGACACAGCCATGAGAAGTGGTTGAGGAGAGGAGAGTCTTTGACATGAACAAGCTAAGAAATTAAGGTAGCACCAGAAGCACAGGTAGTGAGATGCTTGGTAGTTGGTGGCCCCACTCTCCCTATCAAGAACAAGCCTCAGTGCCAGGGGATCACTGCAGGAATAGCACCAAGCCTGTGGCTGACATAGTGCTCAGCAGCCAGGAGCTATCTGCTGGCTTTGTGGGCTTGCTGTCAAGTGGAGCTGAGAGCTCAGAGCACATGACCTGGGCCTCATGTGATATCCCTCAGCCTCATACCTTCTACAAGATGGAGCAACTGAGTCAGTTCTCTACCACTGGTGAAGAGCTCATGTCCTATTTTTCCCCCTACCATCAGATACACTTAGGGGATACCCTTATGGTTGCATATGTATTGCTCCATGGGCCCCATTTGGAGGGACCTGTGTAGCAAGTGGGAACTTGTGTGGTCTATAGACTAAAGAGCACCATGTGGCCAGCAGTGACTTCCAGTACATAAAAAGGGAGCACCTAGGGTAGAAACAGCATAGAAGTGGACAACCTGACCATTGATGAGCCTTGTTCTCAGCACTCATATAACACTGACCCATACACAAGGAAACACAAGACACTCCAGCTACTTCTCTATTTGAGTGGTGCTGGAGACCAGGCCTGATGCTCTGGACATGCAGACAAAATCTTGCCTATGGTGCTATGCAGTGGTGAGAAACTACTTTGCAACCCTCCCTCCCTTGCCTGAACATTGAGAGTACTTTGACTGATAACCACTGGAGATTAAGACTTCCAACCAAGGAACTTGACCTCAGACATATAAATCTCAATATAGAAACACAAGAAATATGAGAAAAACAATTCAATGTGACACCTTCAAGGATCAAAACAGACACTAAAGATACTGAAAAGGAAGAAAGCCCAAAGAACTCAAAAGCATGATTTTAAAAATGATCAAAAAATGAAAGAAGACACATACAAAAAGAAAAAAGAATTCAAAGAGGATACAAATAAACATCTGAATGACATTACAAAAATGGTGCAAGATATGAAAGCAGAATTTTAAAAAGATACAAAAATAAGGCTGAAATTCTGGAAATGAAAAACTCACAGGAAAGTTTCCAGAACAGTGGATTAAAGAAGACAGAATATCAGGGCTTGAAGACAAGGTAGATGTATTAGAATGGTCAGATGAAGAAAAAAAATAAACTAATATAAATGGAACAGGCAAGACTTCTGGGGTACCACTAAAAGACCAAACTTACAAATAATGAGCATAGAAGAAGAGGTGCAAGTTAATGGATAGAAAATATATCCAATAAAAAGAAATTTCCCCGAATCTTGAGAAAGAGATAGCCATTCAGATTCAGGAGGCTTTTAGGACACCTAACAGACAAAACCTGAGAAAGAGCCACATGCATTCATATATTATTAAATGTACATAACATTAAATGTACATAACAAGGAGAGAATATTGAAATCTGTAAGAGACAAGTATCAAGTCACATATAAAGGCAAACTCATCAAAATTATGGCAGATTTCTCAACAGTAACCTTAAAATGAAGGAGAGCATGGAATAGTGTATTTGAAACCCTTAAAGAAAATAACTAGATTAGTCTACACAGCAAAGTTATCATTTATCACTGGAGGAGAAATAAAAATCCTCCATGCTAACAAAAACTAACACAATTTATGATTACTAAACTAGCACTACAGATAATACTTGAGGGAGTCTTACACACAGAAGATGAAGATAAATGTAACAATGAAAATATAGGAAAAGTAAATCTCACCAAATGAGTAGACTTGCAAATGAAGACTAGGAAGGAATCAAACACTACAAGCACAGCAAAACGGTAGGAATTACTACATTCCATTCAATATTAACACTGATTGTTAATGGTCTCAATTCTCCAATAAAAAAAAACATAGACTAGCAGATTATATCAAAAGACAAGACTCAACCATTTGTGGCCTATAAGAAATGCATATTCCAGAACATAACAAACATTGGCCTAGGGTAAAAAGATAGAAAAAATTTTTTCTCAGGAAATGGACCTGAAAATCAGATAAGTGTAGTTATACTCATTTGAAAATGTAGAATTTAAACCAAAATTAGAAAGGATAAGATGATCACTTCATATTATTACAGGAAAAAATCAGAGGAACTAATAATTGTTAACATATGTGTACCAAATGTCAGTTCACTTAACTTCATTAAACAAATGGTACTTGCAAGCACAGATGGACTCCAACACAATTATAATCAGAGACTTCAATAGTCTACTTTCACCAATAGATAAATCATCCAGACCAAAAAAAAAAAAAAAACAGTAAAGAAACCTCAGATTTAAGTAACACTATGGACCAAATGGACTTAACAGATATTTATGGAGCATTTCATCTAGCAGATGCACAATACACATTCTTCTCAGCAGCCCATGGAATTTCCTCTAAAATAGATCATATCTTAGGACACAGAGCATTTGGTAGATGTAAGAAAATTGAAATAAGTTCCTATATTCTATCAGAACAAAATGGAATCAAACTTAATAGCACAAGAGACTACAAGAAATATTGAAACACATGGAGCCTGAGCAACACATTGTTGAAAGAGTAGTGGATAATTGAAGAAATAGGGGAGGAAATCAAAAACTTTCCAGAATCTAATGAAAATGAAGACACAATATACCAGAGTCTGGTATACATCAATGGCAGTGCTAAGGGGAAAGGTTATAGCTGAGTGACTACATAAAAAACTAGGGAGATCTCAAATAAATAGCCTATTGGTACACGTCAGGCTCCTATAAAAATATGAATAAGCCAAACTCAAATTCACAGATGGAAAGAAATAATAAAGACCAGAGCAGAAATTAATGAAATAGTGACAAAAAATCTATACAAAGAATCAACAAAACAAAAAGTTGGTTTTTTAAAAAAAAACCTGATAAACTCTTAGGTGATCTGAATAAAAAGAAGATGGGAAATAACCAAATTAATAAAATTAGAGCTGAAAGAGGATTGGTTACATCAAATACCAGTGAAATCTAGAGGATAATGAGGGAATACTTTGAAAACCTATCTTCAAACAAACTGGAAAATCTAAAAGAAATGGATGAATTTCTAGATGCATTTGACGTACTAAAATTGAACCAGAGATATAGATCACTTAAGGAGAACTATAACAAGCAATGAGATTGAAGCAGTAATACAGTCTCCCAACAAATAAAAACCCAGGACCCAGTAGATTCACTGCTGAATTCTACCAGACCTTTAAGGAAGAATTAACACTAATATTCCTCAAACATTTCCAGGAAATAAAATGGGAAATAATACTACCAAACTCATTCTATCCAAAACCGAAGAACACAGCAAAAAAGAGAATTACATGTCAGTCTCTTTAATGAATGCAGACTCAAAAATTCTCAATAATTACTTGCAAACCAAATTCAACAACATATTAAAATGATCATACACCATGGCCAAATTGGCTTCATTATAGGAATGCAAGGGTGGTTCAACATGAATTAATCAATAAATGTATTACAGCATAAAAACAGAATCAAAGACAAAATTGCATGACCATCTCAACTGATTTAGGAAGAAATTTTTAACATAATTCTGCATCCTTTCACAACAAAAACCTTGAAGAAACTAGGACTAGAAGGAACGTATAAAGGCTATATATGACAAACCTGTAGCCAACATCATAGTAAATGGGAAAAAAACTGAAATCATTTTCTCTAAAATCAGCAACGAGACTTAGATTCAACAGAGTATTGGAATTATTAGCCAGAGAATTAATGCAACAGGAAGAAATAAAAGGGAATTCAGGCAGGGAAGAAGTCAAATTATCCTTATTTGCAGATCATGTGATTCTACACTTAAAAGCCTCCAAATGCCACCAAAAAAGCCCTCCTAGATCTGATAAATACATTCATTAATGTAGTAATATATAAAATCAACTAGAAAAATCCATAGCTTTTCTACATATCACCAATGAATGGTTTGAGAAAGAAACAGGAAAATAATCCCAATCCCAATTGCCTCAAAAAAAGCACCTAGTTATTCACTAAACAAAGATGTGAAAGAACCCTATAGTGAAAACTGTGAGACCCTGAGGAAAGAAACCCAAGGGAATGCCAGAAGATGGAAAGATCTCCTATGCTATGGATTGGCATGAAAATGGCTATACTGCCAATAGCAATCTATAGATTCAACACAATGCCCAGCAAAATCCCAATCTTTTTCTTTGCAGAAAAAGAAAAGTCAATTCTAAAATTCATATGAAGACATAAAAGACCGCAAATATCAAAAGTAATACTGAGCAAAAGGAGAAATGCTGTAGATGTCACAATACCAGACTTCAAAGTATATTATAGAGCCAAAACAGCACGGAACTGGCACAAAAAGACATGAAGATCAGTCGAATAGTAGAAATGGTCCCCAAATAAAATGCACTAGTACATTGATATGACCTTTGACAAAGGAGCCAAAGACATACACTGGAGAAAAGGCAGCCTTTTCCACAAATGGTGCTGGGAAAACTGGATAGCTACATGCAGAAAACTGAAACTAGACCCCTACCTCTCAAAAATCAACTCCAAATGGATCAAAGATCCTGAACTTTCAAACTACTACAGAAAAAAAGGGGAAACTGGAAGATATAGGCATAGGTAATTATTTTCTGAATAGGACTCCAATTGCTCAGGGGATCAGAGCAAGAATTGACAAATAGTATTGCATCAAAGTAAAAAGTTTCTTTGCATCAAACAAAAACAAAAACAAAACAGTTATCAGAATCAAGAGATAGCACACAGAATGGGAGAAAATCTTCACCAGCTATTTAATAGATAAGAGATTAGTGTCCAGAATATACAAAGAACTCAAAAAAACTAAACAGCAGAAGAACAAAGAATCCAATTTTAAATGGGAAAATGAATAGAATAGACAGCTTTCATAATAAATACAAAATTCTAAATATATGAAGCAATGTACAATATCCTTAGATTTATGGAAATACAAATCAAAACTACCCTAGACTTCATTTTACCTCAGTCATATTGGTAATCACCAAGACAAGAAACAATAACAAATTCTGGTGAGGATGCCAGGAAAAAGGAACCTTTGTACACTGTTGGGTTCAATGTAAACTAGAGCAACCACGATGATACTCACTATAGAGATTTGTCAAAAAACTAAAAACAGATTGACCATATACCTCACCATTCCATTTTTGGACATATATCTGAAGGAATGTAAATCAATACACAAGAGAGACACCTTCATACATATGTTCATTATAGTTCTTGTCACACAAGAGCCAAACTGGGTACAGTCAAGGTCACCAACAACTGAGGAATGAGTAAGGAAAATGTGGTATGTACGTATATTAGTAATAAAGCAAAGTGAAATTATGTCACTTGTAGGAAAATGGATGGATCTGGAGATCATCATACTGAGCAAGAAAAGTAAAGCTCAAAAGGGAAAATAGCTCCTATTTTCACTCATCCGAGACCTCACATGATGACAAGGACAATGAGGGCAGAGGAAGTGTTAATGGGAGGAGGAAGAGGAAAAGAAAGGATACTGAGTAGTTAAGAACATGGAAATACACTACATATGTACATATGAAGACAGCAAAATGAGACCCACTAAACATGGTTTGAAAAATTGGGGACGAGAAAGAGGGGGAATAAAATATAATGGAACAGTGAACTTGCTCGAGGGTTCACTGTACTTATGTATGGAATTACCACAGTGAAATCCCCTCACGGAATTAATGTATGATAATTCAAAAATAAGATAAAGAGTAATAAATAATTAAAAATAAACTCTAATTTACTACTGCCTAGATCCAATTAATACAAATATTGCAAAAACCAGAAAAATTCCAATATTTAAAAAAAACTCTTGCTATTGAGGAATAACTTTAATAAAATAATAAGTTTAATAAAATATTTTCAAAGTCTCTATATTCATATCAACAATATTTTGCTGATAAAACCTAAAGTACACTTCAATAAATTGGGGATTTTAGCATTTTATGATTTGAAAACCGGGTCTAAACCTCGAGCCTCCACCAGCTCTTTTTCTGTGATGGTCTTTTTTGAGGTAGGGTCTCCTGAACTATCTCCCCTGCTGGCTTCAAACCGTGATCCTCCTGGTCTCTGCCTCCTGAGTATCTGGGATTACAGGTGTGAACCACTGGCACCTGGCAAGAGTTTTTAGCATTTTCATAAAATGGAAGTTCCAGTTTTGTTTATATGCCAGTGCTCCTCATATTGGTCTGTAACTTCAATGTAATTGCCATTAAAATTTAATCGGGTCTTAGTTTTATGAAAATTGATAATATGTTCATTTAATAATATGAAAATGTGTAGGATCAAATAAAACCACAATCTGAAGAAGGCCAAAGCCAGAGGACCACTGGATATCACATATTACTATAAATCTATGATAATTAAATATAACAATGGAACAGAATAGACTATTCAGACTCAGATATATGATTCAGGCATCATATATGTGATAAATATTGCACAGCTATACTGTGGGATATTATGTTCTCTCCCTCATGCTATTAATAAAAACCAATTTGACATATATTCAGAGCTAAATGTGAAATATGGAATAATAAAATACCCTGAAAAATATCTAGTAGAATGCCTCCATAAGCATGGAATAAACAAAGATTGTTTTGTTTAGGGCAAAAATACATTAACTGAAAAGATCAAGATCAGTAAATTGAGAACTTTTGAATTTAAAGCATTTGCTTGTGAATTTGAACTTATTGATAATAATGACTAATTTTAAATGTTTAAAATGCAGTAAATGTTAATATTAATTACAAGCTGATAATTAAAAGAAAGTCTTAAATACTGAGAAAATATTAATTTTAGGAGCAATGAGAGGCAATGGTATTATGAAATACCAAAATCTTAATGATAAAGTATTATTGTTCAAAGGGATATAAGAACCTAAACTGGTACCTTGAAGCTAATATGTAGCCTTAAATACTTATATTATGAACAAAATTTTTAAATATTGGTAAGCTACATATCTAATTAGATATGAAACAGAAGCCACTCTAAAAAAGTGGAATTATACAGTTATATGGCAGGAGCAAAAGTTACTGAAGTAGAAATTTAAGACTGATAATGGGAGTTTAAAAATCACTCATTGAAATAGTATTGCTTCTATGAAAACTAATAAGAATTAAAACCTATAAAGCATAAATTAATGCTATTATTAATAAAAGGGCTCATAACTTCAGGAAGCAGTGAACAATAATATAAAAATGTAATTATGGAAATTTATTCCACTATGCTTCAAAACTTAGTTGATATAACTCAATAACACTACAGAAGAAATAGAGAAAGCATCAGCTTCCTTACTGTGACTTATAGATTCTAAGGAGGCTTTCACCTATAGACTTTCAGTTTCCTCTGGAATCTCCTACCCAGATATCCATCCAGTTAGTTAACTCTTTTTATTTAACTTTCCAAGTTTCTCTGGTGTCATTAGCAAGGGATTTTCTGTATAAAATATTTGTCTTCCTGCACTGTTTCTTCTCTTTTTTATCTCTGTATAGTTTTTCACATTTAGCACGAAACATTCCAATTTCTTTGTGGTCTCATGCCTATGATGACAGAGACTTTCTATAACTTCTCATTTCTAGGTTATTAGTTAGAACTCAAATTAATTCACTGGATAGAGTGATGGATCTACTAATTCAGTAGTCTCATTAAAATTTATATATCAGTGAAAAGTATTTCAGAAATTATGTTAAAAAGTTTCATTGGTGTGCAAGTCAAAAAGGAACAAATATATTTTATATACTACTTAAGATGAATTGAATAGATAATAAGTGAGAAGGTAAAAGATCTGATGTTCAATCATTTGTAGTTCTGTTTTGCTTCCATAAGCTGGTTAAGATTTCTTGGCACAACTATTAAAAACTCATATTCATTTTAATGAATTTGTGGTTTATATAACAAAAAATGACCCAAAAACTGAAAGAAAGAGGAACTTAGAAAATGGTTCTGCAATCACAAAGAACAGAATTATAGTACTTATACTTTTGTATAAAATAAAGGACAGAATGTACAAAATTATAATGAATTCTATGGAAAAACAAATGAACAATAATTATAAACCTGTTAGGTCTCTTGAACTATAAAACATCAGAAAAAATCAAGAATGTTGAAATATTGCTACTATAAAAGATTTTCTACAATTTCCAATTCTGCATATATCTTCATATCTTCTTGTACTTTTGTGTTCCTGGCACCTCACATGAATTCAACCACCTGATAGGTTCTCTATACAAACTTGTTACGTGAGTAATAAAATTATGTGAAATGTGGAGAATATGTGACCTTACCATACATTTCTAATGGTTATGTAAAATTCTTTACTATTTTGGAAAGTTATATGGTAAAATTGGATAGATATCAAACATTGGATACATTTTGAATCAACAGACCTATTCTCTATAATAATGAAGAAAACTTCATTTTTAGAACTACCTATAAGAATAAAAATTGAAGATAATGAATACATATAAGATAGATGAATGATGAAATGTATTTTCATAGAAATTCACTGAATACCAAACAAGATTACAATGGATAAACTATGTAGGTCTTCACAATAATAGCATACAAAGTTGTACCAATAGGCAGAATTTGTATCTAGAGAGATAAACACTAAAATAGAAATTTTAAATTAAATACTGGAATTGAAATTTAGGATTTGTTTGATGGATAGTATTGTAGGTAAATATTTTCAGTTTTTACTCTTAATATGATAGTAATATTGCCTATGTGATGGTTTTAAAAGGATGTGGCATCATTGTCATTATTCTGTGTCTGTATAGATGTATATGTGTGTGTGTGTGTGTGTGTGTGTGTGTGTACTGGGAGAAGCAGTGGGTCTATATTTTTAAAGTTTTAATTATTTATTTTCTCTTAATTTGAAAATAATGAAAATGGTTTCAAAGACTAAAAATGTGAAATCAGATGAGCACAGTAATGACAATGTTTATACTTCAAAATTTACAAAAAAGTTAATTCCTATTATTAATGGCATATATTGAAGAAATTCCAATTAATAAAAACTTTCCTATGAATAGTGTGAACAGTCACTAACAAGAAGACAAAAATGTTCTTTTAAAAATGAATTCTTGACCTAGCAGCAATTTCCTTAAAGCTCCCTTCAATGACTCATTTCTCAGGCTGTAGATAATAGGGTTGAGAGTTGGGGGTATCACTGTGTAAAAGATAGATAGTATAAGGTCCAAAGCAGTTGGAGAGTAGGAAGTTGGTTTCAGATATGTATCCATGCCTGTGGAGAGAAAAAATGAAACAACAGCGAGGTGAGGCAGGCAGGTAGAGAAGACCTTAGACCGACCTTCAGCAGAGGGTATTCTTAGCACTGTGGAGAATACGTGGATGTAGGAGAGGGCAATGGAGATGAAGCAGGCAAAGGCTGCCACAGACATGAAAGCATCCACTCCAATCACTCCCAGGTAATCACTGGAGCAGGAGAGCTTGACCAATTGGGGGACATCACAGAAGAACTGGTGGATTATTTTGGCTTTACAGAATGTGATAGAAAATGTGGCAGTTGTGAACAGGATTCCTGAAAATCCTCCACTTAACCATACAGCTATCACAGCCAACTTACAGTTTCTGGGATCCATGATGAGCTCATAGTGGAGTGGGAGGCAAATGGCTACATAGCAGTCATAAGACATCACTGTGTGAATAGCCACTTCAGCCCAGGCCAAAGATGTGAAGAAGAAAACCTGCAGGATGCACTGGCCATATGAAATGTAGGCATTGTCCATTAGGGAATTATCAATGGATTGGGGGACTGTGACAGAAAGAAAGGAGACATCTAGAAGTGAAAGGTGCTTTAAGAAGTAATACATTGGAGATTGTAGATGCTGGTCCAGTGTTGTGATGGTGGTAATGGTGAAGTTACTTGTCAAGGCCAAAAGGTGCATCACAGAGAACAGCAAAGTAAATAAGAACTGAAGCTCAGGATTGTCAGAAAACCCTATGAGGAGGAATCCATCCATTGTAGTTCCATTTTTCACAATCATTTTTAAGTACAGACTGTGGTAGCAGCTAGAAAATAAAAGGGCATGGGGAATGCAGTAGAAAAAAACTGAAAGGAATTATTTATTTGTTCATCATGGTTTCAATAATTAATATTTTAGTACCTGTTATTTATTGGCTTCAGTGCTGGGAATCAAAGATGGAGATCCCTATTTCTTGTCTACATGGGATTTATAGTTTTCACTAGCAAACTTGGAGTTATATATGAGCACAAATGTGGTCAAGTAACTGCTCCTGTCAAGGAAAAATGGTTCTATACACCCTGCTGTGAAAGAATACAATTCCACTTCCACAGTTGAAGCCTGTTAATTTATTTTAAACCATCAATAGACAAGCCTGTCTTGAAATAGGTGCCTGAACACTGCATGGGTTATGTTTGTGTAGTGGATTGCCTTCTTTTAACAGACACAATGGTTCTTTAGATGTCACATTTGTCAATCCTTTCTCTTAGTTGCTGAGCCATCTGAGTTCTATTTAAGAAGTCATTTCCTATGCTTATTAACTCCAGTGTATTCCCTGACCTTTTCTGTACTAGCTTCATGGTTTCAGGTCTTATATAAAGGTCTTTAATCCACTTTGAGTTGATACAAGGACAGGGTGATAGACATGGATCTAGTTTCAGTTTTCTGCATGCAGATATCCAGTTTCCCCAGCAACATTTATCAAAGAAGCTATCTTTTCTCCATTGCATGTTTTTGTTGTCTTTGTCAAAAATCAGGTGGGCATAGCTGTGTGGATTCATATCTGGGTCTTCTACTCTGTTCTTCTTGTCTGCATGTCTGTTTTTGTGCCAGTACAATGCTGTTTTTATTGCTATGCTCCATAGTACAGTTTGAAGTCTGGTATTGTGATACCTCCACTGTTGTTCTTTTGCTCAGCATTGCCTTGGCTATGCACAGTCTTTTGTGTTTCCAAATGAACTTTAGGGTAGATTTTCCAATCTCTGTGATGAATGTCACTGGAATTTTGATGGGATTGCATTGAACATGTAGATTGCTTTTGGTTATATAACCATTTTCACAATATTGATTCTGCCAATTCATGAGCATGGGAGATCTTTCCATCCTCTATATTCTTCTTTGATTTCTTTCTTCAGTGGTTTATAGTTTTCATTGTAGAGGTCTTTCACTTCTTTTGTTAAGTTTATTCCTAGGTATTTAAATTTTCTGAGGCAATTGTAAATGCAATTGTTTCCTTATATTCTTTCTCAGTTTTTTCATTGTTAATATATAGAAAAGCTATTGATTTTTATAAATTGATTTTGTATCCTGCTACTTTGTTGAACATGTTTATGATGTCTTGAAGTTTGTAGGTGGAGTTTTTGGGTCTTTTGGGTATAAAATCATGTCATCTGCAAATAGGGATAATTTGACTTCTTCCTTTCTTATTTGAATTCCTTTTATTTCTTCTTCCTCTCTTATTGCTCTGGCTAATAATTCTAAGACTATGTTGAATAAGAGTGAAGAGAATGGACACCTTTGTCTAATTCCTGCTTGAGAGGAAATGGTTTCCATTTTTCTCCATTTAGTATGATGTTGCCTACACAATTGTCATATATAGCCTTTATTGTATTCAGGTATATTCCTTGTATTCCTGGTTTCATCAGAGATTTTACATTGAATTTTTTGAAGGCCATTTCTGCATCTATTGAGATGATCATGTGGTTTTTAATCTTTGCTTCTGTTAATATGCTGTATTACATTTAATGATTTGCATATATTGAAGCATCCCTGCATCCCTGGGATGAAACAAACTTGATCATGGTGTATGATCTGTTTAATATATTGCTAATTTTCATTTGCCAGTATTTTGTTGAGGATTTTTGCATCTAAGTTCATTAAAAAGATTGGCCTATAATTTTCTTTGTTTTCTCCTTGTCCAGTTTGGGGTGAGTGTAACACTGGCTTCATAGAATGAGGCAGGTTTGTTTAATTGAAATGTTTGAGGATTGTTGGTATTGGTTCTTCTTTAAAGGTCTGGTAGAATTTAGCAGTGAATCCTTCTGGTCTTACACTTTTCTTTTTTGAGAGCCTCTTCATTGTTGCTTCAATTTCATTGCTTGTTATAAGGTCTATTTAGGTTATTTGTATCCTCTTACTTCAATTTTGGATGGTTATATGTGTCTAAATATTTGTTCATTTCTTCTGTTTTCCAGTTTATTTGAATATAGGTTTTTAAAGTTATCCCTAATGGTTCCGTGGATTTCCTTGGTATTTGTTGTGATTTCCTCTTTTACATTTCTAATTTTATTAATTTGGATTCAAAGCTAGTACTATCTTGATTATACCAGAGATAAGCTTTTGAAGTGGATGAATTGAATAATTGTTGTTTATAGTCACTAAGTTCTTTGATGATTCCTAAATCCAGCACATTAAATCTGAAGTCAATGAAAACAAGATAAAATGACTATCAGGTATCATTTCTATTCAGCATTATACTAATGGTTTTAGTGCAATAATAAAAGAAAAATAAGGCAAATTGTTGGAACATGAATAAAAAGAAAAACATCTTTCCTTAATCACAAAACCTGTATTTTCCTACATAGAAAATATCCAGGAATCTATCCATAAATCAATTAAAACTAAGATTATTTACCAAATTTCCATGCCACAAACCAAATCTATTTTTGCACATTAGTAATAACAAGTAAAGTATAATTTTAGACTACCAAAATAATAATGTTTAGAAATAAATTTAACAATGCACAGAAGGAAATTTCCCAGAACCGTCGTGAAACTTTACTTAAAGACACTAAAGAAGACCTAAATAAATATAGACATTCTCCTTAGTAATGGTTGGAGAATTGATTTTTTTTTCTTATTTTGAAGTTAACAAGGTGTCATTTCTTTTTATTTTAATTATTCATATGTGCATAAAAGGCTTGGGTCATTTCTCCCCCTGCCCCCACCCCCTCCCTTACCACCCACTCCGCCCCCTCCCTCTCCCCCCCACCCCCTCAATACCCAGCAGAAACTATTTTGCCCTTATTTCTAATTTTGTTGTAGAGAGAGTATAAGCAATAATAGGAAGGAACAAGGGTTTTTGCTGGTTGAGATAAGGATAGCTATACAGGGCATTGACTCACATTGATTTCCTGTGTGTGTGTGTTACCTTCTAGGTTAATTCTTCTTGATCTAACCTTTTCTCTAGTTCCTAGTCCCCTTTTCCTATTGGCCTCAGTTACTTTTAAGGTATCTGCTTTAGTTTCTCTGCATTGAGGGCAACAAATGCTAGCTAATTTTTTAGGTGTCTTACCTATCCTCACCCCTCCCGTGTGTGCTCTCGCTTTTATCATGTGCTCAAAGTCAAATCCCATTGTTGTGTTTGCCCTTGATCTAATGTCCACATATGAGGGAGAACATATGATTTTTGGTCTTTTGGGCTAGGCTAACCTCACTCAGAATGATGTTCTCCAATTCCATCCATTTACCAGCGAATGATAACATTTCGTTCTTCTTCATGGCTGCATAAAATTCCATTGTGTATAGATACCACACTTTCTTAATCCATTCGTCAGTGGAGGGCATCTTGGCTGTTTCCATAACTTGGCTATTGTGAATAGTGCTGCAATAAACGTGGGTGTGCAGGTGCCTCTGGAGTAAGCTCTGTCACAGTCTTTTGGGTATATCCCCACGAGTGGTATTGCTGGCTCAAATGGTAGATCAATGTCTAGCTTTTTAAGTAGCCTCCAAATTTTTTTCCAGAGTGGTGGTACTAGTTTACATTCCCACCAACAGTGTATGAGGGTTCCTTTTTACCCCCACATCCTCACCAACACCTGTTGTTGGTGGTGTTGCTGATGATGGCTATTCTAACAGGGGTGAGGTGGAATCTTAGTGTGGCTTTAATTTGCATTTCCTTTATTGCTAGGGATGGTGAGCATTATTTCATGTGTTTTTTGGCCATTTGAATTTCTTCTTTTGAGAAAGTTCTGTTTAGTTCACTTGCCCATTTCTTTATTGGTTCATTAGTTTTGGGAGAATTTAGTTTTTTAAGTTCCCTGTATATTCTGGTTATCAGTCCTTTGATGTATAGTTGGCAAATATTTTCTCCCACTCTGTGGGTGTTCTCTTCAGTTTAGAGACCATTTCTTTTGATGAACAGAAGCTTTTTAGCTTCATGAGGTCCCATTTATCTATGCTATCTCTTAGTTGCTGTGCTGCTGGAGTTCCGTTGAGAAAGTTCTTACCTACACCTACTAACTCCAGAGTATTTCCTACTCTTTCCTGTATCAACTTTAGAGTTTGTGGTCTGATATTAAGATCCTTGACCCATTTTGAGTTAATCTTGGTATAGGGTGATATTCATGGATCTAGTTTCAGTTTTTTGCAGACTGCTAACCAGTTTTCCCAGCAGTTTTTGTTGAAGAGGCTGCTATTTCTCCATCGTATATTTTTAGTGCCTTTGTCAAAGACAAGTTGGTTATAGTTGTGTGGCTTCATATCTGGATCCTGTATTCTGTTCCACTGGTCTTCATGTCTGTTTTTGTGCAAGTACCATGCTGTTTTTATTGTTATTGCTTTGTAATATAGTTTGAAGTCAGGTATTGTGATACCTCCTGCATTGTTCTTTTGACTGAGTATTGCCTTGGCTATTCGTGGCCTCTTGTGTTTCCATATAAATTTCATGGTAGATTTTTCAATCTCTTTAATGAATATCATTGGAATTTTGATGGGAATTGCATTAAACATGTAGTTACTTTGGGAGTATCGACATTTTTACTATGTTGATTCTACTAATCCATGAGCATGGGAGATCTCTCCACTTTCTATAGTCTTCCTCAATCTCTTTCTTCAGAAGTATATAGTTTTCCTTGTAGAGGTCTTTCACATCTTTTGTTAGGTTTACACCTAGGTATTTGATTTTTTTTTGAGGCTATTGTAAATGAAATTGTTTTCATACATTCTTTTTCAGTTTGCTTATTGTTAGTGTATAGAAATGCTAATGATTTTTCTATGCTGATTTTATATCCTGCTACCTTGCTATAGCTATTGATGATGTCTACAAGCTTCTGAGTAGAGTTTTTTGGGTCTTTAAGGTATAGGATCATGTCATCTGTAAATAGGGATATTTTGACAGTTTCTTTACCTATTTGTATTCCTTTTATTCCTTCTTCTTGCCTAATTGCTCTGGCAAGGAATTCCAGTACTATGTTGAATAGGAGTGGAGATAGTGGGCATCCTTGTCTGGTTCGTGATTTTAGAGGGAATGGTTTCAGTTATTCTCCATTAAGTATAATGCTGGCTGTAGGTTTGTCATATATAGCTTTTATAATGTTGAGGTACTTTCCTTCTATTCCTAGTTTCCTTAGAGCTTTTATCATGAAATGGTGTTGGATCTTATCAAAGGCTTTTTCTGCATCTATTGAGATGATCAAGTGGTTTTTGTCTTTGCTTCTGTTAATGTGGTTTATTACATTTATTGATTTTCGTATGTTCAACCATCCCTGCATTCCAGGGATGAAGCCTACTTGGTCTTGGTGAAAATCTTTTTGATGTGTTGTTGAATTCAGTTTGCCATTATTTGGTTGAGTATTTTTGCATCAATGTTCATTAAGGAGATTGGCCTATAATCCTTTTTGGAGGTGTCTTTGCCTGGTTTTGGGATAAGTGTAATACTGGCTTCATAAAATGTGTTTGGCAGTTTTCCTTCCCTTTCTATTTCATGGAACAGTTTAAGGAGGGTTGGTATCAGTTCTTCTTTAAAGGTCTGATAGAATTCAGCAGAGAATCCATCAGGTCCTGGACTTTTCTTTTTGGGGAGACTCTTGATTGCTGCTTCAATTTCATTTTGTGTTATAGATGTATTCAGGTGACTAATTTCCTCTTGGTTCAGTGTTGGATGATCATATGTATCTAGAAATCTGTCCATTTCTTTAAGATTTTCAAATTTATTTTAATGTAAGTTCTCGAATAGTCTCTGATGAGTTCCTGGACTTCCATGGTATTTGTTATTATCTCCCCTTTCGCATTCCTGATTCTACTAATTTGAGTTTTTTCTCTCCTCATTTTAGTCAAGTTTGTCAGGGGTCTATCGATCTTGTTTATTTTTTCAAAGAACCAACTTTTTGTTTGATTAATTCTTTGTATTTTTTTTTTGTTTCTATTTCGTTGATTTCAGCTCTTATTTTTATTATTTCTCTCCTTCTATTTGTTTTGGGATTTGCTTGTTCTTGTTTTTCCAGGAATTTGAGATGTATCATTAGGTCATTGATTTGAGATCTTTCTGTCTTTTTAATATATGCACTCATGGCTATAAACTTTCCTCTCAGGACTGCCTTTGATGTGTCCCATAGGTTCCAGTAGGTTGTGTTTTCATTTTCATTGACTTCCAGGAACTTTTTAATTTCCTCTTTTATTTCATCAATGATCCATTGTTCATTAAGTAATGAGTTATTTAGTTTCCAGCTGTTTGCATGTTTTTGTCTTTACTTTTGTTGTTGAGTTCTACTTTTACTGCATTGTGATCAGGTAGTATGCATGGTTTAATTTCTATTTTCTTATATTTGCTGAGGCTTGCTTTGTGCCTAGGATATGATCTATTTTGGAGAAGGTTCCATGGGCTGCTGAGAAGAATGTGTATTGTCTAGAAGTTGATGAAATGTTCTGTAGACATCAAGTAAGTCCATTTGATCTATTGTATATTTTAGATATTGGATTTCTTTATTGATTTTTTGTTTTGATGACCGATCTATTGATGATAATGGGGTGTTAAAGTCTCCTACAACTACTGTGTTGGCGTTAATATATGCTTTTAGGTCTTTCAGGGTATGTTTGATGAAATTGGGTGCGTTGACATTGGGTGCATACAGGTTGATGATTATTATTTCCTTTTGGTCTATTTCCCTTTTTATTAGTATGGAATGGCCTTATTTATCTTGTTTGATCAATGTAGGTTTGAAGTCTACTTTGTCAGAGATAAGTATTGCTACTCCTGCCTGTTTTCGGGGGCCATTGGTTTTGTAAATCTTCTTCCAGCCTTTCATCCTAAGACTATGCTTGTTTCTGTTGGTGAGATGGGTTTCCTGTATGCAACAAATAGTTGGATCTTCCCTTTTAATCCATTTCATCAAGTGGTGCCTTTTGATGGGTGAATTATGTCCATTAACATTAAGTTTAGTACTGATAGGTATGTGGTGATTCCTGTCATTTAGTTGTCTTAGTTGTTTGAAGGTTTGGTTGTGTGTACCTAAGTTGAGGTTACTCTCTACTTGCTTGCTTTTTGTTTTCCTGTGGTTTGCCTGTCTTTTCATGGTTAAGTTGGGTTTCACTTTCTGTGTGCAGAATCACTTAAAGAATCTTTTGTAGTGGTGGCTTTGTGGTCACATATTGTTTTAATTTCTGCTTATCATGGAAGACTTTTATTGCTCCATCTATTTTGAATGATAGTTTTGCTGGGTAGAGTATCCTGAGGTCGAAGTCATTTTCATTTAGTGCCCGGAAGATCCCATCCCATGCTCTTCTTGCTTTTAATGTTTCTGTTGAGAAGTCTGCTGTGATTTTGATGGGTTTACCTTTGTATGTTACTTGTTTTTTCTCTCTTACAGCCTTCAATATTCTTTCCCTAGTTTCTGAACTTGTTGTTTTAATGATGATATGTCGTGGGGTAGTTCTATTTTTATCTGGTCTGTTTGTTGTCCTGGAGGCCTCTTACATCTGTATGGGAATATCTTTCTCTAGATTTGGGAAATTTTCCGTTATTATTTTATTGAATATATTACGCATTCCCTTCACTAGCACCTTCTCCTTCTTTGATGCCCATGATTCTCATGTTTGGTCTTTTGATGGAGTTGGTGAGTTCTTGCATTTTCTTTTCACAGGTCTTAGTTGTTTAATTAATAGTTCTTCAGTTTTTCCTTTAATTACCATTTCATCTTCAAGTTCTGAAATTCTGTCTTCTGTTTGTTCTATTCTGCTGGATTGGCCTTCCATTTTGTTTTGCAGTTCTGTTTTGTTCTTTTTTCTGAGGTTTTCCATATCCTGGGTGGTTTCTTCTTTAATGTTGTCTATTTTTGTCCTGAGTTAATTTATCTCTTTATTAAGCATGTTGTCTGTTTCAGTTTGGTGTTTCTACTGTGCTTCTATGTTTTCCTTTATTTCTTCTTTTGCTTTTTTCCAATTCTCTATTTTTGTTGTCTTGGAATTTCTTGAGTGTTTCATGTACATTTTGGTTGACCATATCCAGTATCATCTCTATAAAATTCTCATTGAGTATCTGTAATATGTCTTCTTTTAAATTATTCTTGTGGGCTTCATTGGGTTCTTTGGCATAGTTTATCTTCATTTTGTTGGAGTCTGGATCTGAGTATCTGTTTTCTTCATTTCCTCTGATTCCTGTACTAATTTTTGCTGTGGGGAAACTGGTTTCCCTGTTTTTTCTGTCTTCCCATCATTGCCTTTGGTGTTGTTACTGTCCCTGTATTGTGTGCAATTAAGTATTTTCTAGCTTGCAATAATAACAATGGTGATATTTAGAATGGAAAGGTGAGAGGAGATGGAAAGCAAAGAAGTTAAAGAAAAAGGGAAAAACAAATAAACAGACAAGTAGGAAAAAATAAAAGAAAGAATGAAACAAAAAAGTTTCAAAGATATAAACAGGGAGAGACAATGTTCTTATCAACTGTAAGCTGAACAGGCATTAGAGAGACAGAGAGAGGATTGAAAAATAAAACATAAAAGACTAAAGATAAAAATAAAAATAAAAAATAAGTAAATGGAAGAAATATATATATATATATTTATATAAAATGAAATAAAACAGAATGAAAAATAGAAAACAAAAAACAAAAAACAAAATACCTCCAAGTTCAAATGCAATGAAGTTTCTGTCTTAATAATTTTGGTGTCTGTCTCAGTCTCCAGTCCTGGAGATGGTGCCTCAGATGTTGTTTTGTAGTTGTCTCATCAAAGGGGACACAAAGTAGAACAAAACTGCACAAAAAAAAGAAAACCCACAAAGTGTCCCAGGTTCAAATGCAAAACAGTTTCAGTAAGTTTTTCAGCATGCAGGTGTAGTTAGGTTGTTTTTTCATCAAAGGTAGTGAGAGAGAAAAAAAAGAGTCTGGAGACAGTTCTGTGAATGGCTATCTGCAGCTGTGGCTTGTCTGCCCCATGTTGTCAGCCTGCTGTTGCTGGATGCATTATTTATGCAGATCTCTGGGGTCAGCTTAACACTCACCTGGACCTGTAGGCTTTGTTTACTCAGAGTTCTCCTGTGTGCGAGCCTCTGCTACAAGCTTTCTCCTTTCTGAGCACACTGGGGGAGGTGACACTGCACCCACTTTCTCTGGCCTGCATGTTTGTTTACAGTTCATGTGGGAAGTGGGTCTTCCCCCCTCTCCTGTGGAGTTTTCCTCCCTCTGCCACTCTCACAAGCTTTCCCATTCCTGGTTTCTGGGCTCTCCTGCCCTCTCTGGGCAGGCCTGGCTTGTTTATTTACAGTTCTGGGAAGGATTCCCTTCCCCCTCTCTTCTGCGCTCAGTGTGCCCCACCCTCTTTGCTACGTGTCTTTATTGTTCTTATTGCTTATTACTCAGTTTCTCTTATTTCCCCAGATGGGGGTCGGTCTGTCCAGGGGGCTATGCTGTTCTGGCCCAGGGTTGTCTGTGGGAGTACCACATACCACTAAGCTCACCTTGTCTGCATCTTCCCAAGCTGTCTGGGCACCGGCAACTGGCGACCCGAGGGTCCTCCTGGTTTCTCCATTTAATGTGAAGTGGAGATTCTCTGCACCGGCTGGAGGTGTGGAGGGGTCAAAGTTTTGCCTCTTCTCGATGGTTTTGCCTGCAAGGTGTGTCTCCAACGTCTCTCTAAGATTTCACTATAGAAGGCATGCTTTCTGCTTCCTCCCTCCAGCCGCCATCTTGGAATCTTAAACTCTCTCTCTTTCAAGATGTGACCTGCTTAGGAGGAGGTCTGAAAACAGCCGGTGGAAAGGAAAGTTTCTCTTCAAGATAGGATTGCTCTGGCTAGGGCAACTCCCTGTGTCACCCACAGAGTGGAGATGCAACTTCCTGGCCTGCCCTGAGGCTCCAAAGGCGACTAAATCTCAGACCTCTCCAGCCATAACTGAGGCAAACAGACATCAGATCTCTTACACTTTCTTCATGGTTTCCATGGCCCAAGAATGGAAGTCACCCTTCACTTCCAGTGTTCCAGTACTGCTGTTGGGCAGGATCAACTTGGACAGCAGTGTGATCATCCCTCATGTGCTGAGCCTGGAAACTCTCTTTTCTCCCAATCCTCAGTCTCTCCTTCCCTTCCCAAGTAGTTCAGGATGAGTGTCCCCCTCACCCTCCTTTTTTCTAAACAGCAGTGGGCTTCCTTTTTCATAGAGTTTGGGTAAAATCCCTGCAGGCACCAGAAAGTTCTAGTCTCTAACTCAGGCTTAACTGTCTTTGTTAAGCATTTGGTTAAACTGGATAAACAGGTTCCACAGTCTGCCCTAGGGGGGAGGGGGGAACAGTTAAAAGCAGAGACCTCAGGGTCTTCTCTGTTTTTGCCCCTTACCACAGCAAAAGCCTTCAGATGCTCCCTCTCTTTTCATAGAGAATATATGCCTTACAGGATATATAGAGGGAAAAACGTCAACTTCATCAGGAGTCACCTCTGCAGAGGTCCTCCTTCTGGCCATGCAAACCCTCTTAGTTACTTTGATAGAGTTATTTTTAAATTACAGGCCTTCATCTGCTAAAGGAAAACCAGATACCCAGGTTGCAGGGCAAATAGGCAAGTCAAAATAAACAGACAAGAAATTGGTCAGAGGCTTTCTGGGGGTGTGGGGGGGTGGCTGCACCTGGAAAACCTAAATGTCCTCCACAACCTTAGCCACAGGTAGCAGTGGCAGGAGAGCAAGGGGGAGAGGGACACCTTCCCCCATGTAGAGTTTCTCCTCATCTGGGGACACCTAGGGAAAAGGAGAAACCTCTGTTAAGGTGATCAATTTTCCTGTTTTCCTTTTTAGATGGGGAAATCAAGCCTCAAGGATCCAGGAAGGATCCCCCCTTGCCTGCTTATTAAAACATTGGAAAGATCTTGATCCAGAAAGTCTTCAACAAAAGCGACTCAAGTTTTACTGCACCCAGGTCTGGTCACAGTATCCTATGGGAGTTGAGGAAAGATGGCTAGAAGGAGGGAGCATTAATTATTATACCACTCTTCAATTAGATATGTCCTGTAAAGAGAAGGGAAAGTGGACTGAAGTGCCATATGTTCAACTTTTCTTTTTCCTAAGAGACCACCCGTGGCTGGACAAATGCAGGCTAGATACCCAGACCATGATGACCCTTTGCAAAAAACTCCCAAACTCCCTTGAGGAACCAAAGAACCCATCTGGTGCTCCATCAGTTCCCCCTCTCCTCCCTTACCCAGATACCTCATGCACCAGACATCATCCCACAGGACTCTACTCCCTCCAGTTAATTCCTGGAGTGGATAGGGCTCATATTCCTTTTAGAGTGAGTGAACTTAAAGAAATAAAAAGGATTTAGGAAATTACATAGAAAACCCAGATCAGTACACCCAGGAATTTAGAGAAGTCAGCCAAAACTTTGAACTGAGCTGGAAAGATGTAATGCTGTTGCTATCTCAGACCCTTACTGCTCTGGAGAAACAGTGGGTGCTAGGTCAGGCAGTCAAAGCTGGAGACAATTATCACTTAGAAACATGTGGCCCTCACAGGAGGAGGATGGGGAGGGAGAAGAAAGTCAAAGACACTGAATACCTAAAAGAGAACCTAAATTCCCAATTCCAACAGGAGATCAGGCAGTACCTAGCTATGACCCTAAGTGGGACCCTGAAAATTACAAGGATGAATGGAGTCATAATCATTTCATCCACTGCATTTTTTGAGGGTCTAAAGAGAGCCAAGGTAAAACCTCTGAATTACCCCCAAGTCACGGTTGTACAGTAAGTATCCTTAGAAACCTCAGTAGCTTTCCTATGGAGACTTAAGGACACATTACAAAAGCATACCAACATTATATCAGAGTCACAGGAAGAGAAAATCATCCTAAATGATAAATTTCTAACACAGTCAACCTCAGATATTTGTAAAAAGCTTCCAAAACTTGTGGCTGAAAGGAGCAGAAATCTAGACCAATTGGTCCATGTAGCCACATCTGTATGCTATAATAGGGACTTAGAAAAATAAAAGAAGGACCTGGAAAAGGAAAAGAGAAAGGATAAATGGCAGGAGGCTCTGATCACAGTGCTCAGAGAGGCTTCTCAGGGGCAAAGTCCAAACCCAAGGGTTTGCTTTCAATATGGACAGGCAGCCCATTTTAGGATGTAGTGCTGTAACCACTGTAAAAGCCCTGGGTTGTATTTACCATGAAAAAACACAAGGTCAGCCTCCTTACTGATACTGGAGTCAGCTTCTCAGATAATCCTTTCTCTCCTGGACCCTGGTCCTCCAAGAAAATTACTGTTTGGGGCATATCAGGCCAGCCTCTAGAGCATTATTTCACTCAGTCTTTAGCCTGCTCCTGGGGAGATTTCCATTTCTGTCACTCTCTTTTAATTGTCCCAGAAACCACTACTCCTCTGCTAGGGTGAGACCTTCTATCTAAATTGGAGGTACAGCTCCTTTTACCCCTTAGGAGATCAATGAAGCAGTAGTGCCTCTCTACCCTGTAGTTCCAAATCCCTAAACGCTTTTAGCCCAAGTACTCCAGGTACTGCTTACTACTTTGTCCTGGACTTAAAGGATGCCTTCTTTTGCATTCCCTTACATCCCAATAGTCAACCTATCTTTGGCTTTGAGGACCCCACAAGAAAGTCTGGTCAGGTCACCTGGACTGTCCTCCCCCAGGGATTCAGAGACAGCCTCCATCTCTTTGGGTTGGCTCTAACCCAGGACTTGGTAGAGTGGCAATATCCATATGCTACTCTGCTACAATATGTAGATGACCTCCTGCTCTGTGGACCAAATGAGCCTGACATTTCATGAGCCACTGAATCCTTACTAAACTTCTAAGCAGATAGAGGTTATAAAATCTCTAAAGAAAAAGCCCAATTGTGTCAGTCTAGGTTTACATATTTAGGTCTTGTTCTGGAGAAAGAAATAAAGACTCTAGGAGAAGATTGAATCTGTCCAATCCTGATGTTTCCTCTACCTAAAACTCTAAAGCAACTGAGGGCCTTTTGGGGGGTCACAGGATACTGTAGAATTTGGATCCTGGGATATGCAGACCTAGCCAGGCCCTTATATCAAATCTTTAAGGAAACACAGAAGGATCCCCAGCCCTTTACTGAATGGGATGACAAGTCAGAAAATGAATTCCACAGGTTAAAAAGGCTCTTATGACAGCCCCCACCCTGGGTCTCCCAGTACAAAACAAGTTTCAATTATATGTCTATGAAAAGGGAAGCTGGCCTTGGGAGTAGTGAGTCAGCTCCAGGGCATCATTCCCCAGCCAGTAGGCTACTTAAGCAAAGAATAGATCAGGTAGCCAAGGATGGCCAGGATGTCTTAGAGCAGTGGCTGCAGTAAGCCTTCTAGTGCCTGAAGCTCAAAAACACCCCCCTAGTGGTTTATACCCCACACAACCTAGGGGGAATTTTAAAATCAAAAGGAGAACATTGGTTATCTGACAACTGTATACTTAAATACCAGGCCCAGCTTCTGGGAGGGACAGAAATAACTTTAAGGACCTGTCAGAGCCTAAGTCCTACATCCCTTCTACCAGAGGCAGAAAGAAATCTTGAACATTCATGTGAGGAGGTACTTATGGAAAATTATGCTGTCTGACCTGAATTAACTGATCAGCCCTTAAAAAGCCCAGATCTAGAATTATACACTGATGGCGTTCCTTTGTCAAAAATGGTGTCAGACATGCAGGGTTTGTGGTTATAACAGAATTTGGCATCCTTAAATCAGGTCCTCTTCCTCCTAATGCAAGTGCTTAGTTGGCAGAATTAGTGGCCCTAACAGAAGCCCTAAGACTGTCAAAAGAACAGAGAGTCAACATCTATACAGATTCTAAGTATGCCTTCCTGATCATGCATGCTCATGCAGCCATCTGGAAGGAAAGGGGAATGCTAACTACAACAGATTCTCCCATTAGACATGCTTGTGACATACTAGCCTTCCTAGATGGTGTTCTTCTGCCTAAAAAGGTCTCAGTGATTCATTATAAAGGTTACCAATAAGGGAAAGATAAGATAGCAAAGGGAAACAAAGCACTTGATGAGATGGCTAAACAGGCAGCCATGCAGGAATATATAGCTGGCCCACTCCTCTGGGAGAGGACTCTCTTTCCCCTAGAGATACCACATTATCAGTCAAGGAAAGTAAGCAAGTCTCAGACCAAAAGTACCAGTTAGATCACCAAGGCTGGTAGGTGTCTCCTGGAGGGAAGTTATGGCTCCCTGAAGCACTCCAAAGGAAAATTCTTAAGATTCTCCACCAACTCTATCATTTGGGCTTGGACAATACTTTGGTTTTGGCCAAAAAAATGTTTGTGGGCACTAAATTAACAGACACTGCCCAACAAATTGTACAGGGATGTGAATTGTGCCAAAAAAAAATTCCAATAATAAAAGACTCCAGATGCCAGGGGCACAAAGTCAGGGATCCTATCCTGGGGAAGACTGGCAGCTAGACTTTACCCATATGCCAGGGAGACCAAAGTCAAAACTGCTCTTAGTATTTGTAGACACGTTCACTGAATGGGTAGAGGCTTTTCCTTGAAGTACAGGATGTGCTAGGGAGGTGGTCTGAGTTCTAATCACAGAAATAATCCCTCAATTTGGCCTCTCCAAAAGCCCTCAAAGTGATAATGGGCCTGCATTTAAGGCAGAAGTAAGTCAGGGACTCTCTAGAGCCCTAGGCATAGAATACCAGCTCCACTGTGCCTGGCGTCTCCAGTCATCTGGAAAGGTAGAAAAAACAAATGAACTTTTAAAAAGATACCTGGCTAAATTGGCCCAAGAAACCCACTCCCTCTGGACCAAGCTCCTCCCTATTGTTCTCATCAGGCTCAGAGACACTGCAGCAAGCAGGGACTGACCCCTTTTGAATCTCTATATGGCAGGCCCTTCCTAATCAATGACCTCCTTCTTGAACAAGAGACAACGCAGTTAATTTCCCATGTCACTCAACTTGCTAAATTCCAACAAACACTCTAGGAGATCAAACAAGCCTCCCCCAGGGAGGGTATAAATGGACTCCCTCTCTTTTTCCCTAGTGACTTAGCCCTAATAAAGTCTCCAAATCCAACCCGGGACTTAAACACCCCACTCTGGGAGAGGCCATATCCAGTTATTCTGTCTACCCCAATGGCAGTGCGAGTGGCCGGCCTGGATTCCTGGAGCCATTACTCAAGAGTCAAGAGCTGGAATTCCTCTGTGAACATCACATCTCCACTTCCAGACCCAGAATTGGAGCCTGCCTCCTTCTCATGTGAACCTTTGGATGGATTAAAACTGCTGTTCAAAAAGATATGGATAAGTCACCTCCATGAGCCTTCTTGATCCAAACCTCTAAAACCTCCTAATCAGTCTATTCATTCTGCTTGTAACTACTTTGGGAATAGGGCTAGCTGCTACAGCTCCCTCTAGTTGGACTAAAACTCAAAAGACAGCATCAGCATATTCCTTTCTTTCATTTGTTAGCTATATTGCTATAGGGTTTGGTCTTCTGGGTACACTAGCACCCCTATATGGGAAGAACTACAGCCCTTTATGGAAAACCAACGGGTTCTTAAATCCCTCTTGAGCATTTACCCTTCCAAAATCTCCACTAAAGGACTCCTGGGTTTGCTATGACAGACCGACAGCTGCTTACCTGCTGGTATGGGTCCTATTAAATTTCACTCAGGGTCCCTTCCCTTCTTTGATATTCAGGCCAGATAACTTCTCCTACACGGTGGTTTCTCTTACAGAGGTTCCATGGATGAACCAGCCTACTATGTCTTACTCTTGGCTTGGGTTCATTTCTCAGACAAAATTTGGATGTTTAATGTTTTTGTCCCAGACAGCTATATAACAGTTTGCCATTTGACAATGAAAGACCTAGGATTTACATCCCCAAAAGTCATTTTTGACTTTACTATCCTTAAAGGTGACTACCATCTCACAGCCAGCTGGTGCTGTATAAGTAACTCTAAGAGCCCCACTTTTATGGGTCCCAATGTGCTTAGGGCTAATGATTGTAATGGGAGCCTTGTCTCCGAGCCAACCAAGTCCTCAAACCTCACTGGTAAAACTCTTATCGCATACTTACTACTAGCCATCACAAATGTATCTCAACAAAATATACAACAGGATTAAGAAAACTGTATAACTCTACCTTTCCACCCCCTGTGCCACCATCTTTTACCAGCGGTCTTAATGTCTCTGACTACTTGTTGCCAGGAGTCACCTCCCAGGCCCAGGTTAGCAACACCCAAGGTATTTTATGTCTTGAGGAGGGTTATTTCTTTGTAGGGAGGTAATGGAAAAAGGACCAGGTATGGGGGCTACCATGTCTACATCCAAACCATACTTGAGGAAATTGGGGAATTGCCCAACTAATACCTAATAATAAACACATCTCTTTTTGGAATAATACTGAAATACAACAAACTAAATTTTCCCGACAAACAGGAACAGCTTCTCATAGAGATAGAAGAGAGGTTACTTTAATAGTTTTAGGGATAGTTTTAGCATTAGTTACAGCCCTAGCTAGAATCAGCTTTGGGGTGATTGCCAATCATATAACTGCAAAAAACCTAACCAAAGTAGTAGAGGACACCTCAGTAGGCCTTGCCATTGAGGACATGCAAAGGTCTTTGTCGTCTCTTGCCTGCATGGTCATGGACCACCACCTGGCCCTAGATTTTCTTTTGGCTAAACAAGGAGGGGTATGTGCCATGGCCAATACTTCCTGTTGCACATATGTAAACACTTCATGCATTGTAGAGGAACGTGCAGACTACATTCTCCAACAGGCTAAGTGGCTCCAGGAGTAATCTCCTGAAACTCAGGTTTCTATACAGGTAAGGAACCAAATAAAATCCTGGCTCCCCTCCAGGACTTGGTTCCTACCCTTTCTGGGGCCTATAGTTGCCATTATTATCTTGTTTGCATTTGGACCTTGCATTTTAAACTTACTTGTCGAGTTTGTTTCTTCTCACCTAGAATCCATCAAACTACAAATGTCTCTGATGGAGATGAAAACAACCTCCTATTGCAGTTCCCATGATAACCCCTCTCGTGGCCAGCCCTGATGCTGTGGGCCCCTCCACCTCCCACATCAGCAGGAAGCAGTTACTAAATAGACTTTGTTGTCCCTATTCCTAACAGCAGTTAGGGCGGTCACTGAGAGAGGAGACTTGAAGGACAGACTGCACGAGGTCAAGGAGACACTTCTCCTCAGGAAAAACCCGTCTGCATCTGAAAGATATCTCTGCCATCAGGCAATACACAAAAAAGGCTATAAAACCCAATCCCCACCCTGACCCAAAGACCATCAGTTTCTGGGTCCCTCTGCATTCCCCACCATGCAATCTTTCTCTTCTCTTCTCTACAAATAAAATCTTTCTGACCTCTGCTTCTGGAGTCTGCCTGTGCTTTCATTCTCAGAGTGAGCTCAAGAACCCTGAGCACCTGCAATTCCTGCTCGTGTCATCTGTGCATCACAAGGAAAGGCAGACAATTTGGAAAGGCAGGGGAGGGTACCAGTGAGAGAACTGAGACAAGGGTAAATTCAGAAATATCCAACTTTAGAGCCATAAAAGGATAAACTTTTCTTGGGTAGAGCCCAGAGCACCCTGTTCTAGAGTCTCCCTGCTCTGGAAATTACATACATATACCAATGACACACTATCATGTAAATGATGTTGGCTTACCCAATAGCAGTCTGGGATGTAATTGTTAAAACCAGCTATAAATTATTCTGGCTATGCCACAAGCTAATTAACTTTTCTCTGTTATTTCAAAGGCTTTTAAAAAAGATGCATTAAAATAGCACTTGACTGTTTAAAAGAAAGCTATTAGAAGCAAGACAATTTACATTTTTTCAGAGTTATATTTGAGAGCATAAAGAATACGAAACTTGGAATAAGAAGAAATCAGACTCTTCCAATATGGAGCATAGTAACAATGCTTTTAATTTGTATGTCTTTTAGAGTTTAAACATGGCTTTTAAATGCATCTTTCTGTGAGCAAATTCTTCTTTAGACAGGACCTTCCTCAGAGCTGCCTTCATGGCTTCATTTCGCAAGCTATAGATGACTGGGTTGAGTGTTGGAGGGATCACCGTGTAGAATATGGAGAACATAAGGTCCATGGCTGAAGGGGAACCAGAAGGGGGTCTTAGAAACTCAAAGCCTGCAGCTGAGAGGAAGAAGGTGACTACGAATAAGTGTGGCAGGCAAGTGGAGAAGACCTTGGTTCGGCCCTCAGCTGATGGTATTCTCAGCACTGTTGAAAATATGCGAATGTAGGAGAGCATGATGGAGATCAAACAGATGAATGCTGAGGAGGTTGTAAATGCAGCCACTGCAATCTCTCTACTGAACTCATAAGAACAGGCTAGTTTTAGCATTTGAGGAATATCACAGAAGAATTGGTGAATAACTCTCTCCCCACAAAGCGGAATTGAGAAGTTAATGGCTGTGTGCATGAGCCCAGAGAGGCCCCCTGCACTCCACACAGCTATCACAGAATGGCTGCAAGCTCTGGGATTCATAATGGTCTCATATTGCAGTGGTCGACAGATGGCTGCATACCTGTCATAAGACATCACTGTCAGGATGGCCACTTCGGATGAAGCCAGAGCGATGAAGAAGAAAACCTGAAGAATACACTGACTGAGGGAAATATAATCATTGCCCAAAAGCGAGTTTGCAATGGACTGGGGGACTGTGACAGAGATGAAGCAGAGGTCCAGAAGAGAGAGATGCTTCAGGAAGTAATACATGGGAGAATGCAGATGATGGTCCAAGGTAATGATGGTGATAATGAGGAGATTGCCTGTTACAGCCAGCAGGTATGCCACCAAAAAGAGCAGTGCATAAAAAATCTGAAATTTACGGTCATTGGAAAACCCCATGAGGAGGAATCCATTCTGTAAGGTCAAGTTGACCATGGTCACTTTGAAAATTCAAAGTTTAGCTCTGTTTAGGAAACCAAAGAACAATAGGAAAAGAATGTGTGGTATTTAATGTATCTATATATCGATTATCTCAGTGTCCTGAGCATAGAGCTACTGATATCAAGATGAATTTGTCATCATTGTGATTCGTTAAACGTTCACTTTGAAAAAGTAGTTAGCAGTTATTCAGAAATGGATAACCTGAGTGTGGTCATATACATTTTTGGATCAGAATTACAGTTGTAAAAGTTGGAAGAAATGAGGGAAATGTATACCTTCAATAAATCCAATAAAATGATACTGCTATGCTAGTCTCATTTCATCTTATATATGGTATCTTAGTATTGTGATAATGCATGAAACCTCTTTTGTTAACGATATAAAATGAAGTTTTTTATTATTGTGACATTTACCAAAGTTCTTATATCATAGTCGAATCCACTCCCTCCATCATTCTCCTTCATCTCATTCAAATGAAGTTATTGATATGATCTCATAAAGGGATTAGGGACAACACAGATGAAAATGTAGGAGAGATGTCAGTTCAAAGAAAATTCATGTTTCTCATTTCTGGAAGGCTTTTATCATTTTCAAAAGATTATGTTTAGTTGAAATGAACTTCTCAGAATAATCCTGCAAAGTGAAATATATCTCAAATTGTAACACCAGATTGTACTCCATACATATGTATAATTATTAAGTATCAATTGAAAATAAAACAAAAATAAAATTTAAAATTTGTACATTGATATCAGGCATTGACTTTAGATTTGAAACCTGAGCAATCTTGCAAGTGAATGAGGATACCTTCTTCAGAGAACAACTTTACATTTTTGAAACCTTTAGGAGGACCCAGGGTTGAACATTTTCAATTAAACTGATTTGAACAAATAATGATTTTTCTGAAGTTTTGAATTCTTTCCATGTAATAGGCAGAAAGTCAGGTGTTGGGAAATATCCCTTTCCAGTATCATCTCTCATTGTGAATTTCTCAATGGATTTGAAATACATTCGACAGTGGGATCCCATTTCTTACAACAATGAATTAAACAAATAAACAAAACATGTTATCATGTTACCAGATATAACATGATAACAGAGGGTTTGTTTTAAATGTACTATTATAGTGGAACAGTAGTTTAACTCTGAATATCAGAATTACTCTAAGTGATTTTTGCATTAATTTTTTTCTCTTTCAACCCGACAATGGGATGTAACACATAAGCACTAAGTATTATTTATTTAACTGAGCATCTATATGTTTCTTTTCAATTCTACACACACAAAAACTTAGTAATCAAATTACATGAGTTATTCCATCAGCTATTTGGCTTGTTGCACTTATTAATTACTAAGCAATGGGAAAATGTTAAAAATCATGTGAACAAACATTTTTCTATTTTTTAAATATAATTTATTCTGATAAATCGCTTAATGGAATCTTTAAGATGCATATTTTTCACTAAGAACAGTCTTTGAAGTGCCCTAAATCAATCAGCTACAGTTCCATTTCCCAGCTTACTCAATGTGGCAGCAGGGATTAGAGAGAACTAGGGCTTCTTTTCTCCAAAGGACTGACTCTGCACCATCCTTGTTCTTACGCTTTTCCTGTTCTTCCATCAAACATGACAGTCTCCATTGCTGTCAACACTAATGTCTAGTTTAACCTGCTCCAAGCATCAGATGGTAGCTGTAGAATTATAATAAAAATGAGCATATTAAAGCAATTTATTCATGCTTTAAATTTTGTTGTCAGTGGCTTGAAAATCAAACACAGCATCTGTTTCCCTCTTCTAATGTACATTATTAGTGTAGCCCAAGAGAAATTCTTATCTTTCAGCCTTGACAATAAGGGTTTCTCCACAGGAACAAGGGGGAGGGAAACAACAAAAAAACTTCAATACCCTGCCACATACACATTCTATTCTGTTCTCAAGAATTACCATCAATGTATTTTAATTTTTCTCATGGAAGAAATAGAGTATAATATTTATATATTGACTAATACTTGGGCAATTTATCATTTTTAATTCATTATTTGTAAATTCTATTGATTAATTTATCCCTTCTCAAATAGAAAAGAAGGTAGGATTGAGGAAGATACTGAGAACATGTAAAAACTGAATTTAATCCTTTCAAGTCATCATGCATCTATTTTTTTAACTTAATAATAATAGAACTAAGACTTTATTTGTTGGACAGGATTGTGTTTTCCTTCAATGTTACTTGTTCCCATAAATATTTTTATCCCTTACATGCAACTTGAAGTTTATTCTACAAAACATTTCCAAACTTTTTCTCCTGTTTTTGAACTCTCATATGTTGAAACCTATGTTTCCCTGAAAATTCTTCTGCATTTAGTAAGTCAATTCTTTTGATTCATCACAGAAACTTCTCTGAAAATTCAGTACTCAAGTCTCTCATTTCTTTGGAGGAGACATTGCCAATCATTTTAGTGAGAAAATATAGGCAATTATGTGTTAATTCTCCAATTTCTTACCTACATACAAATGAAATTATCTCTACCTTTTCTCCTTTCCAAGTCAGGGACTACCCATGTGTTCAGCCTGTTTCTGTCTCAAATGACTACTTTGCCAGAGTAATTTCCCTTTCTCTCCTCTCTCTCTGAATATGTTTGTATAAATAAAACTGCATGCATAATAATATTCATTTACTGAATTTATATTAGTGAACCAATCATATTGATCACTATGTTGCTTATATGTATATATGCATAAAATATATCTATGTATTAGATAGGAATAGATAATAGATAGATCTTAAGTCTCATTCACTTTTAAAAAAAGGAAACACTTTTGGTTCCTCACTTAGTACTTCCTTATAGTCTCTATTCTCTTTATTGCTGAATTTCTGAACAAAATAGACAGTAAGTCTATAATTCTGTACATCCCTTTCTTTTTCTCAAATATATAATATTATCCTGAAAATTTTCTTTCAAACACCTCTCTTCTGTTGGCTCTATGTCACTCACTATTGCTGTTCTTTACTCCCTTGGTGAACATCCTTTCTTAGTCTCTTCATCCAGTTCTTCACATTAACTGAAATCTTATGGTCTCAAAAAAAAAAAGTCTGTCCCCAGTCCTCCTTTTTGTCTTTTTTAAACTTAAAAAAAATTCTTGAAAGTTCCATTTAATGGAATAAGGTTGACTACTTTTCTGCATATTTGCACATTTTTACTAAACTGTGGGAATTTAAAGCACTATCATAAATCTTCTGAGTTCCAGATAGTAATACCTGACTTCATATTTGGCTATCTCCAACTGCAGTTTTCCCACCAAAGCTCACCTCTTCTCTCTGCCCTCAACTTGTTATTGTTTTATATTTCAAAGAAGACACATCTCTTTCATCTGCACATTAAATCAAACATCAACATTTTATCTGTTCATTATCTCTTGAAGTTATTACCTCTTGCCACCCTCCAAGATTAGCTCAAACCTTTATAGTCTCTGGCAGTATTTCATTCTTCATCTTTGTGTAATTTTAATCCAACTTCCATGTTGTTGCTAGGATGATACAAATCACATCATGTAAAATTTTGAAATTTCTCCCATTAGACTCCCTTCTCATTTTCTTAGCAAATATTTAATTAACATTCAACAGTCACATTATACATTATGTCTTTACATTTAAAATTCTCCTAGGTTTAACTGTCATTCTGAGTAGAATTGATCACTCTTTGGAGCTCCCATTGCATCCAATGAGATTCCTAATAATTTATTTAACTTTATTATACTCACTTATATGCATGTATTTCCATACCTATTTCAACTAGTCTTAATTTCAACTATTCTTAATTATATATCTTATTTAGAGGTATATCTATGATGATATAGGCACTGGTACTTTTCAGGTGCTACTTAAATGTTAGATGAGCTCCAAAAATTTGAAGATGTTTTACTCACCAGTGTTAATAGTAGTCAGAAGGAAGAAATGTTAGTTGATTCCTGAGAATGAATATTTTTGTTCTAGAATCTACCTGTGAGTTTTTGTGTAAAGACAGGACTAAGATGTTTTCATATGACATTAAACAGGAAGGTTAGAGCTGGGGACATTTTAACTTCACATTAAGCCCATGATACCTGAAATGAAGCCAGCTTTGCTCAGGCACTAGGGAACAACCTGTTCAGAAGACTGGTGTTCAGGTAACATTTTAAATTCCAAGCACGGGACTTTATGGGGCTCTCCCTCAAGGAATTGCCTCAGTAGAAAATAGCTAATTATCATCTCGGTTTAGCTAAGTCTTAAAGTCTATGTATTCCAGGTAAGGAAAAGTGAATATTGTTTATAATTCATTTTCTGTAGTATAAGTTCACAGATTTCTGCAATGAGTATTTCTTTGAATTTATTTTCAAAGGGTTTTTTTTTATTTTGTGGTACTAGGGAATGAAATAGATAAACCACGTGCTTCCTAGGTAAGGACTCTACCACTTGAGCCATACCCCAAGTACATTTTCTATTAACAATTTCAATTTAACTACTCATCAGTAAAATTATGTATGCCTTTATAGGCCTCTTGTCAAAAGGGAATGTTTGGTAATTATATGTTTACAGGAAATCATACACAATTAGATGCCCAAAGAAACTTAGAATTAAGCCAACACTTATAGACCTAACCTTAAACCATGACTTTTCAAAAATAATCCTGAAGTTCATGACAAGTCTCCATTTTAAACATTCTCTGTATGAGTAACTTTAATTCAAAGATAAATGAATTTAATTTTTAAATGTCTGTGATTGTGCAAAAGGCATATCTTTTCCCTTCTCCCTACTCTACCCATTTTGCAGTAAACTACCCTTGTAGTCTATGCTTCTGAAATGAGATCACTTTTCTTAGATTTCACATGTGAGTGAGATCTTTCTGTGCCAATTCCATCCTTGTTGTTTCAAATAACAAGATTATATTCCTTTTATGGATGAATTTTATTCCATGTGTATATACACCATATAGTTTTTCCATTCATTAATTGATTGACAGTTTTTTCTATTTCTTGGCTATTGTGAATAGCTCTGCAATAAACATGAGTGCAGCATTGTAATAAACATGAGACTGCAGAAGTCTCTTCAACATACTGATATCATTTCCTTTGGATATAGCAAGTAGTGGGATTACCAAATCATGTGGTAGTTCTACTTTAATTTCTTTTGAGAAACCCCCATACTGTTTTCCATAATGACTCTACAAATTTATGTCACCTTCAACAGTATGCAAATGTTCCTTTTTTTCCACATCCTCACCAACACTTGCAATTTTTAGTCATTTTGATAATAACCACTCTTACACAGGTGAAATGACATCTCACTGCATTTCTCTGAAAATGATGTCAAACAGTTTTTCATGTACCCAGTGGCAATTTATATATCTTCTTTGGAGCAGCATCTATTTAGGTATACTGTCCATTTTTAATTGGGTTATTTATTTATTTTGCTATTGAATGTTTGGAGTTCCTTATGTGTTATAGATATCAACCCCTTGTCAGATGTATAGTTTGCAATATTTTCTTCCATTCTGTAAGTTGCCAATTCAATTCTGTTGATTGTTTTCCTTTGCTGCATAGAAGCTTTCTAGTTTTATGTTATCCCATTTGTCTGCTTTTGCTTTTCTTGTCTGTGCTTTTGGGGTTTTGTCCAAAAAGTCCTTGCCCATTACAAAGTCCTGAAGGATTTCTCTTATGTTTTCTTCTAATAGTTTCACAGTTTTGGGTCATGTATGTGAGTATTTAACCCCTTCTGTTTTTGTTGTTCTGCATGTGAATATTCAATTTCCCAGCACCATTTACTGAAAGTGCCATCATTCCTTTAATGTGTGTTCTTAGCCCCCTTGTTGAAGATAGTTGGCTGTAGATAAGTTGGTTTACTTTTGTCCCTCAATTCTGTCCAGTTGGTGCATAAGTCTGCTTTTTATGCCAATACCATGTTGTGAATACCATAGTGTTTGCTATAGGTTTGTAGTATATTTTGAAGTTTGCTAATTTAATGCCTCCTGCTTTATTCTTTTTTTGCTAAGAATGATTTTGGACATTTAGATTGTTTTGTGGTTCCATAGAAAATTTATGATATGTTTTCTGGTTCTTTGAAGAATGTCATGGATATTTGATTGGAATTGCACTGAATTTTTTTTGATTGTTTGTTGTATGAATGTTTTAACAATATTGATTCTTCCAATCCATAAACATAGGATGTCTTTTCATTTTTTGTGTCCTTTACAATTTCTTTCAAAAATGTTTTATAATTTTCATTATAAAGATACATTACTTTTGTTTAAAATTGTACCTAGGAATTTTTTGGTAATTATTATAAATGAGATTGCTTTCTACATTTCTACTTCAGAAAATTTACCATTAGTGTTTAGCAGTGATACTGATTTTTGTATGTTGATATTATATCTGCAACTTTTCTGATATCATTTATTCGTTCTTATAATTTTTTTGGTAGACTTTCAATATATAAGATCATGTCATTTGCCAACAGTGACAATTTGACTACTTTTCCTATTTGGATGCTATTTATTTTTCCTGGCTAATTTCTCTGACTAGGACTTCCAGTACAATGTTAAATAAAGTGGTGAAAATGAGCATTCTTGTGTTATTCCAGATCATAGAAATAAAGCCTACAGCTTTTCCTCATTCAGGGTTATGTTACCTGTTATGTTATTGTAACTGGCCTTTATTATGCTTGGATTTGTTCAATCTATCCCTGATTTTTCATTTTTGGAAGGAATGTTGAATTTTATCATATAATTTGCTAGTACTATAGCATTAATTTCATTTGGTGGGTAATAAGCAATAGTAAATAATTGTGGTGAAAATAAGACACATTTATTTTTTCTCAACATTATTGAAAATTGTCTAGTGATTTTATAATATATATTATGACAGATTTGGATCTGATATAACTATTTTTACCTTATTGAGTATGCTTCCCTACTGCTCCTTCTATATCACAAAACATATTTGTATTTAATGGCTTATTGGATACTTGCAAAACTTACTAATAAAATATGTAATACATTTACTAAGGCATTCAGTTGCATTCAGGAATATATTAATCTTGTTTTAATATTGCTGTCCTTGAATTTCTCAGCTTGACAACAGATGGACTACAATTCACTAAATTATGTCTTTTAGTACATGACCTTCTAAAATATCACCAGCACTGATGCAGAATTATTAATTGCCTTTCTATCCTTTTATCACGTATCACAATATCACATAGCAAACAATCTCAATTTGACAGAGTACTTAATTTTCAGGGGCGATCTTATATACATTTTGTAGTAGATTCTACTTTTAATAATTGTAATTCTGACATTTCATAATTTTGAACATTATTGGAAAACAATAATTGTTGAGCTCAGTTAGATAATATTTCCAGGCATTTACTCATTTAATTTAGATCCCAGAATTCCCACCACTAATGCATTCATTCTCCAAATTAAAAGGTCCACTGAAGGATTTTCAGAAGATTGTTCATATTTATCAAAGACCTCACAGCATACATTACAATGAAATCCTAACCCATTATTTTGAAATAACTGCAGAGAATTGACAGATTGCACTTTGGAAAGTGTGATTGCATAAAGAAAGCTTAGGAATGTGTATTAAAAGTGTGATAATGATTCAAAATGAATGCTTATTTATGGTTTCATAAACAATCAAATAGAAAATGATGTAGAGCTATATGTATTTAGAATTAATTATTTTATTATTTAGATTTTCTTTATGAAACACAGAAGTGTTAAATTAGGTGACCTCTGAGAAATAACTTAAAGCATTTTCAAATATTATCCAGTTCCTCCTCTACACACATATCCTTAAAAGTTTGAATGAAGGTAAAAATGTTAATATGCACATTTGATGGCAAGGAAACTATAATCAAAGATAACAAGCGATAATACCATTAATATCCACAGCTGTGCACTAGTCTGTGCTGATGGGACAACATTTATGACATGTATGATATTCCACTTTCATTTCAGGCAATGATGTCTACATTTTTCTGAACTCAGTTTGTCTCACTTTACTTTGATTAACATGGATTTATCAGTCTACAGCAAAGGGCTATAAAATATTTAAAAATGATAGATCAAGGTTTTGGATTCAAAATGGTATTATCATAAACCCCAGTACTGACATAGGATTAACTTTTGCCACCAAGTGTTGAAGAAAGGTGAGTAATCAAATATGTAAGTCTAAAGTAATTTAGTTTTTTAAAGTTAGAATCTGTTTTTGCCTTATGCGTTTTTTTAAATCACTATTTCCTATTCAAAGCATCTCACTGCTTTCTCTTATCCATCAGGGTAAATATATTTGTTTTAATCAGAGTCTCATTGTTGTGTATGTGAGCATAAGATTGATGGCAAAATAATTTGTTTTTAAAATTATTACCTAATGGTTTTCTCATTTTGTGTTTCAATTTTGTTTGTTTTGATCTTATTGTCTCTTCATTTCATTTACCTCTTGGACTTATTGTGGATGATATAATTAGATATTGAATGTTGAGAGACACCTAAATGATGTCATTATATGTTGATTAAAATTAACTGAGGATTGTACTGCAAAGTTTTTCTCATGGGTGGGATCATTTCTAATTACTTGAGAGTTAATTAACAATTTATTCTTTGTTTCCTAAACTTTCTAAATATAGTTTCCTATAAATATTTTATCATTTCTTCCCCTAGATTAATTAGTTTTTAGGGTTAAGGAAAACAAAGACAATGAGTTGGTAAAATTCAATATTTTAAATTAGATACAGTGGTCCCCTTTATTAATGGTTTCAGTTTCTTATGGTCAACTTCTGTCCAAAAATATTAAATGGAAAATTCCAGACATAAATAATTCATACATTTTAAATTGGGCATCATTCTTATACTATGATGAAATCTTGCACTATTCAATTCTGTCCTTTCTGTATGAACTCTCACACTTTCCAGTATATAAACATGGTATGTGCTGCTCATCAGTTAGTCATATAGCAGCCCTCTCAGTTATCAGACCAACTGTCATGGTAGAGCTGTGCTGTGTTCAAGTAACTGTTATTTGACTATTAGCCCTGACGTGCAAGAATAGCATTGCTGGTGATTTCAATGTGTCCAAGAGAAGCAGAAACAAGTACTTCCTTGAAGTAAAAAAGATGAAAGCTCTGTACTTATCAGGGAGGGAAAACTCATACAGTGAGTTTGCTAAGATCTATGGTAGGAATAAACCTGCCCATTAATTGTGAAGAAGGAAAAAGAAACTCATTCTAGTTTTGCTGTTACATTTCAATATTGCAAATTTTATGGCCACCATGTATGAATCCAGTTAAATTTAGGATTCAGTAGTAGCCACAGTTTCAGGCAAACAATGGAATGTTGAAATGTTGGAAGAAATGAGACGAGGCTGTAGTATCCTCATAAGTGAAAAAGTGCTGTCTAGGTTTTGCCAAGAGTTGCTTGGTCCTGCTCATTTGTGAGCATTATGTCAATTGATACATGGTTTCCTCATCAATTCTATATCCAACATGTTCTCTGAAAGATGATCATATCCATTCTTGCTCTTAGGTCCTCTCAGAGATCACATTGTCTTGACCCAAAACTCCTTAGTCAGTGCCCTTCTCAGGGCAGCTTTCACATCCTTGTTTCTCAATGTATAGATAAATGGGTTGAGGGTAGGCGTGACAATGCCATAGAAGAGAGCCATGATCTTACCCCTGTCATGAGAGTAACTAGAGGGAGGCTGGACATACATACTGATGGCTGTAAAGTAGAATAGGAAGACTACAAGTAAATGTGAAGCACAGGTATTAAAAGCCTTCCAGCGACTTTCAGCAGAGCGGATTTTCATCACTGCCTGAGCAATAAACACGTAAGTGCCCAAGATGAGAGTGAGTGGTACCAAAAGTAGCAAAGCCCCAAGAACATTGAGCTCAGCTTCATTTACTCTAGTATCAGTACATGCTAGTTTCAAAAGGGCAGGAACTTCACAAAAGAAATGATCTATCACTCTCTGTCCACATCTTGGGACCACCACTGTGAGAGTGGACTGGACAAGGGAGTTAGCAAAACCACTAATCCAGGTCCCAGTGGCCATGTGGATACATCGTCTTTGGTTCATGATGATTGGATAGTGGAGGGGCTTGCAAATGGCAGCATAACGGTCAAAGGCCATAATGGCCAGAAGGATACATTCAGTGGAACCTAAGGCCAAAAAAATGTAGAGTTGAGCAACACAGCCCCCATAGCTAATAGTCTTTTCTTGTCCCCTCAGGTTGACTAACATCTGTGGGACAGTGCTGGTAGTGTAACAGAGGTCCAGAAGGGATAGGTTGGAGACAAAAAAGTACATGGGACTGTCAAGCTGGGGATCCAGGCGGGAAACTAAGATAATGGAGATATTTCCAAATAGGGCAAAGATGTAGGCCACCAGAAAGATTACAAAGAGTGGCGTCTCTAGCCAAGGGCGGTCAGAAAATCCCAATAACATGAAATCATCTAGAGAACTCTGATTGTAGGTCCACATATTAGTACTCTTAGGTAAAATTCTGGATGAGACCTCTAAATATCCACTGTTAGGAATGGGTATCAATGCTAAGAGGAAGCCACTGAGAATTAGAGGCCAGAAATGTTGAGATAAAACTCTCATTAGAGTTCTCATTTGCATCTATATCTCAATGACAAAAATGATGTCATTCCATTTGGATCTATATCCTGATTATGGAAAAATGTTATGTTAACACTGTCAGTGTAACATTGAAAGATTACTAAGAATAGAACAAACTAGCAATGTCATTGGGAAATGTCACTTATTTAGTGGTGTCTTCTGGTTAGCTACTCAGTCTTCATATTTTCTCTTCTAAAATGTTAATAGTTCTACCATCAACTCTATGTGTCATGGATAGTTAGTGGTGAGAACATAGTGGGAGTTGAGACAAATTGGGAAAACAGCTTGAACAAAGAAGAACAGGAAGAAGGCAGGTGGATCTGCAGCTGAGGCTGAGCCGAGGCACCTCGGCATGTTTGTCTTTATCACACTGATTCTGGCCAGAGACATCATGGCAACTGGAGCACTTCACAAAACCTGTATGTGGAGAAGATGATATGTGACAAGAATATTTTTACGTCTTCCAAGCTTTAATGTTGGTCTTACATAGACAGTTAAAATACAAAGGGGAACACAAAATACCCAAACATTATAATACAAAACAATCAGGCCTTAGAAAATTGTTAAATGTGAACATGCTATTTAAATACACCTAGAAAAACTCAATGGAAGTTTAATCTCTGAGAGAAATCACTAGCAAAAGTTTTACATATTTATATCCATGAAATATGGGACTATGTATGAATTTTGAATTCCTCAAAATTATCATTAGCACCTATAAACTTAAATATCTCTCCTGTCTCCCATATTCTGTTTTACCCATTACTTCTACTATGTCTGCTGTCTAAGCTGTCTCAGGCTCGCCAAGATCTAAATCATGCAATTCCTTTATGATATAATTTATGAAAAACAACCTCAATGACCAACTTTTGTATTCTCTATACTTCTACATTGATTTTTAGAGAATATATTTTAGTAAATTTGCCTTATTTTTCTTTAGTTGTTTTATTTTTTTTATTTTTATTTTTTTAACAGCAAAGAATCTTCCCACTTTTTATTTTGACATACTGATACTTCCATAAACTTGGAGTGGAAGTTATTAAATAAAAGTCATTTCATATATATAATATACAGATATTATTTTAAAGGTGTTCATATAATGAATTCTTTTGGTACTAACAAAAATTAAGATACAAATAACTGACTAGAAATAAAACCATCACTAAACCAAGATACACAGGAACTGCACTTCATTTTGGGAAAAGAAAATCCAAATAATTCTTACTGCATTAGAAGAATAAAAGTACATTTGTCATAGTATACATTATTATATTCCCTTAAAGTAGGGACAGTTTAAATTTTTTAAATTAAAAAAATGTTCAGGTTTAATTCTGTCTGTACATTCAGGAACAATCACTGGTTACATACATTTCTCTCATCATGCAAAAAAGCCTCAGTTAATTGATTTTTAAAGTCTAATTAAGTCAAATCAACCAATAGCAATTTATCAAGTAGAAAATCAGAGAGATATAGAAACTGAGCAGTTGAGTTGTATTTCCTGTCTACACTACTGCACTACTCAATCTATCTTCTTCATGTATGCAATGGTGGTCAAAAAATTTCAAATGACAGAATATGTGAGAGAAAGAAGAGTTCCTAATGCCATGACAACCTTTGCCATCTTTTAATACAGTCCTTACACTTCTACATGTATGTGTGGAAAGGAGCAGGAAACAAAAGCAGTAGGTTAAAACAGATAAATAAAGAGGATGTTGAAATAGCTACATTAGAATTATATTTATTAAAAAACTGATCTGAAGTCTGCTCAGGACACCCAAACAAGCAAGCAGAGCAGATATTAGTGCAAATTTAACCTGATAATTTATGAAAAAAAAAAAACCTTAGTTTTGATTAGAAAAATTTCAATTATTTCCTTGTAAACACAAAGAAAACTCAACAGGAATTTTAAAGGTCACAGAAAATGCAACAGTTGCTCTTACAATCCTTCTCAAGGCTTATAGACAAATCAAGTTGAAGACAAGTGTTAAAATATCTTTCAGCCTGAAAATTTATGAACCTCTATATCCCGTTGTTCCAATTGGCTTTTGATTTAAAAAAAAAAGACTCAACAAACTTTTTGTAAGAGGTACAGCTAGGAGTGATGAATATAAATTAATTCTCCTCACCACAAAAAAGACATCATTTACCCTCTAAAGCATAAAAAGCTATATAATATCCCATACAAATTAACCAGTGTACTTAAAAAAGTAAAGCAGTTTTGGACTAATGACATTACACTGAATTTGTGGTGAAGTACGAGGCACAAGAATGTATGCACTAATTAGGCATTTCAGTCTAATCAATCTCAAGATTACCATTTAATTCTTGGCAATATATAATAATTGTTATGCATTTTGGTATGTAAGTCATGAATTGTATAGAACAAGAAGCAGTGTGTTATAATAACAGGGTTTGTATTTGACAAAACAACTGCAATGGTGAACAAATTTCTTCTATGAACTTTGTGATTTGCTTTGCTGTTTGTCACTTGTAGTAGATCCTTGATTTGACTCTTCAATATTCATGCTTTCTCCATCCGCAGTCTCTAACATTTCTTCATCTTCCTCGTCCTCATGTAGGTCTTTTGAAATTAATTGTCCAGTAATTTAATATTCAGTCTTTCATTGTAGTGAAGCTTCCTTTTCATTTCAAATTGTCGCTTTTTTTCTTGCTCTTCAGGTGAGAGGTCATTATCCTCTTCACTGCTTTCTTGTTCCCGAATTCCATACTTTGGCTCAGAGCCTTCAGCAGCCGCTAATTTCTTGGCTAAGATACCTGGAGTCATGGCTTCAGTGGCTTCTGAATCACTGTATGCGTCTTCATCATCACCTATCATACCATGGTAAGGAGTGCTTGGTTCATCTATTTTCATTAAACCGTAATCTTTGTCTGCCAGATGATATGTTGCCAGGATGTCCATCTCATCCCACTTCTGGGATTTTTTACTCAGTTCCTCCTCGGCTGTTCGGCCGAGGCCACCACCGAGGAAGTCGTGGAGGTCTTGTTCTTCAAGATTCCCTGGATGGGCCGGTGCAAGCAGTCGAGGCCGCCATTGCCGGTCTCTTCGGCTGACGGCTCGGGGTCGTGGCCGGCGTGGAGTCCGGGTCGCGCGCTACAGAGACCCGGCAAGCAGCTGCGGAGCCCGCTGGGGACTAAAGCGGCCGCTCCGGTTGTCATAGAAACTACTATCCGCGTGGCTGTCACGACAAAACCACCGCGATGCCACAGCCAACGCCGCGCGGCTGGCGGCCTTTCCCCGCCGGCTCTTCAGCCCTCTTTAGTTGTTTTATAAGAAGAATTTTCCTTTCTTTAAATCCCAGTTACTCCGTTTATGAGCTCTGTGATTTTGAAGAAGTTATTTAAATTTAAAATGAGAATAATAATACTCATCTCATAGGACTAATGTAGATTAAGTGTTATAATGCAAATTGCAAGCATAGCTCAGTTTTGGTTATATTCTAATAATCCCATGATTATTAATTTTTATTTAACAGTCAAGGACTATTTGGGAAGTCATGTGACTTCTTAAACATATTACACTAGTCTTATTTTGGTGCACTAATGCATAGTTCATAATGGTATGCATTTATTTTGTTTATCATATGACAAACAAAACAAATCTGTTGCCAGGTGCAATGGTTCATGCCTGTGATCCTAGCTACTCTGGAGGCAGAGATCAGAAAGATCATGCTTCATGGCCAGCCCAGGCAGAGTTCCCAAGACCCCATCTCAATCAATAGAAAGCTGGGTGTGGAGAGAGACACTGAATAATGAGGAAGATAACTGGTAATTCAACATTCTACTGGCCCATGTAGTGCTCAAGGATGCCTGAAATCTCAATAATAATGCATTCTTTACAGCACACAGTTGCTTACTCCATGTAGGAAATCTGTTAAAAACAAAAACTAGGTGTGGTAGTACATGCCTGCCATCCCTGCTGGGTAAGAAGCGTAAATAGGAGGATCATGGTTCAGAGTGGCCCACGCATGAATGCAAAATCCTATTTCAAAATAACCAAATTGAAAGCACTCAGGGCACAGTTCAAGTGGTATAGGCCTCCCTAGCAAGCACAAGTCCCCAAGTTCTAACACCAGTACTGTAATAATAATAATAATAATAATAATAACAACAACAAGAACAAAAATCAATAATTACTGTGGTTTTAAAATTACTGTGGGTAGTAAAAATGTTGTGACTGTTAAGAAATCTACTTGTTTGGCTCCGTATTATATTATTATTATCTTAAAATTGGTAGACTTTAATGACCAGGGTCTGTCTGTTCACTTTATGTTATCTGAGTTATAGAATTCAAGAGAGTGAGCAGAATGAGTGGCAGTGTTGAATAATAAGCACTTGCTTCACAGCTAAGCCTCAGAATCACTAAATCCAAACTGAGCATGGTGGTAGACACCTGTAATCCCAGCACTCAGGAGTCTGAGGCAGGCAGATCAAGAGTTAAAGGCCAGCCTCAGTTACTTGTAATTATTTTCTTTGACTTGAAATTCCCTGCATCATCCATATTGTTAACTCTGTCAAGTCTAACATGGAAACACTGATGCACACAATAATAAGATGATGTAGCATCATCTGTAGTTTTCAAACTAGTGTCCCTCTTACCTTACTCTCTGACATCTTCATAAAATGCTGGTTTCTTTGGAGAACAATCTTTCCTTCATTCTAATTTGATCATTTATAACTCAGATTTAAAATTCTTCAGTGGTTCTCCATATTCAAACATATTACATTAAAATGAAGCCTTAGACTTGAGATCTCACAAAATAATGGGTTGAACAATGCAGACATACAAAATGATCCAGCCAAACCTCTTACCCTTTATGTGTATGCTGATGTGAGATGCCATTGCTGGTATCTACCTTGAAAGGATCGTTGCAAGTGAAAAATATTTTAAGTATTTTGTGCTTTCTTTCCTTACTGATTCTTCAGAACACTTTGTTTTCAATCCCCTTATGAAATACTTGACATTTTAGTACATATATAGAGAGAGGATGAAGGGAAGGGAGAGAGAGGAGAGGGAGAAGATTTTGTGTTTTTACTTGGCTTGTTTTCCTGACTCTAGACTGATTATATGATTTTTTTTCTTTGTTTGAGATAGGGTCTCCCTATGCAGCCCACCTGGTCTTGAACTCATGATTCTCCTGCATTAACCTCTTAAATGCTGGGATTCAGGCATGGGTCCCCATGCCTGGCTTGATTATGTAGTCTATGAGTAAGTCTATGGTTATAGAGGAGAATAAATTTTAAACCTTATAGGTGATTATTACACATTAATTAATTTGGATTTAGTTAAAACCAGCAGTCATGAAACATTTCCTTTGATTTTCTGATATGTTAGATAACATTAACTGCTCTTATTTTGTGGTGCTGGGATTTGAACTCAGTGCCTCAGGCTTTCTAGGCAGGCACTCTACCACTTGAGGCTTGCCTCTGACATTACTGTGCTTTTAGTAGCCTCAGACCACAATCTTTCTACCTTTGTCCTCAATCCCCCCAACTTGTATCATAGGCACATGCCACCATGCCCAGTTTGTTGAGAAGGGAATCTCATGGAATTTTTGACTAGGTTGCCTCAAACTTGATCCTTCCTATCTCTGCCTCCCAAGTGGATGGAATTACAGGCATGAGTCACCATGCCCAGCTCATTAGTCTCTTCATGTCATCATTTCTTTTCATTTGTTACCTCGGATTCACTGATAACTTCATCACAACTGAGCCCAGATACACAATTTACTTTTCCATTTCAAGCCCAAGATGCTGAAGCAGAATTAGAACATGTACTATTTTACTCTCATCTCAATTATTTTTAAGCTTCTATCTCTAGTTCTCAAATTAATGTAGTTAATTAACCAATAAATACTTTTATTTTACATACTAAGAATCAATAGGCTTTAAATTTCTAACTTTTACATGTTGTGACAATGTTTAACAAGATAATAATAATCAAAATACTTGCGCTGAAACTCTGTATTACTTATATGAAATTAGATATAAATTTGCCTTCAAAATTAAAGAAAAACTATAAAATATGATACATGACACAAAGAGGAATAGAAATCATAGCAGCAATAGTAGTGAGACTACTCACAGAGTGAATTTATATAGGAATGAGTCTAGAAATTTCCAGGTTCCTGGGACCTTCTGTGAAATATAGTCAATTACCTTCTCAAAATTTCTTATATAAACCCTACCATTTCATACCTCTGTAATGCCACTTTTTAATTTCAAACTTATCCTACTTCATTTCTTCTCTGATTTCTCATCCTAGGACCGTGAATCATTAGGAATACTGCTGTAGAAATATGGTTCTATTTTTATCACATATTACCAAGGAAATGGGACAGGTAGCATTTCCAGTTGGTTTGAGGATTATTATAAAAATAATTTTTTATTTACATTGAGAAAAACTACTTTTATATATACATATGTAGATATACAACTCAAATTTTGCCATATGTATTATGATCAAAGAAAGATCTCTTCTGTGTTGCTGAATACTTATAGAAGGGATATCCCATAATCAACATTCAAGTAATACCCTGTCCAGTTAGAATCCTAAAAAGGACAGTGGTGGATCATCATCTTTGTCCCACCTGAATCAAATCCTTTCTAAATCCTCTTTCAGAATCTCATTATTCAGTTATCTGCATCCAGATGTTTTTTGAATCTGAAGAAAGTGAGCAGCTTCTTCTACATTTCGAAAGGTATTATCATATAATTTTCACAGTCTTCATATTTTATGCCCCCTTTTTCCAATAGGCATAGCTATTTGTTTCAATTATTAAATACTATTGGATTTTTGAGATAGGTTTAGATTGTTATGAATGAAATTATAACAAGGTAATAAAGTTATTAAAGAAAAATATTTCACAAATTTCTTTGGTTTTCTAAGTACTTAAAATAGCCTAAATATTGAAGATAAGATTTATAGTATCAGAAGTAGATGCAGTAGTAACATAGAAATTAAAATGAGTAATGATGAAAGGATAGAAATAGATAAACTGAAAAAGTAGATTTCAGTCAGGTGTGGTCGTGCACATCTATGATGCCAGCGCTCTAGAGGCAGAGGGAGAAGGACTGCAAGCTGGAGGTCAACCTGGGATACATAGTGAGACCCTGTCTCAGAATGAAGTAACTAAAAGAACAACAGAAAGGTAGGAAAACAGAGAAGAAAGACAAAAGTGCATGAGAGAGAAAAAGGTGAATACATAGATAGTAAATCTTTTGCGTAATAAATAGAAGATGCTTAGTTACACAACTATCTGTCAAATATGTGTGTATAGAAAGAAATAGAAGAAAATTTAAAAATAAAAATTAAAGATGTAAGACTAATCCAGGTAACTCAGTTTATTTCCTTGGAAGGGACTGTAGGGAGTTCTTACATTTCTGACTGTGCAGGAAAATTATGGGGATTATGTAGCTTAATTTATGTAAACAGAAAGTAAAAAATATGCTTGAATTCCCAGAAGGATGATAAACTGGAGCTGAGAGACAGAGGATCTGTGGGTCTCAAACAAATAGGGTGTGTAAAGGAATGAAGGGGAGCATGAAAAAATCATTCAAACATACGACTTGAGCAGAACTCAGTATTTTACATGTGTCCATCCTAATACACTCTTCAGTAAGTTTCTAATCATGATTCCTATATGATATGAAAGTAACACAAAATAGGAACATTATTTATATGTTCATTCCAACTCCAATGCACTTTAGATATTTGTTATGTTTTGAATCCCATTCCCTGCCTATTGGATTCCCTTATTTTAAATTGTCATAGATCTAATCAACCTCCAATTTATTGTGATGGTAAGCCTTTCAGAACTAAAACACTTTCCAACACAAAATCTGTTTTTCAAATTGCAGTTTAAAATGCAGAAAATGGTAAAAATGCATATCTAAAAATATTTAAATGAAGGTTTAATTTTCCAAAGGTAAATAACATGCCTAGTAACATCAGTGTTTTCTGATAGCTTTCTTCATTGTAAAATAGTGTTTAGTAAGGACTTGTAAATAACAATATATTCTTCTTATTATTTTGTACACACCTAAATTATATATAATTTCATATACACATACACACACATGCAATACTCCTCATCTTCATTTTGTTCTCATAATAAGCCTCTAACATAAAAATAACATTTTTTAATTGAAGAGAGTAAAGTAAGGTAAAAATGGTTATAGGACTTGCCCAAGTTAATAGTAAATTCAGAAACATTTGAATAATATAAGATTTTGAATCCTATTATCAGTACCATTGTTCTTCTCTTAAACAAAATTGCATATGACTTGTACAATCAACCTTTTACATTTCTTAATAATATTTTACTTTAAAGTTCTACCTGCTAGCAATCCCTTTAGTTTATCCTATGAAGTCATTGAAAAGCAAGGTGACTTTGATTCTGATTCACCTTCCCTCCCCAAATCTCATCTGCACTTACCTGGGTTGCAATCCATTAGTTGGTTCAGTATGTGACATAGAGATGGGGACTGATGGAAGCCTGACCTGTGGCTCAAACATGATACTCAGACTAGTTTGTGTCTGGATTTCTTGGTGTGTAAGAAGAAATCAATACAAGCACTCTCTGACCTATAAAAGGTCAATTTTAAGAAATCAACTCAAATTTATGACCATCCATAAAATCCACAGATCCACAGGGAGCTTTCCCATGAGTTTCCATGTCATTACTGTCTTAATCTCATCCTGTATTTAAACCTCTGAGAGTCAGCACAATTAGTACCTGCTGTCGCCAATATGTCCAGGAGAAAATAACCAGAGGGACTAGATGGTGAGAAAACCTCAGAAGCAATCAAGAACATGTTTCTAACAAAACACAAAAACTTTGGAGTATAAGTTTGGAAAGTTACCTAAGAAGAAATTAAATTAACCCTGGTAAGACTTGGTCTCAAAGGTTGTCAAGATGATTTTTATAATATAGATTATAAAATAGACAAAATTTCCCTTTTATGTGCTTACTATTTTGAGAAAAAATAGGACAACTCATATGGTTATAAAAATCTTTCCAATTGTAGCTTTTTCCATAATGGCTTCTTATTCATTTGATGGTCATTGTCCCTAAAATTAGGGAAATTAACTTTATTATTTGTATGTACTGGGTTACAATTCTAAAGAAGAATCAAGTAAATACCTAAGATTACAGCCAGGAGCACAAGCCAAGGCTTCCAAATTTGATAGAGTTCTTGCATCTCCAAGATATTGAGCATAACTAATCCAAACTCCTTAGCTTGACAGATGAAATTAAAATTGAACAAGTTTGAGTCACTATATTCATCATATTAGCCTTTCTTTTTCTTTCATAATAAGCCTCAAAGAGTGGAAAAATAACAGATGTGAAATCACGAAGATTGCTTAAAATTACCAAATTTGTATTCTTGGACAAATAGCCTGAAATATCAGTTTTAGCATTTCATTATCATAAAAATATAAACTCTTGCATCAACTTAATCTAAGAATATAATATGAAGATTGATTTTGAAAAGGATTTAGTATAAGGCTTTAGGAATAAGCTGAATTTTTCAGGGAGATTTACTTTGCTATGAAGGTGGAATTTCATATAATTAGAAAACAGAACTTTTCAATGGAATGTGGTGTGCTAGCTCACTTAATTTTTGGAAAAAAGATACATTAAATTAGTACCCTCAAATCAATTTCAAACAATTAAGTGTGAAAATGAAATAATATCTTATAACCACTCAAAAAAATCTCAGATCATTAAAAACTCAGAGACCTTACAATAATTGATGTCTTTGGTACAGAAAAAGTAAAATTCCTGAAGAATCAAATATCATGAATAAAGTGCAACATCTCATATATTCCAAAAGAATATATATATATATATATATATATATATTGGAATATATACTTCCAAAAGAATATATGAGATGTATGTGAAAGACAAAAAACTGAAATCCTTGATATAAACATATTTCTTATAAAAGAACAAGATTTCAAGATGTCACAGCAAAGAAGGGTTTTTAGCATGACTTTCAACTATATGACTAAATAGTTTATTGTTACATGTATAATTAAGGCCACAATAGTTTACAATTTTTACTTAAATTGGCAAAGAGCAGAATATTTTATTTTATGTTATGTTGGAAAGCCACTTTGCTTTAGCCTTCTTGGAAAGAAATTTAGAATTATATATAATATGTAAAAATGAATATGCCTATGAGAACAGCAATTCCATTTCTAGACATTCATCTGATAGTGATCCCCATATCCTCATGCAGAGGTGGATATTCAAAGATCTTCAAGCAAAGTTGTCTGCATAAAAAAGTGCTACATATAGATACCTATCCTGAAGGTGTTAATTATATACTAATAGTGCAATATTACGCATTCATTAAAATAATGAATCATTCTATAAATACAGAATTGGAATGGTCTCAAGATAGATATTTAAGAAGAAAGAAGCTACAGGATTGTATTTATAAAGTAAACAAGATGTTGTCTATTTACTAACCTATCAACACGTGCATATATGACTTAGTATATTTATGTAAACACACTTGAACAAATATGCAACTATCTCACACATGTGTATCTCACATTGTATTTAGAGTGTTATTGCAAATATCAAAATATGCTTAAAATATGAAATAAATCAGCATACTAGCTTAATCAAATTTTCCTTGCAATGCATCTGTTTACTTTTACAGCTGATGGTTTCACATCCACATTTATTTCTTGAAGTAACATATGTGTAAAATTTAAAATCAAATAGTTCTACATGGATTTAGATTAAAAACAACCACAACTACTATTATACTCTATTGTCACCTTGATTTTTCTATTGTCACAAGTTAAATACTTTCAGCTCTTTTAGACTTTTATTTGACATTTCTTGAACATATCTAAGGTAATTCACCATTTCCAACAATATTCAGTGCTTTGGAGGGCCAAATACTGTTCTATGTACCTGTGATGCATCAGTGAACAAAGAAAGACTGATCCCTCCCACCCAGATGTCAAAATTCTAGAGGAAGATGGGACATAGTGTGAGCAGAGCATGATAAATATATTAGAAGACAATCAGAGCTGTGGGTGAAAATAACTTTTGAGGAGAATAAGGAGTATCAAGTGAGTGATGTACAAAGATTAAACAGAGAATTCCAGAGGTAGCATCTTGGAAAGATGAGGTTTTAAAACTTGAAGATGTGGGGGAGAAGTTAACTGAGCAGGTGTTTGGGATCTAGCCTTCTACATAGAGAACAACAATGGTTCTACAGCAGGAAATATCTGGTGCATTTTAATAACCACTCAGAGGCCAACAGAGCTCAGGAGAGGGAAATAAGCTGGGAGGTGTAGGAGATGAGGTCCAAATAGGAGAGCATCTTGTAGGACTATTCTGGACATTGGAAAAATTTAGGTAATTAGAGCAAAGGAGCAGGAAGACATGCCTAACTTGAGTTTTAGAAAAATCACTGTCAGTATTTTTTAGAATTTCCTGGAAGGCTGTAAGTGATCAGATCAATTAGAAGTCTAAAGGAATAACATATATGAGTGTTTACTCTGCTCTGGCTGCTATAACAAATGCCCTAACATGGGAGCTTATAAACAATGAACTTTACTTCTCACATTTTTGGAGATTGGCAAGTCTAAGACCCAGGTGACAGTGGCTTTGGTGTCTGGTCAGGACAGAGTTTCTGGTTCATAAATGGGTCTTTCTCACTGTAGCTTCATATAATGGATGGGGGAAGGAGGCTCTTTGACCCTTATTTGGGGTTCTTCTTCAAGGTCACTAATCTCATTCTCATGCAATCGTCTCCCAAAATCCCCACATCAAAATATCATTTCATTAGTGATTAGGACTTCACCTATGAATTTTGGAAGGCAACTATGCTCACCACTATACCACCAATGCCATACTACATATGAATTTTGAGAAGCCACAGATATTTAGTCCATAGCAACCAGAGATGATTGAGGCTGAGAATAGGGTCTCAGCATAAGAAGTGATAAAATTCCAAGTATATTTTGAGGGTAAGATAACATGGGATTTCCTGGGGAAGAAGATGTAGTCTGAAATTCCTTCATTATGTTTTTCATTTCATATTTATATATTACCTTCTGGAAATAGAAGATAAGTATTTAACTTTTTTTTGCATAGTATTTTGTTTCCCCATGCATACAAACATAACACACACACAATCCACAAAAAATGTTTGCATACACTCCTGCTTCTCAAGTGACAAATATACTCTAGAATTATATCCTAATTTTAAACAATCCACTGTTGATTTTATACTTATGAACAAAGTTTTAATGGACAAATTGCATGGTACACTGTGATTATATTTACTTTTTGACATTGCTTTTGGTTATTCATGTGTGTGTGTGTGTGTGTGTGTGTGTGTGTGTGTGTGTGTGAGTGTGTGTTAGAGTGAGTGAGTGTGTGTTATTTGTTCTTTTATTTTCACTAATTCAGCCCACAGAATTATAAGGCTCATCTCAGAATGATCAAACTTACCAGGTAGTTTATACAGATATTTTCTTCACTAATACTGTTACAGTTTTCATGCTCTAAACTGGATTCTCTACATCCATTTTCCTGGAATTTACCTTTACAACACCCCAAAATATTTTTCCCTTTCTTTTTTACATTCAGTACATATTTTCTGCTCTTTTGCATTCTCTCTCTTTCTCTCTCTCTCTGTCTACCTTCCTGAGAATACTACAACAAGACAAAGGAAAATAAGAATCTCATGTCAAAAATAAGACACAAACTTCTCTTAACAATTTGAAATTGTTGTTTTATTATACATTAACTTTCCATTTTTTTAATTGAGAAGAGAAATGTCATTTTCAATTGATCAGCCTTCGTATATGACTTTTCTGCCCTCACCTGCACCTCTGGCAGCTTTTAGTTCTGAGTTTGATTGCTGGTATTGCAGTCTCATAATATTCTGTTTTTATGTAAATGTTTTGTTTTGTTGTGCACTCTTTGGAACCCTAAGTAGGTAATTTTTACCATCTTCTTTTCATTATTATTTTCAAGAATAGTCATAAAATTAAATAATAGTCAGTAGAAAATAAATGTAGAGTGAGAGGGAGGAGATTCCAAGATGGTGGGTAGAGGGAGGAAGCAGAAAGCATGCCTCCTATAGTGAAATCTTGGAGAGATGCTGGAAATACTCCTTGCAGGCAAAAACACCTAGAAGAGGCAAAACTTTGACCTCTCCACACCTCCAGCCTGCGCAGAGCATCTCCACTTCACATTAAATGGAGAAACCAGGAGGGCCCCTGGGCCGCCAGTAGCCTGCACCCAGATGTCTTGGGAAGATGCGGACAAGGTGAGCTTAGTGGAACCATGGTACTCCCATAGACAACCCTGGGCCAGAGCAGCATAGCCTCCTGGACAGACCGACCTCCACCCAGGGAAAAAAGAGAAACTGAATAATAAGCAATAAAAACAATAAAGACACATGGTAAAGAGGGTGGGGTGCACTGAGCACCAAAGATTGGGGGAAGGGAATCCTTCCTGGAACTGTAAATAAACAAGCCAGGCGGGCTGGAGAGGTTCTGGCGGGAGCTGGGGCGCGCACCCAGCAACCAGGAGTGGGAAAGCTTGTGAGAGTGGTGGAAGGAGGAAAACTCCACAGGAGAGAGGAGAAGACCCACCTCCCACATGAGCGTGAGCTATAAACAAACATGCAGGCCTGAGAAAGCAGGTGCAGTGTCACCTCCCCCAATGTGCTTGGAAAGAGGAAAGCTTGTAGCAGTGGCTTGCACATAGGAGAACTCTGAGTAAACAAAGCCTGCAGGGCCAGGTGAGTGTTAACCTCACCCTTGAGATCTGCATAAATAATGCCTCCAGCAACAGCAGGCTGACAGCAGTGGGCAGGCAAGCCACAGCCACAATTACACAGAACTGTCTCCAGGCTCTTTTTTTTTTTCCCTCCCTACTTTTGATGAGAAAACAGCGGAACTAAACCTGCATGCTGAAAAACTTACTGAAACTGTATTGTATTTGAACTTGGGACACTTTGTGGTTTTTTTTTTTGTGTGTGTGTGTGTGCAGTTTTCTTCTACTTTATAAGTCCCCTTTGATGAGACAACTACAGAACAACATCAGAGGCACCACCTCCAGGATTGGACACTGAGATGGACACCAAAATTATTAAGACTGAAACTTCATTGCATTTGAACTTGGAGGTTTTTTTTTAATCTATTTTTCATTTTGTTTTATTTTATCTATATATATACATGTTTCTTTCATTTATGTATTTTTTATTTTTATTCTTATCTTTATTCTTTTTGTTTTTTATTTTCAATCCTCTCTCTGTCTCTCTAATGCCTCTCCAGCTTACTGTCGATTCCTTGTTTTGTTTTCTCCTACTTGTCTATTTATTTGTTTTTCCCTTCTCTTTAACTTCTTGCTTTCCATCTCCTCTCACCCTTCCATTCTAAATATTACCATTGTTATTATTACAAGCTAGAAAATACTTAATTGCACACAGTACAGGGACAGTAACAACAACAAAGACAATGATGGGAAGACAGAAAAAACAGGAAAACCAGTTTCCCCACAGCAAAAAATTGGTACAGGAACCAGAGGAGAATGAAGAAAACAGACACTCAGATCCAGACTCCAACAAAATGAAGATAAACTATGCCAAAGAATCCAATGAAGCCCAAAAGAATAATTTAAAAGAAGACATACTACAAGTACTCAATGAGAATTTTATAGAGATGATACTGGATAGGGTCAACCAAAATGTACAGGAGACACTCAAGAAATTCCAAGACAACAAAAATAGAGAATTTGAAAAAGCAAAAGAAGAAATAAAGGAAACCATAGAAGCACTGTATAAACACCAAAGTGAAAGAAAGAACACGATGAATAAACAGATAAATGAACTCAGGACAAAAATAGGCAACATTAAAGAGGAAAACAGCCAGGATATGGAAAACCTCAGAAAAAAGAATGAAACAGAATTGCAAAACAAAACAGAAGGCCAATCCAGCAGAATGGAACAAACAGAAGACAGAATCTCAGAACTTGAAGATGAAATGGTAATTAAAGGAAAAACCAAAGAGCTATTAATTACACAACTCAAGACCTGTGAAAAGAAAATGAAGAACTCACTGACTCCATCAAAAGACCAAACTTGAGAATCATGGGCATCGAAGAAGGAGAAAAGGTGCAAGCGAAGGGAATGTGTAATATATTCAACAAAATAATAATGGAATTTCCCAAATCTAGAGAAAGATATTCCCATACAAATGCAAGAGGACTCCAGGACACCAAATAGACCAGATCAAAATAGAACTACCCCATGACATATCATCATTAAAACAACAAGTTCAGAAACTAGGGAAAGAATATTGAAGGCTGTAAGAGAGAAAAAACAAGTAACATATAAAGAAAAATCCATCAAAATCACAGCAGACTTCTCAACAGAAACATTTAAAGCAAGAAGAGCGTGGGGTGAGATCTTCCGGGCACTGAATGAAAATAACTTCAACCCCAGGATACTCTACCCAGCAAAACTATCATTCAAAATAGATGGAGCAATAAAAGTCTTCCATGATAAGCAGAAACTAAAACAATATGTGACCACAAGCCACCACTACAAAGGATTCTTCAAGGGATTCTGCACACAGAAAGTGAAACCCAACTTAACCATGAAAAGACAGGCAGCACCAAACCACAGGAAAAGAAAAAGCAAGGAAGTAGAGAGTAACCTCAACTTAGGTACACACAATCAAACCTTTAAACAACTAAGACTACTAAATGACAGGAATCACCACATACCTATCAGTACTAACACTTAATATTAACAGACTTAATTCACCCATCAGAAAGCACCGCTTGACGAAATGGATTAAAAGGGAAGATCCAACAATTTGTTGCTTACAGGAGACCCATCTCATTGACAGAAATAAGCATAGGCTTAGAATGAAAGGCTGGAAGAAGATTTACCAAGCCAATGGCCCTCAAAAACAGGCAGGAATAGTAGCAATACTTATCTCTGAAAAGTAGACTTCAAACCTACATTGATCAAATGAGATAAAGAAACACATTCCATACTAATCAGAGGTGAAATAGACCAAAAGGAAATAATAATCATCAACCTGTATGCACCCAATGTCAACTCACCCAGTTTCATCAAACATAACCTGAAAGACCTAAAAGCATACATTAACGCCAACACAGTGGTTTTGGGAGACTTTAACACCCCATTATCATCAATAGATAGGTCATCCAAACAAAAAATCAATAAAGAAATCCAATATCTAAAATATACAATAAATCAAATGGACCTACTTGATGTCTACAGAACATTTCATCCAACTTCTACACAGTATACATTCTTCTCAGCAGCCCATGGAACCTTCTCCAAAATAGATCATATCCTAGGGCACAAAGAAAGCCTCAGCAAATATAAGAAAATAGAAATTATACTGTGCATACTATCTGATCACAGTGGAGTAAAAGTAGAACTCAACAACAAAAGTAAAGACAAAAAACATGCAAACAGCTGGAAACTAAATAACTCATTACTTAATGAACAATGAATCATCAATGAAATAAAAGAGGAAATTAAAAAGTTCCTGGAAGTCAATGAAAATGAAAACACAACCTACTGGAACCTATGGGACACAGCAAAGGCAGTCCTAAGAGGAAAGTTTATAGCCATGAGTGCATCTATTAAAAAGACTGAAAGATCCCAAATCAATGACCTAATGATACATTTCAAACTCCTGGAAAAACAAGAACAAGCAAATCCCAAAACAAATAGAAGGAGAGAAATAATAAAAATAAGAGCTGAAATCAATGAAATAGAAACCAAAAAAACCATACAAAGAATTAATGAAACAAAAAGTTGGTTCTTTGAAAAAATAAACAAGATCGATAGACCCCTGGCAAACCTGAGTAAAATGAGGAGAGAAAAAACCCAAATTAGTAGAATCAAGAATGCTAAAGGGGAGATAACAACAAACACCATGGAAGTCCAGGAACTCATCAGACTACTTCAAGAACTTATATTAAAATAAATTTGAAAATCTTAAAGAAATGGACAGATTTCTAGATATATATGATCATCCAAAACTGAACCAAGAGGAAATTAATCACCTGAATAGATCTATAACAGAGAATGAAATTGAAGCAGCAATCAAGAGTCTCCCCAAAAAGAAAACTCCAGGACCTGATGGATTCTCTGCTGAATTCTATCAGACCTTTAAAGAAGAACTGATACCAACCCTCCTTAAACTGTTCCACGAAATAGAGAGGGAAGGAAAACTGACTAACACATTTTATGAAGCCAGTATTACACTTATCCCAAAACCAGGCAAAGACACCTCCAAAATGGAGAACTGTAGGCCAATCTCCTTAATGAACATTGATGCAAAAATCCTCAACAAAATAATGGCAAACCAAATTCAACAACACATCAAAAAGATTATTCACCACGACCAAGTAGGCAATACTCAGTCAAAAGAAAAATGTTAGAGGTTTCACGATACCTGACTTCAAACTATATTACAAAGCAATAATCATAAAAACAGTATGGTACTGGCACAAAAACAGACATGAAGACCAGTGGAACAGAATAGAGGACCCAGATATGAAGCCACACAACTATAACCAACTTGTCTTTGACAAAGGAGCTAAAAATATACGATGGAGAAATAGCAGCCTCTTCAACAAAAACTGCTGGGAAAACTGGTTAGCAGTCTGCAAAAAACTGAAACTAGATCCATGTATATCACCCTATACCAATATTAACTCAAAATGGATCAAGGACCTTAATATCAGACCACCAACTCTAAAGTTGATACAGGAAAGAGTAGGAAATACTCTGGAGTTAGTAGGTATAGAAAAAAACTTTCTCAACAAAACCCCAGCAGCACAGCTACTAAGAGATAGCATAGATAAATGGGACTTCATAAAACTAAAAAGCTTCTGTTCATCAAAAGAAATGGTCTCTAAACTGAAAAGAACACCCACAGAGTAGGAGAAAATATTTGCCAGCTACACATCAGACAAAGGACTGATAACCAGAATATATAGGGAACTTTAAAAACTATATTCTCCCAAAACTAATGAACCAATAAAGAAATGGGCAAGTGAAATAAACAGAACTTTCTCAAAAGAAGAAATTCAAATGGCCAAAAAACACATGAAAAAATGCTCACCATCTCTAGCAATAAAGGAAATGCAAATTAAAACCACACCAAGATTCCATCTCACCCCTGTTAGAATAGCCATCATCAGCAACACCACCAACAACAGGTGTTGGTGAGGATGTGGGGAAAAAGGAACCCTCTTACACTGTTGGTGGGAATGTAAACTAGTACAACCACTCTGAAAAAAAATTGGAGGCTACTTAAAAAGCTAGACATTGATCTGCCATTTGATCCAGCAATACCACTCTTGGGGATATACTCAAAAGACTGTGACACAGGTTACTCCAGAGGCACCTGCACACCCATGTTTATTGCAGCACTATTCACAATAGCCAAGTTATGGAAACAGCCAAGATGCCCCACCACTGACGAATGGATCAAGAAAATGTGTGATATCTATACACAAAGGAATTTTATGCAGCCATGAAGAAGAACGAAATGTTATCATTCACTGGTAAATGGATGAAACTGGAGAACATCATTCTGAGTGAGGTTAGCCTGGCCCAAAAGACCAAAAATCGTATGTTCTCCTCATATGTGGACATTAGATCAAGGGCAAACACAACAAGGGGACTGGACTTTGAGCACAAGATAAAAGTGAGAGCACACAAAGGAGGGGGTGAGGATAGGTAAGACACCTAAAAAATTAGCATTTGTTGTCCTTAACGCAGAGAAACTAAAGCAGATACCTTAAAAGCAACTGAGGCCAATTTATCAGTAGTATATTTTGTTTTCTTGATTTGTTCTTTCATTTTAAAACAATTAAAAGTAACATCTCAATTTTAAGCATAACAGTGAAATTAAATTAAATGTTTGAGATATTTAGCTAAAATCTGCACTTACAAAATGAAGACATACCTTCAATTTACATATTGTCTCACTGTTTTACATTTTAAATGCAAATAAACAATCTAAGTGGCCATACAGAATGACAGAATTAAATTATCTCATATTTTTGCAAATACTATCTTGTTTTTTTAATGCTATCTTTGTCTTTTTTAAGGTTAAAATGTTTTGTTTTCTAAAATATACCCCACTAAACCATATCAAAATCTGAATGAGGAGCAGACTAAGGTGGGACACAGTGGCAATCCTAGATACTGGGGAGGCAGAGGTAGGAGGATTGAAGTTTGAGGCCAGCCCAGGCAAGGTTAGCATGAGATCCTATCTGAAAAACAAACTAAAAGTAGTAGGATTTGGAGCATGTCTCAAGCGGTAGAGCTGCTTTCTTTTTATTAGCATATATTAATTATACAAATTACACAAAGGGTTTCATTATGATATTTCCATACATGATATAATGTAATTTGATTGACTTCACCCCCACAATTGCTTTTTCTGTTCCCCTTTCCCATTTTAACATGTGTCATTATTCTATCTTCACACATGCATATGAAGTGTTTTGATCACAATTATGTCTCCTTTTGCCTCCCTCCTCAAGTGACAGAGCCCTTGCTGAGCAATTATTTAATCAGCAGTACCAAAAAAAAAAACCAACTAAACTAACAACCAATTAACAACCAAGGCATCAGTGAAGAAATTAAAGAGGAAAACTTAGAATGTCTTGAAGCAAATGACAGCAGACATGTGACCATGAAAGCCATGGTGCCCTGCTGTTCAATAAAACCAACAGTTCAAGAGACAGAGTGACATGGAAAGAAAGAGCTCTATTGGCTGCAAATATGTAAATGGGAAGTCATCCTGCTTGGGGGGGTCACAGGTTCAAGGATTGTAGGGATTTGGGGGAAGTACATTTTTAGTTTTGAACAGGTGGGTGCAGTGGTGGTCATAAATTTTGTATTGGTGTGCTTTTCTGACTCACGTGCTGCTGTTATCTGTGGGTCACCAACCTCTTTGAAACAATAAAGAACAGTGAGTGAAAATGTGCAGTGTTTTGAGTGGCCTTGGTGGGTCACATCTGCAATCTCAATTGCTTGGGAGGCATAAATAGGAAGATTAAAGTCCAGGTCAGCCAGGGAAACACTGAGATCCTAATCTGAAAAATAATGAAAGCAAGAAGGACTGTGGATCCTGCTTAAGTGGCAGAGTACTGGCCTAACAAGTGTGAGGCCTGAGTTCAAATCCCAGCTCTCTACTCTCTCCCCAGGAAAGAGAAAAATAAACACCCCATTATTGTAACTCAAGGAACCGGAAAAACAAAAAGAAGCCAAATGAAATAGTAGTGCAAGGAAAGCAGTAACACATTTCATATCAGAAATAAAATGAATAAAGACTAAAACAATATAAAAGATCATTGAAATGAAAATTTGGTTTTTTGAGAAGATAAGGCTAAATGAACAAACCCTTAGACTAATAAAAAAAGAGAGAAGACTCAAATAAATAAAATCATAGTTCATAAAGGAGACATTACAACTGATATCATAGACAGAAGTAGAAAGGATCACTAGAGACTATCACATTCAAATATGTGCCAAACAATTTGATAAATTCCTGGATACAAACATGTATACCTTATCAAGATGGAGTCATGAGGAAATAGAAAACCTTAACAAATTAAAAATGAGTAGCCATATTGAAGCAGCAAAGAAAAGTCAAGGACCATGAAGGGTTCCTTCTTGTTTTCTTGTCAGCTTATGTCAATGTCTCTGTGTTACTTGTTTTACTAAAAAATGAGATATATTCACAAGAAAACAGATAGGAAATGCTGTGTTCCTTGATCTAAGCTTGATGAATGGGGTTTCAGGACAAGGTGTTCAAGGAACTTCAAGGTGTAACACAAATTCTTTTTGTCTTTTTGTACAGGTCTTTTAGGTTCCCTATAGGCAGCATATCCATTTCTCAGCCTAAAGGTGTTAGGCTGGTTGCCTGGATTCTAAGAGCAGAATGAGGAAAATACTAAAAGGATGCCAGATGCAGAATCTAACAGATTTCTTTGCTTTTGGTGTGACATAGTCAAATCTCAGCAGTGTTAGAGTAGCAAAGTCTAGAGGCTTCCCAACTCCCATCTTTTCAAGGGTGCCTACTCCTTTTACCTGCTTTGATAGCAGATCTCGAGGAGCCCTCCTGTGACTCTGTGGACTAGGAAAATTTCATTTTTTAGCAGATATTTAAATTATTTTGGTTTTAGCCTCCCTCTACAATCCATCTTCTTACACACAGTGTTTATCATTTGTAGGATTCTATTGCTATTCTTGAGTTCTGCAGTGCAACTTTGTTTTGTTCTTACTGGATTCTCTCCTGCCTTCCTCAACACTATACAGGTCAGTTAGGTTTTACTTCTTTTCTATAAGTCATTTCCTACTTTTTATCTATGGTCCATCTTACAAAAGTTTATTGATTTCTTTGCTCTCAGTTCCTTGAGTTTTATTAGTCTTTATAGATTCATGGTATTATTTATTTTGTGGAATTTGTAAGGGTCAGAAATAATGACTTCTATTTAATTTATTATGTTTGATCAGAACTAATTTTTTTACCCATTTAGATTGCTGATTATAAGGATTAAATCACAGAAAAATTCAGTAAAGATTTAGTACACTAATAGTTATAAAAATCTGAGATGCCATATAATTTTTATTTCAGATATTTTTTGTTAGAAGACAATGACCTGACTTCCATTTCTAAGAGATGATGCTCAAGAATCCTTAGCACACTGAGACCATTCTTACCTAGAATATAATGTTTTTCTCTATATAGGCTTATAATTTTTCTCTACCATTAAAATAATACTCAGTAGTCATGTAACACCAATCATTTGCTATGAATTTCTCAAACACATAGGCATTCGATATACTTGCCTTCTTGTTTAATTGTGCATCTTATATTGCTTTCTACTTATTTAATAATGATGAAATATCTTTCATAGGAATTTTACATGTTCTTTGTGGACAGTGATAGCATCTTCTAATTCTTCACAGTGATAAATACAGTGGTTACTCACGATTAACGAATAAATGAATCGTGATGTATTGGTCTAGGATTTGACCAATCCATTCTTTGTCTTTCTTTTTTGACAAGTTTTTAATCAAAAAGGCCATTCTTAAATGGCAAAGATCACAAGTTTATTTTCTTTCATATAAACTTATTACTGATTGAGTTTGTATGTGAGGAAATAAGCAGTATGCTGCAAAAGGGTAACAGAATAGAAGGAAATAGATGATGCATAGGCATGAAAATAAGTATGAGAAAAATATAAGTATGGATAATTATACTGGATATTGGATAATGCTGGTGTCACATCTCAGGAGAATTTTGCCAACCAGTGTCATACATGATACAGCTGTTGTGAACAAGTTCATCTTGTAGGTTGGGAGGTAAACTACATGACTAAGCAAGAGGGGTGTTGCATAGTATTTGCAAGAATATTTTTAGTGTTTGAGCTCCATGTTAATGTGAGAAATACCTTTCTTCCCCTACTTTGGGAATCACAGAAATCAAAGCAAGAAACATAGCTGAGTCACAATTATTAGATTGCAGCTATGTCAAAGTAATTCCATATCAGTACATTAATTACTTTGGTTTTCTAGAAAAAAGTGCATATTTACATAAATAAACTAACAAACATATTTTACAACTAAAAAGCAGAATCTGCTTTACTGTTGCATGTGAATTTACTGATATATTAGAGTGAGTAGTGATTCCTCAAACAATTATGCCTGGGAACCTGTATCTTTTCCAGCAAGGGTACATAATCTGACCTCATAATCTTTACTAAGAAAATCAACAGTTTATTAAAGATAAATGGAAGTTACTGAGTACTTACTAAGGACTTTCTAACTACTAAAATGTAATATACCTTTCAAGTTGACCTAATGTTAAGAGACCTTAGTCTCTCCTAATTCAAATACTGTTCTTTCCTCCCACATTACAGTATCTGTCATTTTAAAAACTAGACATTCAACTTTGCTACCATCACTGAAATCAAATGTGCCACACTTTTATATCTGAGTAAAGTTAATATATCATGTTTTTTCCATATTGCAAAGAGAAAGCAATGGTTATTTATTAAATATTCAAGTGATAGGGTTTTTTATTCATTTATAAACACAAGTGGGTAAATAATTCAGAGTAGGTAAAAGAAATTTTGTTGCAATTGAGCTATAAACCTGCATGAGATACCCATAGAATAATATGACAAGATGAGTTAAGATTGAAAACATGTTGATTCATATTTATTGATCTTTTACTGCCATCTGCTTTATTTGGGCTGCATTGTCAGTCTTTTAATCATCCTAATGTTGAAGTTCATTGCATTTTTACTCATAAGAAAATTTGCATAAAAAGAATTCAGTAAAACTTGCACAAGCTCAAAGAGGATGTTGTAGAGGCAAAAACCAAAACCTCTAGATCAATCTCTCCACTGTTCTCCACAAGGTAGCTGATAACTTTTTGTTGTTGCCTATTGGAAAAGTTTATTTGTATATAGTTTCTCAAAGGAATTGCTAGAATATTGATGGGAAGGGTATAAAGTAGAGCCATCAGGGAAATGGCCTTAACATACATTATACGTGGGAAGAAAAAAAAGAACAATAGGTAGAAGATTAAAGAAAGAAGGGAAGGAAACATGAAATGCAGAGTGAGTGAGTGAGAAACAGAATAATACAAATAATAGGCAATAATGATATGTGGAAAAATTGCTTTTCATCCATCCCAAAAAAGAAGCCTGGGAAGAGATTGTACAGGATAGTTAATTCTGAGGTCAAGGGAAACACAATAATGCAGACTGTAAAGATTACAACTCAGTCTTGTAAGCTGGAGAAGTTCCTGAGCGAAGCATTGTACAAGACCATCTTCAATATCCTTTAGTTATAAAAAATTGACCAGTGTGTACTCTGCTTCACATTTATGTACCCAGGTCTCTGTGAAAAAGTCTTTCCACAGCTTCTTTCACTTCTTTATTCCTCAGTGTGTAGATGAGTGGATTGAGGGTCGGGGTCATTACAGTATAGAAGAGGGAAATGAATTTCCCATGAGTGTGGGGATAAGAACTGTTGGGCTGGATATAGACGGCTGTAATGCTCCCATAGAAGAGGGACACTACCATCAAGTGGGATCCACATGTCCCCAGCACTCTGTGCCAGGCCTGAACTGACTTGATCCTCATAACTGCCTTGACTATGTGTCCATAGGACATCAGTATCAGTGCTAAGGGCAAGAGGAGCAAGACCAATGAAGCAACGAAGAGCTGGACCTCATTAGCATGGATATTCACACATGCAAGCTTAATCATGGAGGGTACCTCACAGAAGAAATGATGGAGCCACAGGTGTCCACAGCGAGGCAGTCGCAGGGTGACAGTGCCTTGGATGAGGGCATTCCCTATTCCACTTAGCCATGCGACCCCTGCCAGAGCCCGGCACAGCTGTGGGTTCATCACAGCTGGATAGTGGAGAGGTTTGCAAACTGCAGCATAGCGGTCAAAAGCCATTACAGCCAGGAGAACACATTCAGTGGAGCCCAGTGCCAAGGACACATACAGCTGAATGGCACAACCAAGGCATGTGATGGTCTTGGCTGGTCCTTTGAGGTTCCACAGCAGCTGAGGGACAATACTGGTGGTAAAACAGATGTCAACTAGGGAGAGGTGAGTGAGGAAAAAGTACATGGGTGTCTTGAGTTTAGGGTCTATGGAAGAGATCAGAATAATTACTGTATTTCCAACAAGGGTAAGCAGATAAGACATCAAGACAACCATGAAGAGTATCTTTTCCAGCCAAGGCTGGTTCGAGAAGCCCACCAGAATGAAGTCTGCCTTTGCACTCTTATTGGTCATACCCACTACCTGTGTAGACAAGACTAAAAACATTACAAAAATTAAGAGAGAGTCACAATATCAAGTAAAATAATTCTTTGAAACACCCACTCTAGGAGACATTACAGTGACCTAAGGAATACATTTTGGCACAGTGTCTTTCAAAAGCCACAGCAGATGATATTCAAGAACAACACTCCTCAGAGTGGCAGAATGGTGCTGTCATAGAAACAAAGCAACTTCCCCGAATAAGAAATGTCAGACACTGAGGGGGAAATTACCACAGAAAAAAATAAAGGAAAGAAGGAGAATGGAAACTGAATAAAATACTGTCTGTCCTTTTGGCTGATAACAAATCAAATTAAATGGAGAAATTCAGTATTTTTGATATTTAATATAAGCAAATAATTTATAAATAATATACCCATTCTTCATACACAAACTTTGAGCTGGGCATTCTTTAAGGATCTTTATATGAATAACAGATTTTAAAGACTATAGGAGCTATTTTGATATAAAGTATGAAGCATTTTGGCATTAAAATTATAATATTACACTTATACCTAAATAGTTAATCATATGAAAACATAATTTCAGAAGCATTTTTCCTTGTGGGATTAGCTAACTCATATATTCTAGCAGTTTATTGAGTGTTTAAATTCATGCAGTGCATTGAGATCAACCGTCTTATTCTTTTAGTGTGTGGATTTGGGGAAGGAAAATAGTTTTCTGGTTTTGTGAGTTGAATTAAAAGATGGTTGAATCTGAATGGATTCAGGGGAAATGAAAGAGGCTGCATTGATGTTCACCAAACCTGTATAATTTTTCCTTCTAGAGGACTGAAGGAACCACTTTTAAAAACTCCAAATAGTTCTAAATGCAATAGTTTAAAATATGTTCACTGTTTCAATGATTGTACACAAAGACTATAACTATACTTCATGTTTAAGACAATATGCACTTTCTACAGGGTATCAACAAAAATCATTCTGGCCTTAAAATCTTACCTAATAATTATTTCACAACCTGTAATTCATTATTTGCTATGAAATTTAATCAAAGAAATAATTCACAAATATTGGTCCATTATATTAATTTGATTTATCATGTAAAACTGTCCCAGAACTTAGTGGAAATGAAGTCAAAAGGAAGGGCTGGGGGAGGGATATAGACCCCTAATAATCAATATCTGCCTGAAGTCCCCAAGTGATCACTTGAAATAGGAAGAGGGGAACATAGTAATAAAAAAGACAATGTGGAGAAACTCCTAAGGAACAAAGTAATATATACACATATATATGTATATAATATTATTAGTGTATACATGAATACATATTTCACATAACATGTATGTGTGTACATATATATGTATGTAGTTCTAATTCTTATAAATATGCTTATAGTTATACACATATGCATCCATGGAAACACAAGTACATACATTACATGCATAACTTTTCCTTCTCTCATTTTACCTCTATCAAAAGAATAAAACAAAACCAGACATACTCTTGTTCTAATCCTGTTCATGGGGACCATATCTATTCTACTCAAATGAGATGTTCTATACTGTTTTTAGTACACAGCCATGCACACAAAAAATCCTAAAAAGAGTTCAACGAGAGATGAATTCACAGGCATGTATCAGTTCCTTGTTTATCAGAATGTGTTCATTTCAGGTTTTTAAAATAATTGCATTTTGTTCTCTGATGCAAAATCTAATATCATATGTGTATATTATATCTGCCTTTCTCAGATGACATTCTTAAATCACATTCAATTTACGGTTAAAAGTTAAGAATCGAACATGATGTAGGCATAAATCATGGCGTAAATAGCAGTAAATTAGTTAAAACATAAGAAGGTTTCCATAAAGATAATCACATTTTAAAACAAAAAGGAAATTTAAGCCATGGAGTGCAAGCCATTTTTACCTTGAACTGACAAAACAGTGCCTGAGGCACATGTCTGCTTATAGGGGCTGTTATGTGAGACTGGGGATCCCTGAAGACCAGAAAATCAGAAGAGACCATGGCAGGACAAAGTCCACTGAATCCAAGAATATCCCAGGGACACAGTTCTCCCAGTATAGCAATTAACCTCAGGCTGTCTAGTATCCAAAGTCAACCTGTCCCACGAGGTCATTCTAAAAGACATTCTTTTGCCTCTCTGATCTTTCATACATACAATGAATTTATCCTCCTGGCAGACAATTTCAAATTCATTTCATCATCTTGTAATCTTCTTGCCATATCCTTTCTTCATATCTTCCCTGAAAAACTGCTGCAGATGCCTGGAACATTTTAGTATTTATGAGCGCTTGAGTGTTGGTGGAGATAGACATTAAAATATCTGGAATTATTCATTATTTTTTATTGTTTTGGTAGCACTGGGGTTGGAACTCAGAGCTTTGTGCTTGCCAGGTGCTCTATCACTAAGCCATGCTCCAGCCCTTTTTACTTTAGTTACTTTTCAGGAGGATCTCCAGTTTTTCCCCAGGGCTGGGATCTTCCCACCAATGGCCTTCTGTGTAGGTCGAATAAAAGGTGCACCCACTACATTTTGGCTTATTGATGGGGTCTCACTATTTCCCCACCCCCATGATGGCCTGGTACAATGATCCTCCCAATCACCACCTCCCAAGTAACTGGGATTACAGATGTGAGCCACTGCACCCAGCCAGAATTAATCCTTTAAAAATACCTGGCTTCTTTGGAAATGGTAGTTCTGCCCAGAAATATTTCTGTATATATCCTATTGTTTGTCTCTTCCAGCACCATAGCACAGTTCAACAGACTCTTACATTGTATCCAGAGTCCCACATGCCTTCAAGCAAGGTGTCTTGCTCTAAATTCTAAGAAAGACAGACCTCAAGTGGAAATCCTTTAACTTCCTTTCTGCCACATACAAACTTACCCACACTCATGTCCATGAAAATGCTGTTCCAGGTCTCAATAGAAATAGTGAATTTCTATTTGTCCAAGGCTAATCCTTCTTTCAGGATTTTGGAACCTAAGGGAAATCTCATGCACATTTGATTTTTAGGCAGATGATATTAACGGCAGAGTGGGTTCTATCTAAGAAAAACAATTGCCATAATGCAGAGATGAGTGACAATCAACATTCAGCTAAGGTCTCTCAATAAATAAGTAGTAGAGAGTTGGACAAACTTCACTGCACATTCCCCTCCTAAAGGAAAAGGAAACCACTCAGCTCAAGATGATGAATTTTCTATGCTTTGAGTCCCTGGACTGAAAAGTATTCAGAATCATCAATAGAATCTGAATTTTTATGAAAGTGTATGGATTTATAAAATATATTTCATATACTAAAGCAAATAGTTCATAAATGTGCAGCCTGCTACATTATTACATCGTGAACACATCTAACTGAAGAATGAGGAACACTGTGGAACAACCCTCAAATTCATTTCCATAGAATTTTACCTGTCCCCACATGAGCATTATGGTATGACACATACATACAAAATTACACATTATTATTTTTGCTTCTGCCCTTGTTCGTTCAACATTTTGTGTGATTCACTCAACTTGGTGCTTGTTAACATATACAATACAGTTTTATTGCTGTATTGTATTTTGTTGTGTGAATATACCACAACTTATTTATCTACTGTAGTATCGATAGGTATTTGAATGCTTCTTGATTATGTTTTTATGAATAATGCTGCTTTGGATATTTTTGTATGTCATTGGGTGAACAAAAATGTAAGTATTCTTTTGGTGCCCATCTTTGGAGTAGAATTGCTTAGACATAAAGAACGCATATGCTCAGCTTTAGTAGACAGTAGAAGCCGGTAAATACTACAGTTATACTCCACACCTGCACTCCACAGATAGGTGCTCCACATGTATGTCCACACAGTATTTTCTGCTCATTCAACTTTAGCCATCCTGGTAGTATGTAGAGGGTATCTCATTATGATATTTTTCCTTTTTTTTTGGTGGTACTAAGGTTTGAACTCAGGGCTTTGTGTTGTTAGGCAAGTGCTCTACCTCTTGAGCAACACATCCAGTCTTCATTATGATTTTAATATGTACTCCTCTGATGACTAATAAAGTTGACCAGATTATATCCCGCTTATAGGTCACTGGGAGATGTTCTACTTAGCTGGGGGCATGGCTAAACTGGTAGAGTGCCTTCCTAACAAGAGCAAGGCCCTGAGCACAACAAAACAACAAGAAAACCTCCTTGAGATCTTACATGTAGTGCCTGTTCAAGCCCCTACACTTTCTAAGAAATATTTCTTAGAAATATTTATGTCAGAGGTTTAAAAAATAAAAGGAATAATTCAAGTACTTTTTTAGTCAAGAATAACTTTAGGAACAAAACAACCAGAAAATTATAGTATAGTTTAACAAGCTAATTTAAAAATATTATCAATTATTTATAAAAATCACATACATTCTCCAAAGTGAATTTATTTTAGAACTGAAAATGAATATTTTACCAAAATAAGAGTATAAAGGGAGAAAAATACATAATCACCTCAATAGATCAAAAATCAACTATTTGATAAAATTAAAGATTATAAAGACTAACAAGACGATTTTGTAAACTGACTAGAATGAAAGACTGTAATCTGTTAAAGAAATTTGGCATTTCATGTCTATAGGATTGGCATCTAATTTTCAAAGCTTTTGCTGTAATAGTTAGTCACTCACATGGAAAAGATGATACATGACCACTTTTTCACCATATCCATAAATATCCTTCCCAGTTGATTGCATATTCCTGAAAGAAAAAGCTATATATTCATGACATCACGGGAATAATTTTTTAATTAATCAGTTCTTGGATTCAAAATGTAAGGAAAGAATTTAATTTGAGTACATTAAGCATAGTAAAAAGTTCTGAAACACCCTCAGGCTGATTTTCTAGGAAAGACCCTGCTCTTTCCTGATATAATGTACTTCTTCCTTAGAAAGTCTTCCCACTGTATAACATCATCCCCCATATTACTGTCTGCATCTTTTCTTTTCTGTACCACTTCTTCAACTAATTTACTCACTCTCTTATGTTTACACACCCATGTGGGTTTGTACTATCCCTACCCAGGCTAAAAGCCACTCTGATGCTAGTCTGTCCTACTGTCCTCAAAGAGTAAGGAAATGTGTTCTAGGAAATGTGTTCTTGTTCTGAAGTATGCAGTGGTTCATGATGCTTTCCTATTACCATTTTTATTCTATTCAGTGTTTAGAATTATGTCCTATTTTATTACCTTACTGATAATTGTTTCTTGGGCTTTCTCATATTTTTCCTTATGCAGTACCACTAGCAATTTGCCAATTTTACCAATTTTTCTCAAAATTGTACTTTTTTCATTATTAATCCTCAAAGTTGTAAAATCTTTTCTGTTTGCTTTCTATTATATTTGTGACCTGAAATAAGGCATTTTAATTACTGACATGAGAATATTTTTACTAAAGATGGCTTTTTGCCATTTGAAAATGACCTTAAAAATCATATGACATTCTTAATTTGCTATCCAGGAACATGGGAAGAATTCCTTTGTGATTTGGATAGTATAGATGAAAAACCAAAGTGGCATTTCTTCAGTTTCCTTTATTAGCAAACACATGCGGTATTTGGTTTCTTGAGTTTGGCTTATTTCACTGAGCATGATAATCTCCAGTTCTAGCTTTTTTGTAATTATACATTATATAATTTTCATGAGTAGTCTCTCTGTTACCTTATTGATAAGCAAATGTATATCATGCTGTTCTAGGTGCCAGGTACTCTGCCAGGCATGTTGTAAACATTACTTCTCTTATTCCTCAAAATAGTATTACAAAATTGGTATTCTCATTCTATGTACTATAGCATTGAAAAATTTTCCCTTCTAGAGATAAAGCAAATTACTCTGGGAGTTAGAACTTAGTTTGGTATTGCTCTAGTGTGCAAGGCCTTAAAGAAGATATTTTCCTAAAACTTGTAGAAATGTCTAACCTCTCAGTGATTTGGTTCATTTTACTCTTTTAAACAGAGCTCCTATGATTTTTGATTACATATTTCTCCCTTAACTATAATAGAATGCATGATTTCAAAAATAGATCTACCATCTCATATGTTTATCAGTTAATGATACATGAAATATGGCATGACAATAGCATGGAGAAAGAGGCTATGATTGAGTGGCGGGGACAAATTTGACTTTGAGAAGTAAATAAGGAATTAAATGCATAAGGCTAATAAAATATTTTAGAAACTACTGTTTAAATATACACTCAGCACACAATTAATGAGAGCATGCTGAGAAGATGAAACAAATTCAAACAAGACAGTAGAGAACCCAAGTTCTTATCCTACTTTTCACTTTATTCTGTAACCATTTAGAAACCACCCAATATTAAAATAGCAGAGGCACATATTAAAGAAAATTCCTATAGAATCAAAATTATCATTAAGAAAAAAGATAAGAAAGAAAAGCTTTGAAATTTTTGAAATTTGGCTCCAAGGACTCACACATTACGTGCCTCAGAGGGTGGGAGATGACCCATATGAGGTCTTACGGTTCAGGAGTGATTGTCTATAGTAAGGTAGACAGCATATTCCATACTTGTATCCATAGTCCTTAAGTTAAATTCTGCTCTTTAAACTGAACATGCCCACAAACCAATTTCAGCTCAGAGCTATAGTCAATCTTTATGGGACCAAGATAGAGGATACGAATTAAGGCAGTGACAGTGTGACTGGAATTGAGGGGATGGGTTCAGATGACATTAGAGGATTGGGTAGAGAAGAGTTGCCCATGTCTGTGAGGAAAAGCTTGATTTAAATGTAATGTAGGACCTAGAGTTAGAGTTTATGCGGACTTCAAGGAGCAACAAAAAAGAAAGGGGGATACTTTGACATATTTAAAAGTTGTTGCAATAATCCTAGAAAGTGATTAAAGTTAGAAAGGAGATTAAATGGATAAAGGATATCAAGTTATTAGATGTGGAATCACATAGCAGGTGTACTAAAGTACTTAAAAATTATTGGGTGGTTTTATGTAACAGGCTCTGAGTTAAACTCTTCCTGCATGATCAGATTTACCTATCATGACAGCCATGGAAATTTAGGAAAGTATTACTACCACTCTTGTATAGCAGAGAAACTGTAACTTCAGATAGCATTCTCAAGCCCTAGTTGATTAGCTTGGCAAAACAAGGCTTGAACCCTAACACTCTGACCCAAAGTCTCAAATGTTTTCTTTGCAACATTGATTCCAAAGTTAAAATTGGTACTTAAGGACTGGCAGAGTGCTCAAATGGTAATAGCACCTGCGTAGCAAGCATGACTCCTTGAGTTCAAACCCTAGTGGTGGCAAAAAAAGAAAGATTGGTACTTAAGTGCAAAGTAATGCTAAACACAAGATGTGTGAAGAGAGATTTTGATTAATCTTAGCGTGTCCAGTAAAAAATCAAATACAATTAAATATAAAACACAAAACAAATGCAAACCAGCTTCCCAAAACATGTTAGATAATAAAGAAAGATACATGCAAAGACTTTGGAGAGTTGAACATCATATTTTTGAAAAGTTGTTAATGATTGTTAAGATTTATTCAACGTTTAACAGTGCCATGGTTGACTGGTTTTTTTGGCAATTTGCATAAGTATAAATGTAGAAAGTGGTTGAACTGAGGAACATATACATTAGGTTAGCAGAGCATTATATCACAGCAATATGGCTCCAGCGTCCATGTGTTCAACAATCTCAAAGACCCTGAAACCATCTGTCTAGGTCAAACAGGATCAAAAAGGACATTTTTCCAGACAGGTAGATCCTGGATCCATCTTAAATTACATTATATGAATGTTCAATATGATATTGTTATTTAATAATTATTTCATAATTACCTAATAATCCCTATAATAATTATTTTAAATAAGTATTTGGTTTTTCTCAGTATCATTCTAAGTGGAATCACAAATCTGATCCTTTGCTTCAAAGCACCTCCATTGTTGAAGTTTGGTTTTCCTATATTTGTTTCACGAAAGAACTGGGATAAGGTGTCTGAAAAGTTTGCAACAAAGCTCTTTTACAAGGGAAAAACTGCAGTGATTTCCTCATATTAATATATACTTTTCAAATTTTTACTTGAATAGTAAATATTATTTTAATTTTATTTTCATGTATGTTTCAAAATGGGGAAGATCTACAAAAACTTCCATTCTCATTATGTACATCAGCTCTTAAAATACATTGAATAAGAGACAGTGTAAAAATATCTTTGATACACACATGAGGTTCCATGAGCTACAGAAGTTGAATCTAAATTGTTCTTTTTCTAGACAATGTCAGCCATATTCTACACAATATAGCTAGAGAGGTAAGTAAACAACACATCTATAACACGTTTGTAAGTAGTTATTTAAGAGTATGTCTCTTAAATTTCCAGAGCAGAAAATCATTGTTTCCTGATTTACTTTCCTATTAGATATTATGTTCTCTCCTCAGGAGTCTCCATAGAGCTCCTTTGACATCTTTGTTCCTCAGCGTATATATGAGAGGTTGAGGGTGGGAGCCACAACAGTATAAAAGAGTGTGAGAAACGTACCTTGGCCATGGCCAAAGGATCTCTTTGGTTGAATGTATATGACTGAGCTGGTCCCAAAGTAAAGGGACACCACTAGTAGATGGGAACCACAGGTACCTAGGGCCTTGCGCCAGGCTTGAGCTGACTTAATTTTCATCACAGCTTGTACAATGAATCCATAGGACACTGAGATTAGTGCCATGGGAATAAGGAGGAGGAGAACTAATGTAGCCACAAAAAGCTGGGCTTCATTTAAACGGATGTCAACACATGCCAACTTGATCATGGCAGGCACTTCACAAAAAAAGTGGTGGAGACGGTGATGCCCACAACGAGGAAGCCGAATGGTGATAGTGCCTTCGATGAGAGCGTTTCCTACTCCACTTAGCCAGGCTATTCCTGTTGAGGCCTTGCAAAATGATGGATGCATAATAGTAGTGTAACTGAGAGGTCTGCAGACAGCTACATAGCGGTCAAATGCCATGACAGTGAGGAGAACACATTCAGTGGAACCTAAAGTGAGGGACACATAGAGCTGTACCATACAGGCAGAGTATGTGATGGTCTTGGATGGTCCCTTCAAGTTCCACAATAGCTGGGGGATAATGCTGGTGGTGAGGCAAAGGTCAAGAAAGGAGAGGTTTGTGAGGAAGAAATACATGGGTGTGTGGAGTTTGGTGTCCAGGCAGGAGACCAGGATAATGACTGTGTTGCCCACAAGGGTCAGAAGATAGAATATCAGAACTACCATGAAAAGGATGATTTCCAACTGGGGCTTGTCTGAGAATCCGAGCAAAATAAAATCTCCCCGAGAGGTTTCATTGTTTTCTTCCATCAGTCCTCCAAGGGAAAAGAGAAAAGTGAGCATTAGGAATTCAATCTAGGGAAATAGCATTATACTATTTGTACGATATTTGAGATGAATACTTAGGTGAGGTTTTTAACTAGTGAAGTTACACTGAGAAGACAATAAGTAATGAGTGAAAAGATAGTGTTAAATACACAGGTATTGCTTTGTGTCATCATTTTTCATCTCAATAAACAATTGGATTTAATTACCTGATCAGAGTGATATATGGTCAGACACAAGCAAGTTTCAATATAGAGGAAAAGAAAATTCTTTCTGTAGCAACTGATATGAGTATTTACCACAAAATATTTTATCTCTTTCAGCTGATAGAAAAATGTTAGTGGACTATTTATGTAAAAGTAAAAATGCCCTCACAAACTTAGATATGCATACATTTTTTGAAACATGTAAACACAAGACGTTTTAGACACAAATCAAGGTAAAATTCATTTCTACTGACTCATTTGAAGACAAGGCATTCACATCTAATAATATCATGAGAAGGAAAACACTTGTTTGTAAGCTCATTTTACATTGTTCTGTTTAATATTAAAAATAAGCCAGATATTAATATATTCTGTCATACCTTTTTACTTACTATTTTATGATATTATAATCTGTGCCCTCCAAATTTTGCTCTCTCAACAGCACCTTTGAATCAATTTCTTTTAGAAATAATGAACTCTCAATCTGTTGTTTTTTCAGATGCATTTATATTTCAAAAAGTGTAATTGTATCTGAAATGGGGAGAATAAAGTCTAAAAATTTAAATACTGAAGCTCAGTGCATAGATGTTTATATCTAATTGAGAATTTTCCTTGGAGAAACCTGAATATCTAGAAATATAGACTTCCACATTCTATATAATCCTAATTCTGTTTAACATAAAATGTTAATTTATCTCAGACTGATGTGTTTTAGTCAGTAAAGTAGCAATTACCAATTTTCTAATTTGATGTCAAATTTCAAAATTGCATAATTTTGTAGGACGCTAGATTTGGAAGCAAATTTAAAAATAAAATTTTAATTTATTTCTCTTTTCAGGAGCTTAAATACAATATTCATTAAGTAATGTGTTTATGGACATCAAAATGGAGAATCAAAAATAATTTTAAAACTATTGAATTGGGGGGAGAAATTACCCAAGCAATGTATGTACATGTGACTAAATGAATAATTTAAAAAAACTATTGAGTTGATAATTATTTTGTTTTATTTTAATTATTGAGATCATTTTTGGTTTATAAAACTTCTTATCTCATATTATTTCTTATAATATTTATTTTTCCAACATTTTTGAGCTGTAATTGACAAATAAGTATGCTTATCGTGTGCAATATGATGTTCAATACATATACATTGTGAAATGGTTATCACAGCCATCTAATTCATTTCACATGGGAGAATAACATTAGTGTAGGTGATTATGAGTCTACTAGAATCACAAGTGATATCAAAATCATCTAATTACTCTTCTCATATCTACCTAGTAAGATCCTCCAAAATATTTTAAGACATTTGGTTTATATGGAATTATCGTAAGAGTGCCTTCTATTACTACCTATTACATTTTGTTCTGATTATGCTGAAGAGTAACTCTAATCTGAAGAGAACAAGTTTTTACATTGCAGGTTAAATGTGTAGGCATTTACCTTCTGTAAATTCAAGTCTGACTTGTGGCTTGAATGGAGTCCATGAATATAATACAAGGAGAGTGACTAGACATTAGTGTGTATGTGTGTGTGTAAAATGCACATAATTTTCAACCCAAAATAGAATTGTGAAAGGTTACCTTTTCCATTTCTTTTTTTAAATTTTTACTTTATCATTTTTACATTTACTTACATGTGTCTACATTATTTGGCCCTTCCCCTATTTCACCCTCTCGTTATCCCATTTTGCTGCAGAAAAACATAAAAGACAATAAGAAAAACACAGCGGTTTTGCTAGTTTAAGATAAAGATAGCCATACAGGGAGATTCCTTGTGTTGTCTCCATGCATATGTGTATTACAACCCAAATTGGTTCATCTCTACTAGATTTCTTCACTACTTCCTAGTCCCCTTCCCATAGTAGCATCTGCCAGTTTAAGATTGCTATTTTTGCTCCTATACAGTGAGCATATCAACTACATTCAAGTTTTTGGTTTCCTTCCCTTTCCCTATCCCTCCCGTGCATGGTCTCCTCTTAGTGTGTGAACCCATGTCCAATAATATTACTAAACAAAGGCTATAAAATGCTGTTAAAAGAAGGAAGAATTGTATAAAAGTAAATCTCTTTTCTTTTGACCAAAACGTCAAGAACTTTCTTCCTCCTGAGCACTTTTTTTTCTGATCCTCCTTGTGGTGTGAACAATGATTATCTTTAATGAAGATGCACAGAGCTTGGATCTCTGAAAGGATTCCTGTTGGATCCATAGGAGAGACACAGTGAATCAGGGAAGTAGCTGATTGAGACACTGCTGACCCATAGGATTTGCAGGCAACTCAAGAGAGACTTAGACATGGTGATAAGATACTAAGACAGGTTACTTAGGGATGGGCACATGGCTCATGCCACTAATCCCAGGTACTTAGGAGGTGGAAATTGGGAGGATTGCGGTTTCCTGCTAGCCCAGGCAAAAAAAAAAAACTACAGAAAAACCATACCAACAAACAAGTCTGGCATAGTGGTACATGGAAAGTGAAAGTAGGAGGACCACAATCTAAAGCTGGCTGAGGAAAAATCAAGACCCTAACTGATAAATAAAGCAAAGCAAAAAGGAATGTGGATGAGGCTCAAGAAGTGTGAGACCTGAGTTCAAAACCTCAGTACCATAGAAAAGATTACTTACATTCTCTAGGTCATGTCCCTCTCCTTTTTACAATTACCAGCATGTAGAGAATGGCAATGGCAATGGGACTTAGCATCTGCATTAGAGTTTCTCTCCTGGAGTGAATGTTACTGCCCAATACAGCGAGCTTGATGAAAGCAAATATTTCCTCCTCTATTATCCTTGGAGAAAATGAAAAATACATAGAGATTCTTCCAAGACTTTGGGGAACAGCACATTCAAACCATTAATTAATATGGAGTTGATTAGTGCAGAGAACTTTGTTTTCTCAAGGAAGAAACATAAAGGAAGGTATTTCTCAACAGGATACACGATGTTTGTCCTGCCAGACAATATCATTGGCAAATTCTCTCACCCACACTCAGATCCCTACATTGCATATGTTCTTATATTCATTGCTATAGTTGAAGAAAAATCAAAATAAAACAAGGTCTTTGCTTTTTGAGTTAGCTATATTATTTGGACAATGGATTTTTCCAAGCCAGTTATCTTTTTGAATATTTTTCAATGTCAATAATAGTAACTATAACAAGACTGTATCAACAATGCTTCATCATTTATTTGAATAAATTATACATTTACAAACATTAGATTTCTTTGAAATTTTATTAGAAATTATAAACTGATGAGACAAAATATTTTTTAATTAAATGTAAGCCTTATAATTAATAATTTAAATATATGCACATATTGTGATATAGTTTAGCGACTATATGTTGTAAGCTGCAGATATAATTTTAAATTTTATGGAGTTAAAAAATCCATCTATTTCCTATGGCCTCAATAAGCAAGAGTTTCCAATCCACTCATTCCAATTGAGTGATTAGTTTTGTCTTATAATCAACTGGAGAAAAAGGTACATACTACCATGGCTTTTTATTTGCTTTACAAATATCTTCTGAATCTCAACTTTATACAAGTATTTGTCTATATTTTATCCCTAGTCTTCAAGTTAGAGTCGTAGTTTGCAGTTAAATGTCTATGTAATTTACTCTTTCATGTATATTTCAGTTAAATTGATGATTCAGAAATCTAGTATTATGAGTAATTACTATCCATTGTGTTAGTGGATTATCATTTGATCCATTGTATGATGCATTGAGTTCATCACTGATTTTACATACTAGTGATATGAGATGTTATTTCAAAGTCGTTTCAAAGTGTTCAAAGCTTATGAATCTTTCAGTGACATATTTCCCAGATGCTGATTGCATCTATTAGTGCAAATTGTATTGCTTCTGCTACTCTTGCTTTCTCTATGTTTTAGTTTCACATGACTTACACACATTTTTAAACTATACCCAATTATTATTTTAACATTTTATTTAGTAATATTTTTAAAATAGGGGTAAATAATTGTGATCAGTGTGGGAAACTGTGACTTATTCTTGACATATTGGGAATTTTCTAATATTTCTCTAATGAAAAGGAGAGTAGATTTTGTCTTGAGATAAACATTTTCACTTTTTGAGTAAGTTTCCCTGTTGTTTCTTACTATGTCTCATAACTTCTAAGACTCAGTAAAATATTGTGATTTTAGTCAATGAATTTGCATCAGTTGGAATCCAATTCTAGAACACAGATGAAATCAAATAAATAAATATACCCTATACAATTTATTTTAAAATACAGGTATAAATATAAAGAAGTAAAAGATTAAAATGACAATGCAATTGTGTACATAATAAAACAAAATATACATCTATGTAAATTGTCAAGTACAAATTCTTTACTTCAAATCTGCATTTGAACTTCATTGTACTAGGAAGCTACAGAGGGAAAAAGGATGAAAGTTGGAAGAGAAGTAAAAATATAGAAACAATATAAAACCAGAGAATATCCTTGCACTGATCATAGAAACAATATAAAACCAGAGAATATCCTTGCACTGATCATTGTAATAATATGACACACAAGCACAGGAGTGTGATGTTATATTTGGATGTATAGTGGTCCCAAAATTCATGTGCTAAAGGCTTTGTGTTGACAGTTGATAGGACCTGTGGAAGTGATTGGATCATAACAGCTCTGACTTCATCAATGAATTAATGTACTTATGGAGTCATTTGGTGGCATTGTTGAGCGGTAGTAGAGACATAGGAGGTGGGGACTGTTTAGACGAAGTAAATCACTGGGGGCATGTCTTTGAAGGGTATACCTTCCGCCCTCCCCCTCCCCCTCCTCTTCCGCCCTCCCCCTCCCGCTCTTCTCTCTCTCCCTCTCTCTCTCTTTCTCTCTCTCCCCTCTCTCCTTCCTGGCTACCACACCATGATGTAGGAAAATTTTCTCCATCATATCCCTCCTCCATGATGCTCTGCCTCATCTCAGCTAAGGAATCAGCTGACTATAGACCAGAATCGCTGAAATCATGAGCCAAAATAAATCCTTCCTCCCTCAAATTATTTATCCCAGATAATTTGTCACCATGACAAAAAAACAACTAACTCATATGACTAATATTTCTTCCCCTGAGGTCCTAAAACTTCTGACTGAAAATGAATAGCAACATAAGGATAAGTACACTGGAAGAAATATAGTAACAAATGTCTATATTAATAGAATATTAATCGTGATAACTACCTTAAATTCTATTTAAGGAGTAAATGTTTGAGTACATGAAAAGAAGACTTGTCTTATATTTTAAGTATCAAAATCCCACTGTAATTTTCTGTAATTGGCATAAATCTACATTATATCTGGAATAAAATGCCAAAATATTCTCCTTTAGGAAAAGGAGAGCAGGAGATGCTACTGGCACAAGAAATGAGGTGGAAGTAAAGTTCATATCATAAAATCCAAACTGTTTTAATACTAGAGTATTTTAAAATAATACTGTATTTTTATAATATTAAATCTTTTTATTGAATAATAAGAAATACACTTCTATTTATGTAAGTCATTGTCATAGACTATTTTCATAAAAAATCATATGACATGACATGAAAGTAGATACTATGCACAAATAATGTCTAAGACTTAAGTATCATTTCTACTTAAGTCAGTCTCATATCATCTTACCTAGTCCTGTTTCAAATTTCCATGGAAAATAATATCCCTGGTTCACAAGTGGAGAAAAGGAAGCTTAGGGAGGTGACTTGGCTCTTCCTTCAAAAGAAATAAGCACCTCACTCAGGATTTGGCTCTATGATTTTCTGGCTTTGAGTCATGAAAGCAGAACCCACAATTTAAGAATGATGTATAAAATGGGAAAGGCATGAGGCTTATCACAATGGTTCATATTAGGGGCCATCATTTTATGAAGATCAATAAAAAACGAAAAACACTATGTGCAAATTATCTGTTTTTGGAAACTCAGCAAATAAAATTTAAAATGGATTATAATACTATCTCATTTTCAAGTCTGAGAGAGAAGGAGGAAGAGAAACTGAAAGAGAGAGAAAACCCAGATCACTTATGAATTTCTTTGAGAGTAATCATGTTTGTCTGCTACGAATGTCTAAATAATACTGAAGAATCTGTTGTTTAAACAATAAAAATTTATTTCCCACAGTTCTGAAGGCTGGAAGTCCAAAATATGATGCCAGCAGGTCTGTTTTCTCCTAAAGTCTCTCCTCAGGACTTGCTGAGCTTCCACATGACATTTTCTCTATGTATACACATCTCTCTTGTCACTTCCTATAAAGAAATGAGACTTAATGAATTATGATCCTGCTCTCATGACTTCATTTAATTTTAATTACTTCTTTAAAAATCTTATGCCCAAATATTGTCATACTCAGAGTCATAAGAATTGAGGGAGACACAATAAGCCCATTACACTCTATCCTCCATTTTCCCCAAATTCATGTGTTATAAAAGGGATGTGAGAGCATAGGCTTCAGGAGAAATAAAATCTTAAGACTTTCATTTTGACTTCTAGACTCTGAAACAATGAAAAAATTAATTTCTGTTGTTTAAGCCACCTATTGGTTACAGCAGTACAAGCTGACTAAACACAGGTTTTGGTAACAGAAAGTAATAATACCTAAAAGTGTAGAGGTTCCTTTGGAACTGGGAAAGCAGGAAGAGTTCTAAGGTACATTTTAGGAAAAGCCTAGATTGCCTTGAAGACACTATTGGTAGAAATATTGACAATAAAGGTGATTTTTTAAGTTTCAGTTGTAAATGGGGAGTGTGACATTGAAAACTCAAGAGTTTATCCTTGTTTTAAAGTTTGAGAAACCTCTTTGAACACTGACTTTGGAATTAATAATGTAAGACAGGACTGTAAAATAGATACGGTAGGGATCAAATCCTAAGCCTATTCAGGACAGTCTAAATAGAACACAATTTTCTCTTTTCAACATATATTTGCAGTATAATCCTCATAATTTCTCACATAGCTAGGCATTCAATATGCTTGTCTTGTGCTTTAATTATGCAATGAGTATGAATTTAAATTTATTTTTTGTTTTATAAGTCATGACATATCTTTCATAGGAAAATTATTTGTTACTTGTGGACAGTACTACCTTCTTCTAATTCCTACAGTGCTAAATATACTATGGTTCATAAGTTATTATTGATTGAACTAAAATGAATAAATTGCTGATACATTAATTTATAACCTATCCATTTTTGTTCACACATTTTTATCTAAGATATCATTCTTGTAGGGAATGGAACACAGGGTTATTTTCTTTCATATGAACTTATTATTGATAGAGTTTGTATGTGAAGAACTAAGCAAGCATGTTGTAAAATTGAAAAAAAATAAGAGAGGATAGTAGAGGAAAATAGATGACTCAGATATGCAAGATAAACATGAGAAAAATATAAATATGGATAACTATACAGGTAAATACGGGATAATTCTGGTGTAGCTTTTCAGAAAACTTTGCCAATCATGGCCACATGTGATAATAGTTACAGTGAGTGAATCCACATTTTAGGTAGGGAGGTGAACTAGATGACTAAGTATAAGGTGTGTTTCAAAATGTTTGGTTAGAGTATCTTTTAGACTTTGAGTTACATGTTAGTGTGAGAAATACATTCCCCTCCATACTCTGGCAATGGGAAATCTCAGAAATCAAAGCAAGAAATAAATTACAATTGTGTCACAATCTTTAATATTTCTGCTATGTCAGAAAAATTACTTCACAGTACATTAATTACCTTGGCTTGTATATAAAAACGTGCATGTTTACGTAAAGCAAGTAACAAAACTATTTTAGATGTCAAAATCAGAATTCACCTGATTTTGCAAAAGAACTTATTAAAGTGTTAATAGTCACTAATGACTACTCAGAAAATTTAAGCCTGGAAAACATATGTATCTCCCTCATCAAGAGTACTAAATCATACATTATGATCACCACTAAAGAAAATCAACAGTTTATTAATGATAAATGATACTTACTGAATCCTGATTAAGTGCTGTTGCTAAAAACACAACAAATATTTGAGGGTTACTTCATGTTAGAAATGAACTAACAGAGACTTTGGTCTCTCCTACTTCAAATACTGTCCTCTTTTTAATCACACTATAGTGTAAGTCCTTTTGGAAGTGATACCTTCAACTTTGTTACCATCATTAAAAAACAAATATGCCACACTTTTATAACTGAGAAAATAAATCACTTATTTTCTGTAATTACAAAGAGAAACATTGTAACTTATTTTTGTCATATTTTCAAATTATTTTTTCATTCATATACAAATAAAAGTGGATAAACAGTTACAGAATGAGAAAAAAATTCATTATATATAATTGAAAATAATAAGCCTACTTTCGATCACCTGATGGGGAATAATAGGAGAGGAAGTACAGAATATTAAAAACAGGCTATTTAGGCTGCATTTAAGTTTTTAATTATTATAATGGGATTACCCATGGGTAATTTCATTACTTTTTTATTCATAATCAAATGTGAATGAAAAGAAACCAATGAAACTTATACTACCTCAAGGAGGAACCTGTGTAATTAAAATCCAAATCCTCTAATCTTTCCACCATTCTCCACAAGGCAGATGATAGCATCCTATTGTGATAAATGGGAAAAGCTTACTAGAAAATGGTCATTTTCAGAAACTGGTAGAATGAGAACAGAAAGGAAAATGTAGAGTCATCAAGGACAATTGTTGTAAAGCATATTATAAAAATGGTAAGAAAAGAAGAAATAAAAGGTGAAAAAAAGGGTGAAAGAAGTAAAGAAAGGAAGAAAAACTGAAATGAAATGAGGAGCAGTAATGTTACAAACATTAAAGGGTTGGGGGGCGTATTGCCTCTCATAGGACTCAAAGGAATCTGGGAAGAGATTGAAAAGGGTAGTTAGTTCTGAAGCCTAGTGAGACACAATAATGCATAGTATATAGATTACAACTGTGTCCTAAATGCTGGTGAAGTTCTCAAGTGATTACACAAAATTATCTTTAGGATCCATTTGACATAAAAATTGGACAGTGTGTGTACTCTGCTTCTTATTTATGTACCTCAGTTTCTGTGAAATAGTCTTCCCAGAGAACCTTTGATCTTTTTATTCCTGTGTGTCAATGAGGGGATTAAGGGGTAGGGTGAAGACTGTATAGAAAAGTGAGATGTATTTCCCATGAGTGTGGGCATAAGAACTGTTGGGCTGGATATAGATAGCTGTGCTACTCCCTTAGAATGTGGATACTACTATTAAATGGGATCCACATGTCCCCAGCACTCTGTGCCAGGCCTGAACTGACTTGATCCTCATAACTGCCTTAATTATGTGTCCATAGGACATCAGTATCAGTGCTAAGGGCAAGAGGAGCAAGACCAATGAAACAATGAAGAGCTGGACCTCATTAGCATGGATGTTCACACATGCAAGCTTAATCATGGAGGGTACCTCACAGAAGAAATGGTGAAGCCACCAGTGTCCACAGCAAGGAAGCTGCAGAGTGACAGTGCCTTGGATGAGGGCATTCCCTATTCCACTTAGCCATGCGACCCCTGCCAGAGCCCGGCACAGCTATGGGTTCATCACAGCTGGGTAGTGGAGAGGTTTGCAAACTGCAGCATAGCGGTCAAAAGCCATTACAGCCAGGAGAACACATTCAGTGGAGCCCAGTGCCAAGGACACATACAGCTGAATGGCACAACCAAGGCATGTGATGGTCTTGGCTGGTCCTTTGAGGTTCCACAGCAGCTGAGGGACAATACTGGTGGTAAAACAGATGTCAACTAGGGAGAGGTGAGTGAGGAAAAAGTACATGGGTGTCTTGAGTTTAGGGTTTATGGAGGAGATCAGAATAATTACTGTATTTCCCACCAGGGTAAGCAGATAGGACATCAAGACAACCATGAAGAGTATCCTTTCTAGCTGGGGCTTCTTTGAGAAGCCCACCAGAATGAATCTTCCATGGTACTGCTATTTGTCATACCCATTACATTGTGTAGACAAGAATGAAAACATTACAAGAATTAAGAGAGTCACAATATTGATCCTTATAAAATTACTCATTGAAATACTGACTCTGAAATTACAGTGACCTAAGGCATAGATTTTGTTACAGTGTCTTCCAGAAGATTCAGCAGATTATGCTGAAGAAAAAACACTCTCCAGAAAGGCACATGGAGACTGTCATAGACAAAGGCTCTTCCTGCATGAAAGCTACTAGAAGCTGAGAGGGAAATTTGTCATAGAAGGAAATGAAACAAGAAAAAAATGGAAATGAGTAAAATGTATTTGGTCCTTTATAGCTGATGAGAAATCATTCAAATTAAATGGAAAAATTCAGCATCTTTGATGTTTAGTATAAAACATCATATATTTATATATAAATAGCATCTCCATTCTTTACATATTACTTTGAACTGGGCATATTTCTGAGGATTTTCTTCATATGAATAAGAGGTTCTAGAGATTATAGAGGCTATTTTTGCTGTAGTTTTAACCATTTTTCTATTAAGATCATAGCATATCTGAATGTTTAATCAAAGATGCTGGGGCTTGTGGAGTGACTAAGGTGGTAGAGTGCCTGTCTAGTAAGCATGAAGCCCTGAAGTCAAACCCCAGTACCAGCAAAAAAAGTTAAATGTTTAATCAAGTGTGCACATAGTTTCATAAACATTATTTTTAGGGATTAGTTAACTCATTAATCTACCAGATTATTTTGGATTTGAATTCATGCAGTGCATTCAAAACAACCCTCCTCCAACCCTCCTTCTTCTTTGGTGAGTGGTGTTTGGGAAGGGAAGCAGTTTTTTAGTCCAATATTTTGGATGAAAAGATAGGTGAATCAGTATGGAAGGAGAGGGAAACAACATAAAAAGTGGGCTCGTTAGTGATATGAAGGTGACTTCCTCAATGTGCATCAAACCTTCATAGGATTTTTTCCTTCTAGAAGACTGAACTGACAGCTTAAAAAAAACTTGAAATAGTTATAAATGCAATAGTTAAAATATATTTACTGGCTCAATACTTATACCCAAACACTGTATCTACATCTCATTTTTAGAAAAATAGACAATTTTTAAAGCACTAGCAAAAAGCACTCAAGCCTTTAAATTCTTCCCCAACAATAACTTCATATTCTGTAATTGTTTTATTACTTCTGGTGAAAATTAATAATTGGAATAAAATATATGAAATAATTCTCAAATACTGCTGCCATATAAGTCATTTCATTTATCGTGTAAAACTGTTACAGAACTCAGTGAAAATGATGTCATGGAAAGGGCCAGGTAAGGGATCTGGATGACCAATAACCAATAACTTTATGAAGTCCTGAGTAGTCTCTCAAAATAGAGAGAGGAGAGCACAGTAATAAAAAGAGGATGTGAAGGAAATATGTGTGTGTGTATATATATGTAGACATATATGCATATAATTATATATATTTAATATAACACATAATATAGTTCTAATTCTAATACACTCATAGTTATACATATATGCATGCAAGCACAAGTATCTACATTACATGCATGACTTTCCATTTTCTCCTTTTACTTCTATCAGAGGAATAAAATAAAGGTAGATATACCGTTCTTGTTCTAATCCTGCTCATGAAGACCACGCCCATCCCAATCAAATGAGATTTTCTGAAGTATTTTAAATACACAACCAACCTCAAGAGAATGTGATGAGAGATCCATTCAAGTCAGGGATCAGATACTTTTTCATCAGAATATGTTCGTTTTAGGTTTTCAGAAGAACTCTATTTCATTTTGATGCAAAATTTAACATTGCACTGTTCAATATTGTCTCCTTTTACCTGGATGAGATTCTTAAGTCAAAAAACTTGTCAAAAGTTAAGAATCATGCACATGGTATAGATTTTAAATCAATGAATAAATAGTGGTAAATTAGTTAAAACACAAAAAGAGTTTTATATTTTTGATACTTATAATCGAACTTTGAAGCAAAATGGAAATTTAAGCAATGGAGGCCAAACTGCTATTACCTGGAACAGACAAATTAGTGCCTGAGGACCTTGCATTGGTTGTAGGGGCTGTTTTGTGAGACTGGAGATCCCTGAAGATCAGAAAATCAAGAAAGACTTGAGAGGACAAAGTCCACTGAATCCAAGAATGTCCCAGGGACATGGTTTTCCCAATATGACAATTAACCTTAGGCTCTGTAGCATCCAAGCTGAACTGTCCCAGGAGATCTTTCTGAAAGATATTCTTTTAACTCTTCAATCTTTCAATATTGTATAAACATAAACAAAGCTGAAAAGATATTTAACTTCTGCCTTCATAACCTCCCAATGTTGACATTTTTTTTGTTTCAACTGTTTTCATGTTAAAATTCCATCAGTAATCTAGAATATATGTATTTGTGCACATATAATAAATACATTCTCTTGGTGCTAATTTTAAAAAACCTCTTTTTGTTGTTGTGCTGGATGGAGGTCATTAGCATTTACAAAGGTTTTTGCAATGTATCAAATATATCATATTTGAGTTCACCCCCTCCCTTCTCTCCTTCATCTCCCCTTCCCTGATTCCTGGAAAAGTTTCAACAGGCATCATTTTTGCATTTACATACATGGTGTATACATTACTTGGATCATATTCATCCTTCTACCCCCTTTCCCCACCATCTCCCCTCTCCCACCATTGCCACCCACCTGTCCCCTCACAACCTGTACCACACTTCTGTTTTCTGATTTCATAGAAGAAAAAACATAAAATATAGTAAGAGAAACATGACGCTTTTGCTAGTTTGAGATAAAGATAGCTACACAGGGAATTTCCTTGTGTTGTTTCCATGCATGTATGTATTATAACCCCATTTGGTTCATCTCTTCTAGTCCTCTTCACTCCTCCCTAGTCCCCTTGCCATGGTTTCCCTGGCCAGTTGAAGATTTCTATATTCATTCCTGTACAGTAAGCATATCAACCACATTAAAGTTTTTGGTCCCCTTTCTTTATCCCTCCCATGTGCTACCTCCCTTTATATTACCAGTGTCCCATAATATTGCTGCATTTGTTTTAGGTCTATAATCCACATATGTAGCTTTGGCCTTATGAGTCTAACTTCACTTAAGATGTTCTTCAGTTCCATCCATTTTCCTGTGAATGACAAAATTTCATACTTCTTTGTGGCTGAGTAAAATTCCATTGTATATAAATACACATTTTCTTAATCAACTCATCAGTTAGCAGAATATCTTGGCTATTTCCCTAGCTTATTGTGAGTAGTGATCCAATAAACATGGATGTGCAGGTGCATTTGTTGTAACCTGAGTTACATTCCTTCAGGTGTATCCTTAGAAATGGTATTGCTGAATCATTTGGTAGGTTTACTTTTAAGTTTACTTTTAAGAAGCCTCCATATTGTTTTCCGTAGTGTCTTACTAGCTTACATTCCTACCAGCAGTACATGAGGTTCCTTTTTCCTGCATCACTGACAACATCTGTTGTTGGTGGAGTTCTTGATGGAAGCTATTCTCACAGGTACAAGCTGGAATCATAGTATGTTTTTTCATTTGTATTTCCTATATAACCAGGGATGGTGATTATTTTTTCATGTGTTTTTTAGCTTTCTTCCTTTCAAAAAGTTCAGTTCAGTTGCCCATTTCTTTATTGTGTCATTGATTTTTTGGGAGTTTTATTTCTTGAGCTCCCTATGTATTCTAGTTATCAGTCCCTTGTTGGATGCATAGCTAGCAAAGATTTTTTTCCCATTCTGTGGGTGGTCCCTTCAATTTACAGACCATTTCTTTTGTTGTACAGAAGCATTATAATTTCATGTAGTCCCATTTGTCCATCCTTTCCCTTAGTTGCTGAGCCACATGAGGTCTACTGAGGAAGTCCCTGCCTATCCCTATTGCTTCCAGTGCATTCCCTGCTCTATCCTCCACTAACTTCAAGATTTCAGGTCTGATATTAATGTCCTCAATCCATTTTGAGTTGATACTTGTGCAGGGTGACAAACATGGATCTAGTTTCAGTTTCAGGCACATATCCAGTTTTCCCAACAACATTTGTTGAAGTGGCTGTCTTTTCTCCATCATTTATTTTTAGTGCCTTTGTCAAAAATAAGTTGGGTATAGTTGTGTGGATTCATATCCAGGTCCTCTATTCTGTTCCACTGGTCTTCATGTCTGTTTTTGTGCCAGTACAAAGCTATTTCTTTGTAATATAGTTTGAAGTTGGGTATTGTGATACCTCCAGCATTGTTTTTTTTGCTGAGTATTGCTTGGATATTCACAGTCTCTTATGTTTACAAATGAATTTTAGGGTAGATTTTTCAATCTTCTTGATGAACGTCATTGGGATTTTGATGGGAATTGAATTAAACATATAGATTGCTTTGGTAGTACATCCATTTTTACTGTGTTGATTCTACCATTCCATGAGCATGGGAGATTTTTCCACCTTCTTAGTCTTTCTCAATCTCTTTCTTCAGGGGTTTATAATTTTCCTTGTAGAGGTCATTCACATCCTTTGTTAAGATTACTCCTAGGTACTTGATTTTTTTTGAGGCTATAGTAAATGGAATTGTTTTCATATATTCTTTTTCAGTTTGTTCATTATTAGTGTATAGAAATGCTAATGATTTTTCTATGTTGATTTTATATCCTGCTACTTTGCTATAGCTATTGATGATGTCTACAAGCTTCTGAGTAGAGTTTTTTGGGTCTTTAAGGTATAGGATCATGTCATCTGCAAATAGGGATATTTTGACAGTTTCTTTACCTATTTGTATTCCTTTTATTCCTTCTTCTTGCCTAATTGCTCTGGCTAGGAATTCCAGTACTATATTGAATAGGAGTGGGGATAGTGGGCATCCTTGTCACATTCCTGATTTTAGAGGGAATGTTTTCAGTTTTTCTCTGTTAAGTATAATGCTGGCTGCAGGTTTTTCATATATAGCTTTTATAATGTTGAGGTACTTTCCTTCTATTCCTAGTTTTCTTAGAGCTTTTATCATGAAATGGTGTTGGATCTTATCAAAGGCTTTTTCTGCATCTATTGAGATGATGGTTTTTGTCTTTGCTTCTGTTAATATGGTTTATTATGTTTATTGATTTTTGTATGTTGAACCACCCCTGCATTCCTGGGATGAAGCCTACTTGGTCGTGGTGAATAATCTTTTTGATGTGCTGTTGAATTCGGTTTGCCATTATTTTGTTGAGGATTTTTGCATCAATGTTCATTAAGGAAATTGGCCTACAGTTCTCCTTTTTGGAGGTGTCTTTGCCTGGTTTTGGGATAAGTGTAATACTGGCTTCATAAAATGTGTTGGGCAATTTTCCTTCCCTTTCTATTTTGTGGAACAGTTTAAGGAGGATTGGTATTAGTTCTTTAAATGTCTGATAGAATTCAGCAGAGTCTCCATCAGGTCCTGGACTTTTCTTTCTTGGGAGACTCATTATTGCTGCTTCAGTTTCATTTTGGGTTATAAATCTATTCAGGTGATTAATGTCCTCTTGGTTTGGGATGATCATAATTATCTAGAAATCTGTTTCTTCAAGATTTTCAAATTTATTAGAATATAGGTTCTCGAAGTAGTCTCTGATGATTTCCTGGACTTCCATGGTGCTTGTTGTTATCTCCCCTTTTGCATTCCTGATTTTACTGATTTGGGTTTTTTCTTTCCTCATTTAAGTCAGGTTTGCCAGGGGTCTGTTGATCTTGTTTATTTTTTCAAAGAACCAACTTTTTGTTTCATTAATTCTTTGTATGGTTTTTTTGGTTTCTATTTCGTTGATTTCATCTCTTATTCTTATTATTTCTCTCCTCTGTTTGTTTTTGGGATTTGCTTGTTCTTATTTTTCTAGGAGTTTGAGATGTAACATTAGGTCATTGATTTGAGATCTTTCTGTCTTTTTAATATATGCACTCATGGCTATAAACTTTCCTCCCAGGACTGCCTTAGCTCTGTCCCATATGTTCCTGTAGGTTGTGTTTTCAATTTCATTAACTTCCAGGAACCTTTTAATTTCCTCTTTTATTTCATTGATGACCCATTGATTATTGAGCAATGTGTTGTTCAGTTTTCAGCTCCCTGCATGTTTTTTTGTTATTTTTGTTGCTGAATTCTAGTTTTAATGCATTGTGGTCAAATAGAATGCATGGTATTATTTCTATTTTCTTATGTTTGCTGAGGCTTGCTTTGTGCCCCTAGGACATGATCAATTTAAGAAGGTTCCATGGGCTGTTGAGAAAAATGAATTTTGTGTAGAAGTTGGATGAAATGTTCTGTAGACATCAACTAGGTCCATTTTCTCTATGGTATGTTTTAGATTTAGGATTTCTTTATTGATTTTTTGTTTGGCTGACCTATCTATTGGTGATGGGGGGGTATTAATGTCTCCCACTACTACTGTGTTGGAGTTTATATATGCTTTTAGGTCCTTCAGGGTATGTTTAATAAAATTGGGTGTGTTGACATTGGGTGCATATAGGTTGATAATTATTATTTCCTTTTGGTGTATTTCTCTTTTATTAGTATGGAATGTCCTTCTTTATCTCATTTGATCAATGTAGGTTTGAAGTCTCCTTTGTTCGAGATAAGTATTACTACTTCTGCCTGTTTTCAGGGTCATTATCTTGCCTTTCATCCTAACCAGTGCTTGTTTCTGTCAATGAGATGGGTCTCCTGTAAGCAAGAAATTGTTGGATCTTCCTTTTTAATCTAGTTTGTCAAACGGTGTCTTTTGATGGGACAATCAAGTCCATTAACATTCAATGTTAGTATTAATAGATATGTGGTGATTCCTGTCATTTAGTTGTCTTAGTTGTTTAAGGGCTTGATGGTGTGTAGTTAAGTTGATATTACTCTCTACTTTCTTGCCTTTTCTTCTCCTGTGTTTTGGTACTGCCTGCCCTTTCATGGTTATGTTGACTTTCACTTTCTGTGTGTAGAATCCCTTGCAGAACCTTTTGTAGTGGTGGCTTTGTGGTCATACACTGTTTTAGTTTCTGCTTATCATGGAAGACATTTATTGCTCCACTTATTTTGAATGATAGTTTCACTGTGTAGAGTATCCTAGGGTTGAAGTTATTTTCATTCTGTGCCTGGAAGACTTCACTCCATTGTCTTCTTGCTTTTAATGTTTCCATTGAGAAATCTTCTGTGATTTTAATGGGTTTACCTTTGTAAGTTATTTGTTTTTTCTCTATTACAGCCTTCAATATTCTTTCTCTATTCTCTGTGCTTGTTGTTTTAATGATAATATGTCGTGGAATAGTTCCATTTTGGTCAAATCTGTTACGTGTCTTGGTGGCTTCCTGTACCTGAATGGGCATAGTTTTCTCTAGATTTGGGAAATTTTCTGTTACTATTTTGTTGAATATGTTATGAATTCCTTTTGTTTGCACCTCTTCTCCTTCTTCAATACCCATGATTCTCAGGTTTGGTCTTGCATATTCCTTTCATAGGTCTTGAGTTGTCTAACATAGTTCTTCAGTTTTTCCTTTTATTACCATTTCATCTTTGAGTTCTGAGATTCTGTCTTCTGTTTATTCTAGCCTGCTGGACTGGCCTTCCATTTTGTTTTTCATTTCCATTTCATTCTTTTTTCTGAGGTTTTCCATATCTTGAGTCACTTCCTCTTAAATGTTGTCTATTTTCGTCCTGAGTTTGTTTATCTCTCTATTTATGATGATCTTTGTTTCACTTTGTTGTTTATATACTGCTTCTATAGTTTGTTTTATTTGTTCTTGAGCTTTCTCAAATTCTCTATTTTTGTTGTCTTGGAATTTCTTGAGTGTCTCCTGTAAATTTTGGTTGACCATATCCAGTCATCTCTATAAAATTCTCATTGATTACTTGCAGGATTTATTCTTTCAGATTGTTCTTGTGGGCTTCATTCGGTTCTTTGGCATAGTTTATCTTCATTTTGTTGGAGTCTGGATCTGGGCATCTGTTTTCTTCATTTCCCTCTGGTTTCTGTACTAATTTATTACTGGGGGGAGAATGGTTTCCCTCTTTTTCCCATCTTCCCGTCATTCCACTTGCTGCTGTTACTGTCCCTGTACTGTGTGTGATTTCATATTGTCTAGCTTGTAATAGTAAAAATTATGATATCTAGAATGGAAGGGTAAGAGGAGAAAGAAAGCAAAGAAGGTAGGGAAAAAATTGAAAAAGAGAATACAGAGCCAAAGAAATAAATAGGGATAGAAAGTGTACTAATCAACAGTGAGCTAAAGAGGCATTAGAGAGACAGAGAAAGAAAGGAAAGAAAAAAAAAATCCCAGGTTTAAATGCAATGAAGTTTCAGTCTTAATAATTCTGGTGTTACTCCTTTAGCATCCAGTCCTGGTGTTGATGTTTGAGTAGTAGCTCTGTCATTGTCTCATCAAAGGAAAAAAAAAAGAGCATATAAAACTATAAAAGAATAAAACTTTCAGGTCCAGAAACCACACCGTTTCAGTCTTAGTATTTGTGGTGTTGCTCATTCAACATCCAGTCCTGGTGTTGGTGTTTAATCAGTAGCACTGTAGTTTTCTTGCCAAGTGACTGGATCTGAAGACAACTCTGTTTGTCCTGCCAAGTGCCTGGATCTGAAGACAACTCTGTTTGAGGCTGCAGCTCACCTGCCACCTACTGTCAGCTGGCTGCTGCTGCAGGCTTTATTTATTGCAATTCACAGGGTTTGAGCCCTCACACTCACCTAGTCCAGCTTGCTTTGCTTATTTAGAGTTCTCCTGGACACCTATCCTTCTCTTTCTCCAGTGTAAAGTCCTGCTGGCTTATTTACAGTTGCAGGATTGTTTATTTACAGTTCACGTGGGGAATAGTCCCTCCCCCTCTCTCCCGCCAACGTGCAGCCCTTCAGCTACTGTTGGTAGACTTCCCTCTCCAAACTGTCTGGGTGGGGGTGGGGGTGGGCAGGGGTTGCTAAACCCACCTTCACTGGCGGTCTTGTTTATTTACCGTTCACATGGGGAACTGCCCATCCCCCTCTCTCCGGTGGAGCACGCCACAGGTCAGTGGCTGTTGGATGCCTTCTCCTCTCCAAGCTCTCTGGGGGAGTTCGCTAAACCTGCCTTCTCCAGCAGGCTTGTTTATTTACAGTTCGTGTGGGGAAGTGCCCTCCCCCTTCCTCCAGAGCTCGGGGCACCCTGCCCTTTTTGCTATGTGTCTTTTTTAGTTTCTTATTTATTATTCAGTTTATTTATTTATTTTTGTGGGGCAGGGGTCAGTCTGTCCAGGGGGCTATGCTGGTTTATCCCAAGGATGGCTGTGGGGATACCTCATGTCGCTTCTTTGCTCACCTGTTGGTCTGCATCTCCCAAGCAGGTTAGAAGCCAGTGCCTGGTGGCGCCGGAGCCCTCATGGTTTCTACATACATTGTGGTATGGGGAGGCTATGTGCAGGCTGGGGTTGCGGAGGTGTCGGAATTTTGCCTCTTCTTGGTGATTTTTTTCTGCCAGGTGTGTCTCCAGCATTTCAGCAAGATTTTTACTTTAAGGAACACATACTAGCTGCTTCCTCCCTCTAGTCGCCATCTTGGATTCTCCCTCAGAATATAAATTTTTAATGAAAGTTTATTTAGAGTTTTTAAAAGTATTTTATATACAAAAATAAACAATTCTGAAGGCTGCAGCTTCCTGTATTATTACATTGTGATAACATCTTGATCAAGAAAAAATATGAATAACACTCTAGAACAATCTTCATATCCACTTCCATGTGGTTTTTTTCCTTACCCTACATAACCATCACTATTATTTCTGAACTATGTATAAACAAATGCATATTTTTTTGTCTATGCTATCATTTATTTAGCATTATGTTTATGACATCTATTCATTTTGATGCTTTTTAACAGAACAATTTTGTATTGCTACATTGTATTTTGTTGTATGAATATGCCACAGCTTTAATGCACTGTAGTATTAATAGGTATTTGAGTGTTGAAGTTTTGTCTTTTATGAGTAATGCTGCTATGGATATTTTCATTTACATATCTATGCATACCTCTCTATAGATCTCTATCTAATCTATCTATCTATCTATCATCTATCTATCTTTCTACCTATCTAATCTTTGGGTGAGCAAAAATGTATTCTTTTGATAATAGTCTTGAAGTAGTATTTCTTAGTCACAAAGGATGCATGTGTTCACCTTTAGTAGACACCACCAAGTGTATGCCAAAGTTGTATTCCACACTATACTCCACAGGTAGATGCTCTACATCTATGCCCAAACCAAGTATTTGTTTTCCTTTTAGCTTTTGCCGTACTGGTAGTATGTATATGGTATCTTATTATGATTTTAATTTGTGCCTCTCCCAATGACTAATAAAGTTGACCAAATTACCTTATGTTTACAGGTCATTGAGAAATCTTACATGTGTAGTACATGTTCAAGTCTCTAGGCTTTTTCCAAATAGTATCTAGAAAGTGTCAGAAATTTGAAAAATAAAAGGAAGCATTCAAATACATCTGTATTAAGTACAACTAAGGCAACAAAACATGTAAGAAATCATAGCTTGTATACATGCTAACATGAAGTTAATGATATTATCAATTTTTTTAAAAAATCATAAATTTTGCCATATTGAACTTATACTAGAACTAAAGAATAAATAAATATAATTCTTGTGTGTGATCTGAAAGCAGACTTTTTAATAACTAGTATGAGAATATTTTATGGCTAAAAATCTCCTATTTTGCCATTTGGAAATGGTTATAAAAGTGACATTACATTCTAAAATTGCTATCCAGGAACATGGAAAGAATTCCTTCACAGTATGGGCAGCATAGATGAAAGAATAAGGAGGATTTTCTGCTTTAGTAGTACTTATGAGTCATCTCAGTATTACCATATTGATATCTTAATGCATATCAGACTTCTCTAGGTGTCAGGCACTATGTTTGCAGAGTCAGTACATGCATTGTCTTACTTACTTCTCACCATAGTATTAAGAAATTGGTACTATTATTCCATTCATAATAGATTTGGAAATTTTCCCATTTGGTGATTAAATAACTTGCTCTGGGAATTAGTCTGGTAGTATTCTACTGTTCATCATCTTAAACAACTTAAAACATTCTCCTAGAGCTCATAGAAATGTCCAATATCCTTCACATGATATATAAATCCTTCAGAGATTTGCTTCATTTTACTCTTCCAAGCATATTTCTCATGATTTAGGATTACATTTGTCCTTCTTACTACAATGGAGTGCTTGAATTCCTAGAAAGATCCATTTTTCTCAGTGTTTACTAATTAATGCTGCATGAAATATAAGAGAGGATTGAAAGAGGCTATGACTGGTTGGTTAAGACCTATTTGTGAAATAGATAAGTTGTAAGTTTGACTTTGAGAAGTAGATATCATTAATAAAGATTAATAAAAATCTGGAAACTAGTGTTTAAATATAAGTTAAGTGCAGGACAAATGACAGCATGTTGAGGAGATAAGAGACAAATTCAAACAAGATGGTAGAGAACCTGAGATCTTATGCTACTTTTGACTTTATTCTGTAATGATTTAGGAATCATTTAATATTAGAACAGCATAGTCATATATAGAAGAAAATTCCTATAGAATAATCAAAGTTATCACTGAAAATAATTAAAATATGAAAAGTTTGGAAATTTGGTCACAAGTATTTATACTTTAATTGCTTCAAAGAGTAGGGGGTAAACCACCTATGCTCTGTGGATCAGGTGTGAAGGTGTATGGTAAGGTTGAGAGTATATTATATACCCAAGGGCACCCACAGTCTTTAAGTGAAACTTTGCTTGACAAACCATTCATACTCTTAAATTTGTTTCAGCTCAGAGCTATGTATTTCTAATCATTTTGGGGGCCAGGATAGAGGATCTGAATTAGGACAGTGGTGGTATGGACAGAAGGAGGAGATGGAGAAATAGGATGTTAGAGGATAAGATGGAGAAGACTTTGGGTAAGGTAGATCTTAATATAATGCAGGACCCACAGTTAAAGAGTTCCTGCTGACTTAGAGGAGTTAATCAAAAAAAGGGGACACTGGGCATATTTAATAAATGTTGGTGGAATAGTCCTAGAAAGTGATCAGTGATATAAAGAAGATCATTAAATTGGTAAAGTGTATTCAGTTATTAGGATTGGAAACATATAAGTGCCATAAAAGTAGCTAGTAAATATTGAAAGAGTTTATGCAACAGGCTCTGAGTTAAACCCTAGCAGGATGATCACATTACCTATCACAACAACCAAGGAAATTTGAAAATCTTTAGTATGACTCTTGTAGAGGTCAGGAAACTGAGTTGACATAGCATACTCAAGTGCCTAAGTGCTACTTAGTTGATTAGCTTGGTAGAACTGGACTTTGAACCACCAATCGCCCCTCCCCACGTGGTTCCAAGGATCCAGATTCTTCATTGCAGGGACCACTGACAAGAAAGAGCTCTCCCACAGTGCCCTGCCACCCCCTTGGTGCCAACCTTCCAGAGGCACCTTGCTTGGGAGCCTGGGAACATCATTGTGAGGGGAGGCAGGGAAAGGATGCTGGAGCCTCTGGGGAGTTGGCTTTTGTACCCCTTCCTACCTCTCTTGCCCTGGAGTCCCCAAACCACAGCACAGCCAACTGGCTCAGAGATAATGGTGAACTGCTCCCTCTCTGTACGTCAATGCACAACTCTTCTGCCTGGTGACTGAAGCCTTGGAAATGAAGTTTGTGACGTCTTCGTGGCAACTGGCCAATGAAAAAGCTCCTGCCTGAGAAGCAGCCCTCCCCCATAGACTCTGCTTCTTCACACGTGGGGGTGAACAGTACTGTGGAGGCGCCATTTTGCGCTGTAGTGGAGCAGGAGGATTCTTTGAGTCCTTTGGGACCGCCGTTACAGTCCAACATCATTCACTTAGGAATGGCCTTCCTCTCGGCCAATGACCAGTCCTGGAGGACAGTACAGACCCCATGGAAGCCCCCCAACCTTCCCCGGAGCTCCCCTTTTTCAGACCCACCCAATTCTCGGAGTCTGTCCACCCTGTACTCCGCCCTCAAGAGGATTTCAAAGATGGAGGCGGCGGCTCCCTAAACCACTTTCCGTGTTCATCCGCCTCCATCCGAGGTCGAAAGGGGACGTCGCCCGCCCCGGCGGTCCCGACAGGAGGAGGGGACTCCCGCAGACCGGGCGCGGGCCGTATTGACGACGGCGCCCAGGATCGGGACTGGCTGGGTGTGAAGAGTGGGATTCCTCCGGTTCTCCGTCTCAGCTGGAGCCGCCGCCATTTTCTTGCAGTCCGCCTGCGGAGCGCGCCGTGCTGCCGGGAGTTCGCCGAGGAGACCGCTTCGTGCCGCCCGGCGGGGAGGTTGTCGCCTGGAGGGCCAAGGGCAGCGGCCTCCCCCCACTTCCCGGGTTATGCTGGGCCGGGCGGTGAGGGGAGCCGAGGCCACCCGGACTTGACCCGGCCGAGTGCAGCGCCCGTTCCCCGTGTCAAGATGTTGCAAAACGTAACTCCCCACAAGCTCCCTGGGGAAAAAATTCCCAAAAGGCCACAATAGTTGGTCAACTAGCTGCAATACCTGCACGTGGTGGTGACGAAGGCTCTATGGAAATACCCGTTGAATTGCATGGCCATTCTGGCAGCGTGTGGATGCTGTCAACGTGGGTCTGCTGGATCATCACAAGATTATCACACAGCCTATGGACATGGGTATGATTAAGAGGAGACGTTAAAACAATTATTCTTGGACTGCCTTTGAATGTATGCAGGATTTGAATGCTGTGTTTACCAACTGTTATAGTTACAAGCCAACTATGGTAAGATCCTGATGCCACAAACTCTGGAAAAAAAAAATCTTCCTAAAGAAAGTGCTATTGAAGGACTGACTGCAGGAGATCAAGGAGACACTTTGCTTTCCCAGGAAATGCTTGAAAGACATCTCTGCCCTCAGGCAATGCACGAAAAAGGCTATAAAAACCCAATCCCCACCCTGACCACTGGCACGAAAAAGGCTATAAAAACCCAATCCCTACCCTGACCACTGGTTTCCTGGTCCCCTGCAGTCCCCACTATACAGTCTTTCTCTACTCTATAAATAAAATCTTTACAATCTCTGCTGCTGGAGTCCGCCTGTGCCTCCATCCTCAGAGCAGGCTCAAGAACCCTGAGCACCTGAAATTCCTGTGCATGTCATCTGTCCATCAGTATCAGTGCCACAAGAGGAGCAAGAACTTGTAGTGACTATCCCTAAGAACAGCCATAAGAAGGGGGTCAAGTTGGCAAGTCGCCATGGCAGTAGTACCAGTGGTCATCAGGTGCCTGCTTTCTCTTCTGTATCACACACAGCTCTATAAACATGATCACCTGAGATACCTACCACTATCCTCAACATTCCCCATCCATATGTCATCTCAAGTCCCTATATTTGCTGTACCCCTACTCCTTGCTATTTCTGCTGCTTCCCCAACTCAGCCCCTTGCCAAGGAAAAAGAGGTTAAGCTAACCCCTACCCCTACAACTGTTCTGGCTCCTGTTCCCTGCCTAACCTTCCTGGGGGCCTTTAACCAAAAGCATGACTGTCCCTCTGTGCACAGAGAGAGTGGTTGCCCTATCAAGTCCCTGTGAACAGACTTGCTAACTCTTACCAACAGCACCAAGGCTACAAGAAAGGAAAGCCACTTAACAGTTATAACATTGCAATGGCATTTTGAAGGAGTTACTCTCTAAGAAGCATGCTGCCTATGCCTGGCCTTTCTACAAACCAGTGGACTCCTCTGGTCTTAGCCTGTGTGAGAACCACGAAATAATTAAGCACCTATGGACATCAGCAATAAGAGCTCCTCTGAGGAAGAGGGGGAGAAAGATGAAGAGGATGAGGAAGAAAAAGATAGTGAAAGTTCAATCTTAGAACAAGCAAGGGATTGTCGCCTGACAGAAATACAGGAACAAGTATTTTGTCACTCTTCAGTATTTTACTGGCTTTGGGCTGTACATGAAAAACTTTTTCCCAGGGCCCAGTATTTAAGCCCAAGCACAAAAGAAAGAAAAAAGAGAAAAAGAAGAAACAGAAGGCAGAGAAGCATCAAGACAGAGCTGGAGTTGATGAAGATGAGAAAGAACTTAGAGCACCCTGCCCACCTCAGCCCAAAAAGTCCAAGAAAGCAAGTGGCAGTGCTGCTACAGTAAGCCCTGTTGGCTTCGACCTTCTGAAGGAAGTGGCAACAAGCTACCTAAACAGGCAACAGAGAGCTCCAACCTTCTCTGTCTGTTGGTTATGATTCAGAGGAGGAGGAAGAGAGCAGGCCTATGAGTTATGATGAGAAGAGGCAGTTGAGCCACTGGGGAAAAGGTGGATCAAGGTGTACATATAATCCAAACCAGGGAACCCTGTTTACATGACTCAAACCCAGAAGAAATTGAGATTGATTTTGAAACACTCAAGCTATCCACACATAAAGAGCTTGAATACTATGTCCTATCCTGCCCGCAAAAGAAACCTTGGAAACCCTACATTATTAAGAAACCTGTTGGAAAGAAAAGAAGGAACTTGCTTTGGAGAAGAAATAGTAACTAAAAAAGAGCTTCCAGGACATCAGAGGGCAGCTCAGTTCCATCAAATAACCACCCAAGACAGTGAGAAAACTGAGTTATCTGCACAGCCAAGTACCAGTATCACACCTCAGCACTCCACTCCCAGCTCCAGCACAGACTCCCTCTCCTCCACTTTATCTTCCTCTCTTCAGATACCAGTGATTCAGACTCAGGCTTAGGGGCTAGGCCAGATATAGGGTAGGAAGGCTCTGTAGGACCAGATCTATATACCACACTGCTTACCCCTTCTCTCCTTGCTGTGACACTTCATCTCACCCTTGCTCCACCTCCCCCCCCGGCCCCCCTGCTGAAGGAGAGCTGGCTTTGCAGGGGGCAGGAATGCAGGGACATTTACTGAAGGAGGGACATGAACAAAATATTACTGAATTCCCAGTCCCATTAGGACTTTTGGGCATAGCCCTGTTTAAATGACAGGGCTGAGACAAGGGTACAGGGTAGGAATGGGCAAAGGCCCTGATACAAGGTACTGGAGGCCATAGCTGCTTTATTTACTTCTAATGAAGTTGAGGTTGGTCCTAATTTATTTAAGCTAGATGAGGCAATGGTGGGGGGCAGGACCATGGTTCCATGGTTCCCTCAGCCTTCATGGGGAGGGAAGAAGGGAGCTCATTTTTTTTTATGTTGACTTTTTTTTTCTACTGTTTTCCCTTTCACTCACTCCATTTGGGGCCCTGAGGGTGTCGGCCATCTCCCCATTTGTTCCCCTGGATTATCTTTCTTTTGACTCTTTATTTTAATGTGTCAAATAAGAAAATACTGGTTTTTATTTATTTTAAAAATTTTATTCGGATGTGCATACAATGTTTGGGTCATTTTTCCCCCCTTCCCCCTGTACCCTCCCTTTCCCCTTGTTCCCTCCCTCTATCCCCTACCCCCTGGCTTCCAGGCAGAAACTGTTTTGCCCTCACCTCTAATTTTGTTGAAGAGAGAGTATAAACAATAATAAGAAGGACCAAGGGTTTTTGCTATTTGAGATAAGGATAGCTATTCAGGGAGATTCCTTGCATTGCTTTCATGTACATATGTGTTACATTCTAAGTTGATTCTTCTCAAACTGACCTTTTCTCTAGTTCCTGGTCCCCTTCTCTTATTGGCCTCTGTTGCTTTAAATTTTCTGCATTAGTTCCTTTGCATTGAGGACATCAAATGTTATCATTTTTTTTGGGTTTCCTACCTATCCTCATACCTCCCTTGTGTGCGCTCACCTTATCATGTGACCAAAGTCCAGTCCCCTAACTGTATTTGCCCTAGATCTAAAGTCTGCATATGAGGGAGAACATACAGTTTTTGGTCTTCTGAACCTGGCTAACCTCACTCCGGATGATGTTCTCCAGTTCCATCCATTTACTTGCGAATGATAAGATTTCATTTTTCTTCATGGCTGAGTAGAATTCCATTGTGTACAAATACCACATTGTCTTAATCCATTTGTCAGTAGTGGAGAATCTTGGCTGTTTCCATAACTTGGCTATTGTGAATACCTATGGATGTGCAGGTACCTCTGGAGTAACCTGTGTCGTTTTCCTTTAGGTATATCCCCAGGAGTGGGATTGCTGGATCATATGGTAGATCTATGTTTAGATTTTTAAGGAGCCTCCAAATTTTTTCCAGAGTTGTTGTACTAGCTTGCATTCCCACCACCTGTGCCAACACCTGTTTTTGTTGGTGTTTCTAATGATGGCTATTCTAACAGGGGTGAGGTGGAATCTTAGTGTGGTTTTGATTTGCATTTCCTTTATGGCCAGAGATGGTGAGCATTTTTTCATGTGTTTTTTTGGCCATTTGAATTTCTTCTTTTGAGAAAGGTCTGTTTAGTTCACTTGCCCATTTCTTTATTGGTTCATTAATTTTGGGAGAGTTTAGTTTTTTGAGTTCTCTGTATATTCTGGTTATCAGTCCTTTGTCTGATGTGTAGTGGTAAATATTTTCTCCCACTCTGTGGGTGTTCTCTTCAGTTTAGAGACCATTTCATTTGTTGAGCAGAAGCTTTTTAGTTTTATGAAGTCCCATTCATCTATACTTTCTCTTCGTTGCTGAGCTGCTGGGATTCTATTGAGGAAGTCCTCACCTTTACCTATTATTCCAAAGTGTTTCCTACTCTTTCCTGTACTGACTTTAGAGTTTGGGGTCTGATATTAAGGTCCTTGACCCATTTTGAGTTGATACTAGAACAGGGTGGTAAACATGGATCTAGTTTCAGTTTTTTGCACACTGCTAACCAGTTTTCCCAACAGCTTTTGTTGAAGAGGCTGTCTTTTCTACATCGTATATTTTTAGCGCCTTTGTCAAAAACCAGTTGGGTATAGTTGTGTGGATTCATATCTGGGTCCTCTATTATATTCCACTGGTCTTCAGGTCTATTTTTATGGGCACCATACTATCTTTTTAAAGTATTTTAATAACTGTCAAGATTAATTCTTGAAGCCATGATTAATTTTTTGACACTGTGCATGAGTGCAAAACTATGAAATGATTGAATTGTGGAACACGCAGATTAGAATAAAGAGCAGAAGGTTTTGTACAGCTAGTGAAACTTTCAAACTACTGCAGTGTGACTCTAGTGTCCACGTGTTCAACAACCACAAAACCCCTCGAAAAGTCAATCAAGTGTCAAACAGTATTGAAAAGGAAAATTTTCTAGATAGGGAGGGAATGAATCCATCTAAAATTACATTATATGAATCTTTAACATTTCATTAGCTTATTTAATAATTATCATTACTAAACAGCTATTCCTACTATCATTTATTAAAAAATAATAATTTTGTCAGCAGCATTTTCTTTTTGGTGGTACTGAAATTTGAACTCAGAGCTTTGTGCTTGCTAGGAGGGAGCTGTATTACTAGGGCCATGCCCTCATCTCTTTTCTTTAGGTATTTTTGAAATAAGGTCTAGCATTTATGCCCAGACTAGCATGGATCATGATCCTTCTATGTATGCTTCCCACAGTAACTGGGATAATAAGCATGCCCCACCACAGCTGGCTTTTATTAGTTGAGATGGGCCTTATGAACTTTTCTCCCTTCACTGGCCTGGGACTGAGATTCTGTCAACTCCATCTCCAAAGTCGCTAGGATTCCAGACATGAACCACAATGCTCAGTCAATAGCATTTCAAGTGGATTCACAGATCTGATTCAGTGCTTCAAAGCATCCCCAGTTTGTTAAAGTTTTGTTTTGGTATTTGTTTCAAGAAAGAACTTGGACAATGCATACAAAATATTTGCAACATATTACAAAGGGACTGTTTTACAAAGTAAAATTACAGTGATTCCTTCACAGCAATATATACTTTCAAATGTTTTGATTGAATTGCATATACTATTTCAATTCCCTATGTATGTCAGAATATATATATGAGGAAGATCCACAAAAACTTCCATTCTTATATGCACATTCTTATATACATCAGATCTTCAAATATATTGAATAAGATTGTAAAAATATCTGTGACACATGTTAGATTCCATGAGATATGGAAATTGAATCTAAATGTTCATGTTTTGTTTTGTTTTTTGCTGGCACTGGGGTTTGAACTCAGGGCCTCACACTAGCAAGGCAGGCACTCTTACTGAACATAAATTAGTATAACCATTATGGAAAGCAGTATGAAGGCTCTTCAAAAACCTAAAAATGGAACTGCCATATGATCCAGCAATACCACTCCTAGGGATATAACTGAAGGAATGTGAGTCAGGTTACAACAAAGACACCTGCACAATCATATTTATTACAGCACTATTCATAATAGCTAGGCTATGGAAACAAGATGTCTCACTACTGATGAATGGATTAAGAAAATATGATATTTATATACAACGGAATTTTACTCAGCCACAAAGAAGAATGAATTTTTGTCATTTGCAGGTAAATGGATGGAACTGGAGAACATCATCTTAAGTGAAGGTAGCCAGGCTCAGAAGGCCAAAAGTTGTATTTTCTCTCTCATATGTGGAATATAGAACTAATACAAATACAGCAATATCATGAAAAACTGGTCACATTCAGGGGAGGTCACATATGAAAGGTATAGGTCAAAGAAGGAAGATAAGAAAATGAATATGGTTGATACACTCTGTATACAAGAATGAATAGAATTATTAAACCAGCTGAAACCACTACAAGAAAGGGAATAAGAGAGAATGAAGAAAAATAGAGCAGATGAACTAATTGGGGTTATAATACATATATACCTAGAAATATTACAGGGAAACTCCCAGTATACTACCTTCATCTCTAGCAAAAATGTCATTACTTTGTTTTTTCCTCTACAAAATCATATAACAGGCATCTGAACAGGTTCTGCAAGTGTGTGGGAGGTGTTGGTACCAGTGGGAAGGGGGCGGTGGTGGGGAAAAGGGGTAGGAGGGGGTGATTAGGGGGCAAATATTGTGTACACATGTATGTAAATCCCAAAATGATACTTGTTGAAACCATTCAACTGGCATGGGAGGAGGAAAGAGGGAGGGAGGGGATAAAGGAGAGCAGAGGAAGTGGTGAATTCAAGTATGATATATTTGATACATTGTAAGAACCTCTGTAAATGCCACAATGTACCCCCACCCAGCACAACAATAAAAAAATGTGATTTCATTTTTTAGGAAGCATTTCATTATTGATAAAGCAACTTTCAAGTTTGCAAAATATTCTTTTTCTAGACAATGTTAGCCATATTTTACATAATACAGCTAGAGAGGTAAGCAATCAATACTTACTTATTTAAGACTATATCTTCTAAATAAATTTTCAGAGCAGAAAATCACTGTTTCTTGATTTTTTTCCATTAAAAATTTTGTTCTCTCCTTAGGAGTCTCCACAGAGCTCCTTTCACATCCTTGTTTCTTAGAGTATATATGAGGGGATTGAGGGTGGGAGTCACAACAGTATAAAAGAGTGTGAGGAACATACCTTGACTATGGCCATAGGATCTCTTTGGTTGAATGTATATGACTGAGCTGGTTCCAAAGTAAAGGGACACCACCAATATATGGGAACCACAGGTACCTAGGGCTTTGCGCCAGGCTTGGGCAGACTTAATTTTTATCACAGCCTGTGCAATGAATCCATAGGACACTGAGATCAATGCCATAGGAAGAAGGAGGAGAACTAATGTAGCCACAAACAGCTGGACTTCATTTGCATAGATGTCAACACATGCCAACTTGATCATAGCTGGCACCTCACACAAGAAGTGGTGGAGGTGGTGATGTCCACATCGAGGAAGCTGAAGGGTGATGGTACCTTGAATGATAGTGTTTCCTACTCCACTCACCCAGGCTATTCCTGCTAAAGCCTTGCAAAATGATGGGTTCATGACAGTAGTATAACTGAGAGGTCTGCAGACAGCTACATAGCGGTCAAATGCCATGACAGTAAGGAGAACACATTCAGTAGAACCTAGGGAAAGAGACACATAGAGTTGTATGGCACAGCCAGAGTATGTGATGGACTTGGATGGTCCCTTCAGGTTCCATAATAGCTGGGGGACAATACTAGTAGTGAAGCAAAGATCAAGAAGGGAGAGATTTGTGAGGAAGAAATACATGGGTGTGTGAAGTTTGGAGTCCAAGCAGGAGACCAGGATAATAGCCATGTTGCCCACAAGGGTCAGAAGGTAGGATGTCAGAACTACTATGAAAAGGATGATTTCCAACTGGGGGTGGTCTGAGAATCCAAGCAAAATAAAATCTCCATCAGATGTTTCATTGTTTTGTTCCATCAGTCTTCTAAGGGAAAAGAGAAAGGTGGACATTGGGAATTCAATCTAGTATTAATGTCACTTACATGAGGTATTTGAGATAAACTCTTAGATGAGGATTTTAGCTAGTGAAGTTACACAGAGAAGAAAATGAGAGATTATTTAAAGGTATTGTTAAAGACAATGGCATTCTTTTGTGTCATCATTTTTCATCTCAATAAACATTTGGCACATCCTCCTTTTCTCCATGTGCCCTTCTCTTTTCCCCATTTGTTGAGAGTTATTATTAAAGATAATCTACTTAAGAAAAAAACTTGCAGCTTGAGTGGATATTTATTCTGTTAAAAGAAGTAGATAAGGAAATAATATGTAATTGCTGAGATGAATTTAAGTATTCATTACTGAATACATTTTGAGTGACCACTGGCCATACTAACAAATTTTCATGCAAATATAATACATAACTGTAAGGTAGTTTTCAAGAAACAAGTAGAATAGTTTTTTTGTCTTTTCTTCTCACAACAGTTGTGCTGTTTCTTACATTTAAGTGTAAATGTAGCATAATTACAAGATACAAGATCAGATGCAGGTGAGTTTCAATAGAGAGGGAGGCTGAATAATGTTATGCTTTCTTCAACAATTGAAGTCAGAATACTTACCACAAAATATTTTTTATCTTTTAAAGGTGACAGGAAAATATATTTGTGGTATTTGCATATAAAAAACACACCGAACACAAACTTACTTACACAAACTTGTTGAGACAGATAGCCATAAGCTAATTTTGATAAAAATAAGGGAAAATTCACCTTTGCCATCTCATTAAAAGACAAGATGTTGGTATTTGATAAAACAGTAAGAAGGCAAAACATATATTTTCATCTTATTTTACATTTTTATGTATTATACTATATTCCACCATACCTCTTCACTTACTACTTTTGTTTTGTTTCTGGCTTTCATGATAGTATCTTATTGAACCATTTACTTTTAAGAATAATGCTCAATTTCTCAGTTTATCCAGTTATACTTTGTATTTCAAAAAGTAAAATTGCATCTGAAATGGGAACAATAAAGCACAAAATTTTCAGTTCTGGAGCTAATTATTTAGCTGTGTGTAGGTAATATAGAATTCTGCTCAGACATATAGATTCTGACATTCTACCTATTCCTAATAGTGCTTAACATAAAATGACAATATACCTTAGACTGATGAGTTGCAGTTTAAGTCACTAAAGTAGAATTTCAGCAATACTCAGAATCAGCAAATATTGTGAACATAATTTATTTCCATCACTTTAGGAAAATATCACAGTTTACATACTTTTACAACTTTAGAATCTACCTTAAACTTGAACTCTCAGAATGGAATGTTTCCCTAAATATACATTTATTTATAAACAGAAACGTAGAAATTACTAATTCACTGATTTGGTTTCAAATTTCAAAATCACTTAATTTTATACTATACCAGATTAAGAAACAACTTTAAGAATAAATGTTAGTATATTATATTTTTCAGTTGTTTACGTTAAGAGATAGTAAAGTTTAATGAGTTGATAACTTTCTAGATTACTTATTATAATTATTATTCAGTTTGCTTTTTGTTTGCAAATCTTCATGTTTCATTATTTATTGTAATATTTTTCTTTTTTCCAGCTTTATTGTGCTATAATTGACAAATAAAATTTGAATATACTGATCAAGTACAATGAGATGATTGTATATGTGTACATTATAAAATGATTAACACAAACTAACTAATTAACATCACATAAGAGAATAACATTAGTATATATACTGATGAATCTAGTAGAATCAATATGATATGAAAGTCATCCAACTGAATCTCTCATATCTTCCTAGTACAATCTTCTAAAATATTTTTAAGACATTTGGATTATAAGGCATTCAAGGAGAGCCTCCCATTCCTTCTCATTACTTATCCTATGTTTTATTCTGATTATGTTGAAGAGTAACTCAACGCTCTCCAATCTGCTGAGAAGCAGCTTATACATTGCAAGAGCAGTCATTTACCTTCTGTATAGTTCAAGTCTGACTTGTGGCTTGAATGGAGTCCCTGAATAGAATCCAAGAAAAGTGATCATAAATTAGTGTGTGAGTGTGTGTGTGTACAATATACATAATTTCAACCCAAAATATTACTGAAAATGTACCTTTCCAATCCTAAATATAAACAAGACTCTTGAGTGACATTTGGAAAAGAAAGAATTATCTAGATGAAAAGTCCTATTATTTTTGCAAAACAATCAAGAAGCTTTTACCTCCTGAGTATTTTTTATGATTTTCCTTGTGGAATGAGCAATGGTTATTTTTAATGAAGATGTGCAGAGTTCAGACCTCAGAAAGGACTACTGATTTAGGCAGTGCTGACTGGTATGACTGCAGGCAACTCAAGAGAAGATATAGTAATGATACACTGAAGTTATTGACATCCTCTAGGCCCTCCTCCTCTCCTTTTACATTTATTAGCATGTAGGGAACATGGCTGATGATATGACTTTAGCATGTTGGAGTTTCTGTCCTGTAGTGACTATCATTGCCTACTACTCACAAACTAGCAAATATTTCTTATGCAGTTTTCCTTAGAGAAAATCAGATTAGAGGAAATGAAAAATACGTAGGATATAGATTCTCCCAAGACTTTGGGGATCAGTATTTCTAAATTGCTAATTACCATGGAATTCATTAATGTCCAGAACTTTGCTTTCTCAAGTGAGCACATAAGAAAAGCATCTCTCAACAAGATATAGAATTCTTCTCCTGCCAGAAAATACCATAGACAAGTTCTCTCACTCATACTTAAATCCCTGCATTTTACATGGTTTGTATGTATTGCTGTAGGTCTAGGAAAAGAAAAGGAAACAATGTCTTGGCTGTATATTAGCTATATAATTGAATCAATAGTTCTTGTCTTTTTCAAAACCAGTTATTTTTGTTAACAATAAATATTTACAGTAACAACATGACTCAATTATGTTTAATTATAAGGATACACCAAGTTATTTGAATAAATTCTACATTTATGATCATTAGATTTTTTGATAATTTTGCTGTGAATTGTAAACTGCAGAGATGAAATATTTTAAAATTAAATTTTTTATAATCAAATAATTATAATTGAATATGTAAACACATTGTGATATGTTATATGAGTTTTATGTATTTTTATTTGTTATAAGCTGCAAATATAATTTTACACTTTAAAGAATTAAAAAAATCTATTTCCCATAACCTCAGTGAATAAGAACCCATCCCATTTATTCTAGTTCAGTGATTATTCTGTGTCATAATCAGTTGTGTAAAAAGTTACACACTACAATGGCTTTTTATTTGCCTTACAAACACCTTCCAATTTCTAATTTTATGCAAGTATTTGTGTAAATTTTATCCCTATTCTCCAAGCGAGATTTATAGTTCACAGTGAAATCTTTATATATTTAACCCATTCATGCATATTTTAGTTAAACTAGTGAGTGAGAAATCTAATACTATCATTATATTTGTGAATTATAATTTAATCCATTAAATGATATATGTTGATTTTCTTACTGATTTGAAATGCTAGTGGCATGAAATGTTATTTCAAAATACTTTTATTTCAAAGCTTATGAATCTTTCTCAGAGATACATTCACTGACTGCAACTGTTCATACAATTTTTATTCTGTTTTTGTTACTGCTGTATTTTCTATGTTTTAGCTTTCCATGATTTTAATGCATATGGAACTCCACATTTTATAATCTTACACAATTATTGTTTTAATAATATATTTAGTAATAAACTCAAAATTGGCTTAAATATGTGTGGTGAATGTGGGAAATGATGATATGGTTGATTTTTTTTAGTGTTTGTGTAATGAATAGAACAGTAGATTAGATTTGGAGACAAACATTTTTACCTGTTGAGTGATTTTCTTATTATCCACAAGACAATACTACTATGTCCACAGAATTTCTAAAATTAGTAAGATATTTTGAATTTTAATCAATGCTATTTACCAATGTGCATTTCTCTTTGCCATCGTTGGGACAGAGACCCAACTGTAGAACACTCTACTCTGAAATAGAATACCTGGCTAGGAATAATTTTTTTTAATTTTTAAAATATCATACAAAATATTTCCTTTTGATTTGTGTTAATACACACATGAGAGATTGGACTGGACTTGTATTTTTGAACTATATGGTTGGCTTTAGCATCATAGTAATGATGGTCTTCAAATAATGAGATTTTCAACTTTTTTCAAATATTCTATAAGCAATTTTAAAGTGTAAAAGAAAAGAAAATGTGCATAACATAGTCATTAATAATCAAAAGTACATAGAAACTGGAATAACAAATAACGCAGAAAACTTTGAAAAAGCTTCTTAAAATTCACAACAGTGTAGTAGACAACTGGTGTAATCAGACAGTTGTACATTGGTCAAGTCAGCTTTGTTTTCAAAATCTGAACTTTCTATATGACTCATTAGATGCAATGTAATTTTAATGAGAATTTTTGTAGAATTTTTGAGAATAAAGCAAGCTAATATTAAATAATTTTTAAGGAACAATTTTTCATATTTAGCTAAATTAATTTTGAAAGAATGAAAATGATGAATTTGATTTTCCAATATTAAACAATGGTGCCCAGCCACATTGTAATAATAATGGTGTAAGAAAATCTTAATGACTAGTTAGATAGACTAGAAAACTCAAAGCAAAACTAGAGACTGTATATAGCACAGGACCAGCACAAATCAAGGAAAATATTTTAGGGTATCTTTTTAATAACTAATTATGTTGAAAAAAATTAAATTGTATTCCTACTTCATAATCTCCATAAGCTAATTACTATATCTAAAGGGTAAAATATAAATCCAACTAGAGGTAATGCAGCAAATTATTTTTGTGTACTTAAAAATGGGAAGATTGGAAGATGTGAAAAGTATAGAAAATAAAATGAAAAAATGTGAGTTCATGAAATTTTTTTTCCTATGACAAAACCTGCTGGTACAATTAAGAGATGGAGAACAGGCCAGGAAAAGACAAATGAAAGACTTAAAACCTACATGTTATTAATATCTATTAGACAGGAATGTCCTGAAAATTAACAAATGAATTGTGGGAAACATATGGAAAACAATGGTGAAAGAATGTTGTCCAAGTAACAAGTAAATGAAATATATATATTTCTTAATAGTATTCAGAAACAATGCCTATATCAGAATATTTTAGACAGTTACATGTCAAATTATTAAGATTATATAGAAAAATGGGTATTCTGGTTGGAAAGTAAGCTGATTCAGTCACTCTAACTGAAATGTTCATCTGAAGTATCAACTCAAAATGGATCAAGGACCTTAACATCAGACCCAAAACTCTGAAGTTTGTAAAGGAAAGAGCAGGGAATACTTTGGAAGTAATAGGTATAGGCAAGGACTTCCTCAATAGAAACCAAGCAGCTCAGCAACTAAGACAAAGTAAGGACAAATGGGATTACATAAACTTAAAAAGCTTCTGCACAACAAAAGAAATGGTCTCTAAACTGAAAAGACCACCCACAGAGTGGGAGAACATATTTGCCACTATACATCAGACAAAGGACTGATAATCAGAATATATAGGGAACTCAAAAATCTAAACTCTCCAAAATCTAAACTCTCGTAGTTTATTATGAACTAATAAAGAAATGGACAAGTGAACTAAACAGACCTTTCTCAAAAGAAGAAATTCAAATGGCCAAAAAACACATGAAAAAATGCTCACCATCTCTGGCCATAAAGGAAATGCAAATCAAAATCACACTAAGATTCCACCTCACCCCTGTTAGAATAGCTATCATCAAAACACTACCAACAACAGGTGTTGGCAAGGATGTGGGGAAAAAGGAACCCACATACACTGCTGGTGGGAATGCAAGCTAGAGCAACCACTCTGGAAAACAGTATGGAGGCTTCTTAAAAATCTAAACATAGATCTGCCATATGATCCACCAATCCCATTCCTAGGGATATACCCAAAGGAATGAGACTCAGGTTACTCCAGAGGCACCTGCACACCCATGTTTATTGCATCACTATTCACAATAGCCAAGTTATGGAAACAGCCAAGATGTCCCACTACTGATGAATGGATTAGGAAAATGTGGTATTTATACACAATGGAGTTTTATTCAGCCATGAAGAAGAATGAAATCTTATCATTTGCAAGTGCATGAATGGAACTGGAGAACATCACCTGAGCAAAGTTAGCCAGGCTCAAAAGACCAAGAATCGTATGTTCTCCCTCATATGCAGACTTTAGATCTAGGGCAACTGGAGCAATGTTGTTGGACTTGGGTCACACTCTAAGGGGAGAGCACATATGGAAAAAATGGGGATAGGTAGGAAACCCAAAACTTGAAAGTGTTTGATATCCCCACTGCAGAGGAGCTAATACAGCAACCTTAAAATGACAGAGGTCAATTCAGGATGGTGACTTGGGAAGTAGTGAAGAGGTCAGGTAGAGATGAATCAATTCAAGTTGTAATGCACTTGTGCATGGAAGCAATGCTAGGAATCTCTCTGTATAGCTATCCTTATCCCAACTAGCAAAAATGCTATGTCTTTCTTACTATTGCTTACTCTTCAGCAAAATTACAGAAAAGGGCAAAACAGATTCTGCCTGGAAGAGAAGTGGAGAAGGAGGGGGCAGGGGGCAGAAGGGAGAATTGGCCCAAACAATGTATGCACATATGAATAAATAAATAAATAAAAGACAATGAACTAAGATTTACCATGTAAAGACCTTGTGGTATGTGTCCTCAAGAATCTCAGCCACAATCTGACACAGACTCAAGTCTGTAATTCTACCTTCTTATGAAGAAGAGCTGAGGAGGATCCTGGTTCAAGTTTGTAAGATTTCCATTTCCATCTCAATCCATGGCTGTGATTGGTGGCTTCATTTTGTCATCCCAGCTACATGGGGAAGCATGAATAGCTGAATTATAGTCCTACCAGCCAGGGCATAAGGCAGACCCTAGCTCAAGAAACAACCAAAACAAAAGGAGTGGTGGACAGGCTCAAATGGTAGAATTCCTGCCTATCAAGCACAGGATTGCCAAACAAACAGCCCTAAAAAACTCCTCAGAAATAGAATTAAGATACCTTTGAACAGTGATATTTAGTGAAGATCTTTTTTTTGCAGTAACAGAGTGTATGTAAGTGTACATATGTATAATATTGAATAAACTGAAATTTGGAGCTATGTCTGATCCACTAGGATAAAGCTAAATGAAATCAAATAAATGAACACACCCTGCATAGTGTACTTTTAAATGCAGCTATAAACATAAAAATGAGTAACAAGATAAGCTCAAGATGGTAATGTAATGTATATGTATTAAAACAAAAAGTTATGTCTATGTATATTGTCAAGTATAAATTCTTTCTTTAAAATATATATTTTAAAATCTTTGTAACTGGGAAGCTATGGAGGAAAGAAGGAACAAGAGCTGGATGAGGAATAAAAATATAAAAACAAGTCATAAAATAAGAGTCTACATTTGCACTAATTATTGTGATAATATGGCACAAAAATATAAGAATATGATATTATGGTTTGGATGTGTAATGGTCCCAAAGATTCATGTGTTAAAATCTTGGTTGCCAGCTGGTAAGTGTTTTGGAAGTGATCAGATCATAACAACCACAATTTCTTCAATGAATCAATCCATTACTAGAGTAATAGTTTAATGGCTTTATTGAGAAGTGGTAAAAACTTGGAAAGTGGGGAGTTTTAAAGGGAGTAAATCACTGGAGAATGTGTTTGAAGCATTTGTCTTTCCAGGAACACCTTCCATTTGCCTTTCTCTGCTTCTTGACTGCCATGAGATAGGAAGCTTTCCTCCACCAAGCTCTGCCACCTTGAAGTTCTGCTTAACTATCTCAGACCCATAGCAATAGGACTAGCCCACCACAGTCTGAAACCTCTGGCACCATGAACCAAATAAACCTTTCCTCCATTAAGTTGTTTAACTTAGGCACTTTGTCACAACTGGAAAACTAACTAATATTTCTGTGCCTGAGGTTTAAAATTTCTGGATGAAAATGAAGAATTCTATTTTCAGTAGCAACATAAAGATAAGTATACTGAAATTAATATAGTAACAAATGTCTATATTAGTTGTTATAGTTACTTTGAAATTCTATTTAAACATTACAAAGCTTGAGTACATGAAAGGAGGCCTTGTCTTTCATATGAAGTTTCACCCCCACCACTGTCCCAGAGTGCACAGGCCTGGGATGGCAATAGCTGTGTTCTCCTCTGTTTCACGGATTATGACCACCTCCTTGATTTAGGCAAACAGTGAATTACTGCCTTGGGCCTGAGGAGCAAGGAAGTGCCCAAGAATGAGGGGCAATATTGCAGTTGCAGTAAGTCAGAAAATTAAGGCATCAAGTTAAATGGACTTATTCTCAAACCTCAAAATCTAATCACATTTGTACTTGAGTGTTTATCCACTTACTGCAAAAGAGATATTATATAGTCCAATTTGGCCCAAAGTAGTGGTGCAAACAAAACAAACACATACAGATTAGTGAGCAATGCCCATTTTTAAAAAAATGAGTCTTATTTTTTTCATTAGCATACTTAAGAATTATACTATTATCAGAAATATTTGAATATATTACTAAATTCAATAACTGAATAATTCAATAATTGAACCCTACTTCTACCTATTCATTAGAACCTATCAGTAAAGGAACTAACATACTTCTTACTCACAGATCTATTAGTAAGGCAACTTTGTGCAATGTACCAACTATACAAATATATTCAGAAGTTCTCAAAATTTGCCTTTATTTTTCTCTCTCATCCATTTGCATTCAATCTCTTCTTCATCAACAAAAATTCGCTTTTTAATTAAACTTGTTATTAACCACTTGTTTTAGCATTTCTTCAGTTCTTGAGTAAATCATTTAATATTATACAATTTAATGTACTTGTCTTAGAAAGTACCTATCAAGTATATTTATTTTTCAGTGCTGACTAGTGGGGAGAGCTAACTTCCATGTGAAAGATACAAAGCATCCATAATTGTACTCTTTTCTAATTTAAGAGAGGTTGAGAGGTTACTCCTGAATTTTCAGGAGTTAGGTTCTGGGCACATGATGGAAATTTCCAGAATGCTAATTCCCTTTAAAAACTTTAAAGTCTATACCTCTCCTACTGGATATCCCAATCCACTCTATATTTTATTAGCCACAATTAGTTATAGGTTGAACATACCCACAAGAGAAGCAGAGAAATCTGTTCCTTAACTGAATAAATTTGCCACACTGAAAAAAAGCCATTACTTTGACACAAAAAATGTAAAGAATGCTAGAGAAGACAACTGTCCTGCCCAATCCTCATAATACTAATAGAAATCCCTCTAGCTCTATATTTGATTCAGAGAATGACAACTGTCAAGAACTACATGTTAATCATATTCAAGCAATCAGGTTCTAATTCAGAACTACAAGCAAAATATATAAGCCAGAATATGTAAGGCTGAGATATCACATACTTTATGTGGAATTTCTAAGAGGACATTTCTCCTATTTCATTTTAGGGGTTATAATAAGGGAAATCTCCTATCCAAATGACACTTTCCTCTTTTTTTCTCCCTTATAACACTAAAACTATATATTTGCATATGTATATTAACATGTTGACTTTTCTTTGAAAAAAATAAGAATTAGGAACCTTACTTGGTTCTTCTACCAACCTATTATATACTTTAAAGTCTCAACTTTATTGAGTTTACTTTTGGTAGAAACAAGTAGGCAGTTTGTCTAAGTCATGTGTGATTGGAAAATTATATATTCTATTAATTTGAATTCTACAACATCAGATAGATATTAACTTTGTCATAATGAAGGCATGAAAATTATTGGTGTAGTTTTCATCACTATTCTTGATGACATTGGATAAAAATTGAAATTTAAAAATTTATATTAATAGTTTCAAGTGGTCAAAGAATTGTTTGCAATAATATATTTCACTTCAGTTTGTAACATTCTGTCCACACAGTCTTTGACAGCAGTTGTCATTAATGTTATTATATTTAACTGTTCATTTTTCTTCTCTTGCTTCTCAAATGTTAGTATTTGCCTAAAAATATTGATAGACATGTCCATAACAACTCTCGAGAGGTAGAATCAAAGTGCTTCCTGGCACTCTCTAGTGAGAAGAAATTATAAATCCCTTGGGGCATGTTAAAGGATGAGTATTGGAACACAAAGAATTACAGTATAACATATTTATAACTCATTGTTTCTTGGGACAGAGGAAAGCTCAAATGTATCATGTGATAAATACACATTTGTATGCTTCAGTGTGCTTGGGTGTGAGAGAGAAGGGGGAGAGAGAGGGAGAGAGAGAGAGCGATGGAGGGAGAGAGAGAAAAAGAGAGGGAAAGAGAGAAAAAGAGAGGGGGAGAGAGAGAGGACTGTTTTTTCTCTCTCTCTTTCTCTCTCTCTAGGGCATTTCTAGGAGAGATGTGATGCTGTCTCACGAGAAACACAATTTTCTTGATATCAGACATTTTCCCTTATTACAGTGGCTTCTTAGTGCAGAAGTCTTAGAAATGAAAATGGGGAAGTTTTATGTTATCTGAATTTTGGAATGTTATAAGTGAGGTGCAGATAAAATCAAGGATTAACTCACCAGAAACATTAGCCATCTACTACTCCCTTTCAAATGTTATGGTTAAAGGTATGTTTATAGTGAAATATTAAAAGTAGAGAGCTTTGGAAGACAGTAAGTTAAAGTATAAAAATGGATAGCTGACATTTTGAAGCATTTTTCAGCTATTGTCATTATTTTAATAGTTACTGTCTCCTACTATGAAGAATGTATCAGTTTACTCAGACTTCCAGTGCCCTGTCAGAGAATAGCTATGAGTTGTTCTAAAGTAATAGATACGAATATATCTCTACTTTTATTGTTTGGGAAAGAGGTTGCCTACCTTATCTAGTACGTGATAACCCACTCAATTGACAAACTAATTTCTCTTGGGCTATGTTAATTACTCAGCTAAACATTAGGTTCCTGATGAAGTGACTGTGAGGAAAATGTGCAAAATAATGGGAAATCATCCCAATAATCTTACCATGACCTATAAACATAAATTGTATGTCATATGAAAATATTTTCAAAATAATAATTACACAACAATGATTAACAGTTCTTGAGTGTTTCTTAATACCTAGACCTGTAGTACTGTTTTAGATACAATATTTAGCAGTATATCAGGTTTCCTTCAGCTTCCAGGAAACAAATATTTCATAACAAAAACACATTGAATAAGGAACCAAGTTAATCAATGAACATTTCCAATTATGTGACACCAACATAAAATGAATCAACGTAGTCAATTGTTTCCAAAGCGGAACTATGTAAAATTAACTTGTTTTGGATCATGAATCTGTGTACAGATGAATGTGAAACCAAATCATTGAGATAGTAAAGTAAACTCATCTCCCTCCTCTATCTCCTGAATTCATCTAACTACCACTGATTACAGTATATTTAAATTATATCATATTTACCTACATTAATGACTTTCTTCTAACTTAATATAGTTTTTAAACAGATGGATCAAAATAATATGCAGTATCCTATGAGTGCATTAACTTGAGTCTTTAAAGGAAGAAGGTTTTGCATTTTAATTGAGTTTACTTACTTTTTATTCATTTGCTTTTGCAATGTTTCCATTTTAAAATCAAGATAGGAAGGGCTTGTTTCCTACCTTTATAAGGAAATAATAAATCAGAAACTTTATGTCTAGAAAATGTATCAGATAAGAGAAGTGTTTCCCATGGCACATTGTTCTGTTTCCTGACAATGTTTCTTTCTGAGGAGCCTTGACTCCTTCTGTGAGCATAATACTCTCCTTCCACAGATAATGATGAAAGTATATTGTTCTTTGTATGTATAGAAAGCTGAATCCTACTACATTGATCTCAGCATCCTCAAACTAAAGTCAAGAAATAAAGGAGTCCTAAAAACAACAGATACTGTAGTAAGTTAGATTTTGCTGTTTCAGGATCATTTCAAGTGACAGAGAACTAGGGAAAGAAAATTTTGCTGCATTTACTTGTATTTTCACTTCTTATGAATCCTATAATTTGGTCTATATGATTTAGCATTTTTTCTAGACAGAATATCATCTTTGTTAGTTAAAATGTTTAAAGTACTTGTACATATTCACTACCTCTGTACTCTACTTTTTTCAGTTGTCATCTCTGACCTTTGGGAATTTTTGAAATGTATTTATTACACGATACATGTTTGTACTCATCCTGTTATTAATAGCAGTCAGTCTTTGTTTGTGTCCTACTCACCAGACGTTTTCTCTCTTTCCCAACATATTTGACCCTGAACCCATCACAGATATTTGTATGTGCTACCTACAGTCCAAATGGGTTATGGGCATTTATAGAAGGGTATCTTTGTGGTGTTAATTAAGAAATGTTTCAACATTTTTTTTTCCGCTGGACTGTCTACCTTGGTCCTATCAGTGTTGCTGAAGAAACTGTAGATCCTCCTAAAGGTAGGAATATATAACAGATTAGATATTTACCTATATATTTAACTAACAAATGACATAACAAACCTTATATAACGAAAGCTTTCTATGTAGATGCATAAACTATTACTGAAGAGTCGGGAGATTAAAGAAATCATTTGTTTTAAAATATAAGTAAGCCATTGTTCAGTTTTCTTTGGCTTAGCATTAAGTAAATTGTGTTATTACATGAAAAATATAGACATTTAAATTAATTACTTTGTAAGGGAAATGCTTATAAAAATTTCACTTATTAAAATAAGTGCAAATGCATTCTAATAGATAACTCAATGTGCACTCAGTTTCAGAATTGCTGTGTGTATTGAGGGTCCATGTAATCATGCACTACTTCATATTTAACAGAGTTTCATGTCAGTCCACTTCCTCTCTATAGTTAACTTTTGGGAGTTTTTTCATAGATGAGTGGACATCCAATTTCATAGATTAAAATGATACAATATACAACTATTTTAACCCAGAACATAAGTTTCAGGTTACATTTTTATGAACATATATGTGCATGGATGGATGAGCTTCATTTACGTAGGTATGCATTTTTTTTCTTTTCCTCTCTATGTGGTAGCAGATGAGTAGGAAAATCAAATCATAAAATGATATTAAGTTGGTGAATATGAGGAAGATTAGGGATTGTGACACAAAATTTCCCAAGCGGATACCTCTGTGCGTGTGCTGATGTGGCTAATACTCATTGAACACCTAATCAATTTTCTAAGTGCTTTCCAGAATTAACTCAATGCCTATAGCAAGTTTATTGGAAATATATTATCATCATCTCCTTTAATAAGTGAGCAAGTTGAGTAACAAAGTTTGGGCAAGTATTAGCTCTGTTATAGTATTACTTGTCTATACTAAAGTTAAAACCCACAGGGAATTTTTGAGTGTATTCTTTTTTATTATTGTGTATTAATTGTATAAATTAAGGTGTTTTATTATGACATTTCCATTCATGCATGTAGTGTACTTTGATAATATCTTCTTTATATGGAAATTAGTATGGAGGTTCCTAAAAAATTAAAATTAGAAATTCTATACAAGCCATTCATAACCACTTCTTTAGTATACCCATAAAAGTATACAATTATTCATCTAGAATTGATCATTTTAAGATTGAGAGAAAATTAACTGTCTAATTTGAGATATTGAGAGAAATGAAATTTAGGTTCAGAAACTATAATGTGCAACAGTGGGCAGAATATATAGGTACCCAGAGTAAAATTAAGCTTTAGAACTTTTTTGTTGTTGTTGCATGAGAACTTATTGATTGGCAAGTATGGCAGACACAGTGGTAAGCAAATTAAATAAGTGAATAAAATCCTACATCTTGTATCTATGTTGAGGCTACTATCAGGAAGAACATAGATAATCATTACTAGATTGATGTGAGTGCTATCATGATGGCTTTAGGGAGTTGGGAATACAGAAGAGAGGGGTTGTAAATGACTAATGAAGAGACAAGGGAGGGCAGGATTCAGGAAGAGTTTTCAGAAAGGAGACAAGTTGATGATTGAACATAATAAGAAAGTTCACTAGGTAAATAAACACAGGAGCATATGTCAAGTCCCCATGAGAAAATGAGTGCAAAGAAAATGAAGTATGTGTAAATAAGGCGCATAATAAAAAATGCTCAGATTCTTATATGAAGATGAGGTCCATGTGGAGAAAGGGTAAGATGAAAGTTTCTAACAATTGTCACTGAAATGATTCACCAGTTTTCATGAATTATACTAGGATTCTTTCAGCAGTCCGTCAGAGATATGATGTGTATGGATGTGATTCAGTCTTGGCATGGCTGCCTCTTCTTGTCTTTCACTTCGCAGCTCCTGCCTCACATTCGCAAGAATCTTGATGACCACTTTATCAGGATTGGTCTGTCATCAGAATATACTATTGTTATAACTCTATTCACTTTAGATATTATTTATTTATTAAATGGTTAACTTCCATTTTCCTTCAATATACTAGAAATATCATTTTGAGAGATGGTTTGTGTTCATTGCTGATTCTTAGTTCCTAGAACAATAAAGTACAAAACATCTGGGCTCAATACTCATTGAATAAATGGTAGAAGAAAACAAGTCTGTTGCTGCAGAAATAGAGAGAATGAATATGTATGAAAGACCTTTGCTTGGCAGTATTTGATAACAAATGAAAGGGAGAAATGGAATAAGAACTGAGTGTCAATGAACATTTTTCAATTTCATTTGTGGACAGTAAGTACAACTTGAAAAAATCAACTGAATTCCTGAACATAGAAGAGGATTTATGTGGCAAATAAATTGATTGGTAGTTTATGAGGTTTAGATTTGGAGATAAGAAATTTCTCTCTAGGACTTAACTAACGTTCAATATCATTATTTATTGCCCTCATCTGAAAGAATCTTGATGACTTTGCTCTTCTCTTTTGTAGATGAGCCTAAATTGTTCCTTGTGGAAGGAAAACAGCTTGTCTATAAAACATTTTGCATTTGCCAAGTTCTCTGAGGTCACTGAGCAGTGTTTTCTTCTATTTACCCTCATCCTACTCATGTTCTCAGTATCATTGACTGGCAATGCTCTCATAGCCTTTGCCATCTGGACCAACCCAGTGCTCCATACCCCCATGTACTTCTTCTTGGCCAACTTGTCTCTCCTAGAGATTGGCTACACTTGCTCCGTCATACCCAAGATGCTGCAGAGTCTTGTGAGTGAAGCCCAAGGGATCTCTAGGGAGGGTTGTGCCACACAGATGTTTTTCTTTACATTCTTTGGTATCAGTGAGTGCTGTCTTTTGGCAGCCATGGCTTTTGACCGCTACATGGCCATATGCTTCCCACTCCACTATGCAACACGAATGAGTCGTGGGATGTGTGCCCAATTAGCAATGGTTTCTTGGGGGGTGGGATGTACAGTAGGTTTGGGCCAGACTAATTATATTTTCTCCTTGGACTTCTGTGGCCCCTGTGAGATAGACCACTTCTTCTGTGACCTCCCACCTATCCTCAAGCTTGCCTGTGGCGATACATCCCATAATGAGGCTGCCGTCTTTGTAGCAGCAATCCTTTGCATTTCTAGCCCATTTTTGCTGATCATTGCTTCCTATGGCAGAATTCTAGTTGCAGTGCTGGTCATGCCGTCACCTGAGGGTCGCCATAAAGCTCTATCCACTTGTTCTTCCCACCTACTTATAGTAACACTCTTCTATGGCTCTGGATCTGTCACCTACTTGAGACCCAAAGCTAGCCACTCACCAGGATCTGACAAACTCTTAGCCCTCTTCTATACAGTGGTGACATCCATGCTCAACCCCATCATCTATAGTTTACGAAACAAGGAAGTCAAAGCAGCTCTCCAGAGAAGTCTGTGCAAGAAGGAGGCTTTGACCAATGGATAGGTAACAGAGAACCATGCACATCTGGTCTTGGAAAATATGGGAAATCAGATTAAAAACAAATAAAAACCTGTACATTCTTCCATCTATCTTGTAAGGAACTTCTTTAATAACTGTTATTGCATTTTGAAATCATCTCTGGACTCACAGCTATATTCTACTTGCAAATTCCTGAAGTAAGAATTTTAGTAGACAGATTTTCCAAAATATTTTATTCTTGGCTGGGATTAAATTATAAATTAACAGGTTATATCTCAGAAGTCTAGTAAATCTCACTCCACATTCTCAGGCATTTTCTAGACCCTGTGTGGCCATCTGACTTCTCCACATGTCTGTCCCACTTGGCTTCTAATTCCTAACAATTCTGTGAAGCACGATACAGCCTTCCATAAAAATGTCAGTTAGAGATGAATCAACTTGGGATGTAACACATTTGTGCATGGAAGCAATACTAAGAATCTCTCTGTATAGCTATCCTTATCTCAACTAGCAAAAAAACTTTGTCTTTCTTATTAATGCTTATACTTTCTTTTCAACAAAATTAGAGACAAGGGCAGAACAGATTCTGCCTGGAAGTGAGGGAGGGTGGGGGGAGAGGGAAGGGGTAGGGAGAAATGGCCCAAACAATGTATGCACATATGAATAAACAAATAAAAAGTAAATAAATAAATAAAATACAACCAAAAAATGTTTTAAATTTCTTCAGCTACAACTTTTGGCACACAATTCAGTAAAAGAATTGTTTTTACAACTTTTACACCCTGAAAAAAGTAAACACTCCAAGAAACATGGTGTCTAGTTTCAGAACTCTGACCAAAAGCATTAAAACAATAGTATGGAAACTTTTGACAAGAATTGATTTGACAAAAATATTTTCAAAGATGAAAAATAATACTAAAACACAAAATGGAAGAAAAACTCACTTCCAATAAATTATACAAAGATTTTAGGTAATTTATAATATTTATATCTTTCAGAATGTCATATTTATACTCTCAAGTGATAATATTGATATTTCCTAGTGAACACTGTGTGTGCGTATTTTGCCAGATATTTCTGTTCTACCAAAAACTTTGCAATTAATTTAAACATAATAGTTTGTGATGTTTATTTCTATGAGAATAGTGATTCACAATGGAATTTATGGAAATATTGAAAAATGACTGGTTCACAAATGTGCTACCAGGAATTATGTATAGAAATTACAGATGATAATTTATGTTTACTTATTTACTAGAAAATGAATGATTAATTGAGCACTAAACAAGTTAAAAACTTTCTATGGTGTGACATATGCACTTTTGATAAGAACTCAATATACAAGTTTAAAAGGCTAAAAGTGAAATAACAGCAATAGTTTCTCTAAGAAGTAATAATTGGTGACATTCTATCTTCTGCTTCTAAGGTTTCTTCAAAATGTACATTAAAAAACTTCCATAAAGTATTCTATTATTGGCATTTTTCTTAAAAAATATACAATGTGTGCTTTTTATAACAATTCCTAAAATATATAAGTGTAAAAATTAAAATTTAACCAGCTATATTCCTTCAGCACAGCAATAACCAAGGTAAATATCTGATTTATGGGTTTCAAATACATGTATATGTATGTATGCTTGTATAAATATATATAAAATATTTATTTATATCACATATATCTACTGAGAGAGCAAAACAGAGAAGGAAATGTCAGAAATGTATGTATATAGGTTACCATATCATGCCTTTCCGATCTCTGTGTGTTAAGAAGATGTAGAAGCCATGACACTATAATGACAAAGGGTATACCTAGTGTTCAAATAATTGGTTTCTAGATATCATCCTATAGTAAAAGTAACCTGAGTTCCTCAGAGAAGGAGTAGATCCTAGGGCTGATGCAAGCAAAAGACAAAATGAGTCTGAAAATTATGTAGTGTTAGAAAGACAGCAAGAGTTGGAGAATAAGCAGAGGATCTTGAAAAGACACAGGAAGTTACATAAAGGAACTCATGCTACACATCTGACAAGGGAATAATACCCACAATATATAGGCAGCTCAAAAACTAAATTCCAAAAAAGCCATGGCCTAATTAAGAAATGAGCAAATGAACTGAACAGAACTTTTTCAAAGAAACAAGTCCAAATTGCCAAAAAATACATAAAGAATTGTTCAACATACCTGACCACAAGGGAAATGCAAATCAAAACCATATTTAGATTCTACATCACTCTTGTTAGAGTGACTATCATCAAAAATGCAAACAAGAACAAATGTTGGAGAGAATGTGTAGAAAAAGGGACCCTTCCACACTTTGGTGGGAATGTAAACTACCCACCATGAAAAACAGTATGGAGGTTCCTCAAAAGCTAAACATAGAACTACTATATGGTCCAGCAATTCCACTCCTAGGGATGTAAGAGAAGGAATGTAAGTCAGTTTACAATAAAGACACCTGCACATCCATGTTTATTGCAGCATGAGTCACAATAGACAAGTTATGGAAACAGCTAAGATGCCCCACAACTGATGAATGGATTAAGACAATGTGGTATTTATATACAATGGAATTTTATTCAGCTACAGGAAGAATGAAATTTTATCATTTTCTGGTAAATTGATGAAACAGGAGAACGCCATCTTAAGTAAAGTTAGCCAGGTTCAAAAAGCCAAAGGCATGCATACAAATACATACAGAACATGTACTCAAAAGTGGGACTGGTAGTGTACCAGGAAGGAGGGCCAGAAGAGAAACAGACAGGTTGCATTCTGATGAGGCGGGGGAAGGGATGGCAAAGAAGAGAGATAAAACTTGAAGAATTGAGACATGAAGGTCACATAGCACTAGAGAGATGAAATAGCCAATAAAGTCACATGCAGCCATATATGGGTTGAGCTTTGCTTTTTGCTTCTGTAACCTGCTTGCAAATGTATATAAGGTGAGACCTGTTTGTTCTCAGGGCTCAGACTTTGGGCACAAGTCCTCTGGGTCTGTTTAAGCTCAGTAAACTACATTGCTTCCTGCTAAACTGCCTCAGTGTCCTGTATCTCAGCTTGAGATTTCCTCAACAGTAGAGGAAATCAAAGGAGGAAGAAAAGAAGGAAAGAAATATTATGAATAATAATGAAATACATCACATCTGTGTAGGAACAAGATACACACAAATAAAACCACACTGAAAATGTTTAAACAACACAAGATGGAGGGAAGTTAAATTGACTTAAGTACAATGCATGTACAGATATAATACCAAGGCAAAAATACCAATGAACAACTAGTAGATACCTAAACAACAAAGGGTAAGACCGCAAAGCAGATTATGCTAAGGGGAGGACACTCATGAAAGGAGGAGGGTAAAAGAAGGAAGTAAAGATGATTTATATGGTTGATGTACTTTCTATACAAGAACAAATATAGAATAGTTAAACCTGTTGAAATCACTATAAGAAGGGGACTGAGGTAAAAAGGAGAAAAATGGAGGGGATTAACCAATTCAGGATATAAGACATATGTACATAATGAAACTCTCTGTATTGTTATCTTAAACAAAGATGTCTTTTTTCAAAAATGAAGAACAGAAAGGTAAAACAGGTCCTATGTGGTACTAGTGAGAAGCAGAAGGATACAAGGAAAGGCTGCAAGAGGGAGAATATGGTAGAAATATTATGTACTCAAGCATGAAAATGGAAAAATGAAACCTGTTGAAGCTATTTTAAGAAGGGGGATAAAAGAAAATGGTGAAGGGAGTGAATTCAACTAAAATATATTGTAAGCACTTTTGTAAATGTCATAATTTACCCCCAATACAACAATAAAAAAAGGAAAACAAAAGAGTAACAACACCATAATAATTTTTGTAGGCAATATTTATAAACAGAGGTTAAAATCTTTTGGTGCTTCTTTTCCCTTTATTGTTGTGATGAGGGGGGTACATTGTGGTATTTACACAGATTCTTTACAATGCAGCAAATATATCATACATGAATTCACCTCCTCTCCCATTCTCCTTCATCCTCCCTCCCCTGAATCCTGTAGTGTTTTAACAGGTATAATTTTTGCATTTACATACATGCATACACAGTTTTTGCACCTTTCTACTCCCTTTCCCCAACATTTCCCCGCTCCCACTGGTTCCAAGCCTCCCCTCCAACCACCAGCCGCAGGACTTGTTCTGCCCTCCTGTTCTTCAATGTTGTAGAAGAAAAAAGAGAAAAGAGAAAACGAACATCATGACATTTTAGCTTGTTTGAGATAAAGGTAGCTTTATATGTATTATAACCCCAACTGGTTTTATGACAAGACACAGAACATTTCTAGTTTCAAAACACATCTCTCATGTTATTCATCAGCTGCAAGGGGATAACTATCAATATTACAGTAGAGACCTGTAGCCAAGTGATTAAAGATAACACATACTCTCCTTTATGATGAACTAAGAAGGACACAACATAGCTTCTGTAGTGTTTGGGCTAAAAATGCAAAACCTCAACCTAATAAAGACAAAGCATTAAACAAACTCAAATTAGCATTTCTCTACAAACTGTGTAAAGCTCATTAAAGATAAGAAAAAAATGAACTAATGGATTAGGAATAGACTAAGAGATATAACAACTAAATGCAAATTGGAATCCTGGATTGGTTCCTGAAATGGAAGAAGGACAGTAGTGGAAAAATTGTCAAAATTCTAATTAGGTTTGTGGTTCATGTAACTTGTGGTATTAAACCTGTGCCAATTTTCTGGTTTTGAGCATTACTACTATGGTTGTACAGAATGTTACCAATTGGGAAGCTGAGTAACTGGTGTATGGAAAAATCTCTTTCATTTCTGTGCCTTTACTGTAAGTTTGAATTAAGTTTGAATTAATTTCTGAAATAATAAATTTAAAACAGCATAGAAACCTTAAGTGGCATGCCTAAAAGAATACTATGTATGTTTATTACCTGAAAAGATGTACAAGGTAGGCCTCCACTTTATTATAGCATTTGGTTTCTTAATATTGGTGTAAGTAACAAGTTTTTTCCTTTTGAAGAATGCATTGAGCTCTGCACATAGGAGTTGTGCTCTTTATGGATGTGATTTTTTAAAATAAAACATTTATTAAAGGAATTGACATCTTCCAGAAATTCAGCAAAATTATGAATGCCTCAGAGAAAGAGAGGAAGCACCTAACAAATTCAATAGGTCTTTTATAAAGAATTCAGGCTCAAAAAGTCAAAGGTCATATGTTTTCCCTCATATTTAGAAACTAGACCTATGTTAAATGTATGTATAAATATATGTCATCATTTATATGTATGCATTAATATATGAAAGAGACAACAAGGTTGTATTATTAGTGGGTCTGTCTGCGGGGTCTATGACAGGTAAGCGAGGGAAAGAAAATGTTAAAAAAATATTGAAACAACTCATCTATATGAACATAACATAATGTAATGCACCATAAGCTGCTGAATATTAGGGAAGCATGGTTATAGAGAGGGAATAAGGGAGTTAATCACAAAAAGGAGTTATATGATTAAAGCATGATATATATAGGCTCGAAGTGTTAAGGTGAAACCACCTTAGACAATCAATATATATTTTTAAAAAATAAAGGACAAGAGAGAAAGTAAAATAAGTTTTTTCTAGGCATGGGTACCAGTGGAAGGGGGTGGGAATTAGGTAAAGGTGAATGAGGGTAAATATGTGGATGTATTTTGTATTCATATATGAAAATAGAAGAATGAATCCTGTTGAAGTTGTTCTAAGAAGTGAGAGAGAGGCATGAGAAAGAATGATGGAAGGGGTAAATCTAACTAAGATATATTGTAAGCACAACATATCCCCCTGTACAACTATTATATGCTAATAAAATAAATAAATAACAAACACGGATTTCTTCATTGGCCACTATGTTCACTAAAAAAGGGTGCTATTACTCACATCAAGGGAATGGGAACTGTTGAAAATGCAATGCTCCATAAACACTACCTTGGCAAAGCTAGAAGAATCTACAATGTCACTTAGAACACTGTTAGCATTGTTGTAAAGAAACAATTTCGGAGCAAGCTGGTTGCCAAGTGAAGTAACATGAGTTCTGAGGATATTGAGAACTCTGAAAGCCATGACATGCATGAAATAAATTGGTCAGACAAAGAAAGAAGCTAGAGAACAAGTTACCTTTGTTCACAGAAAGCACTAACTTGCTTCATCCAAAGAATACGGTGTAGTGTGAGAACAAATGGAAAGGTGGCTGAGTTTCTGGAATGTCCTCCCTATGAATTCAAGGCATCATTTATGTAAAAAATATTTCTATTAATCTGGACTGAAAAAATTATCCAGAAACTAAAATGTTTTCTAAAACATTTAGAAACATTTAGGGTAAAGGAGAATGATGGAGGGGATTAATTCAACTATGATATATTGTAAGAACTTTTGAAAATGTCACAATGTATCCCCAGTACAACATTAATATGATAATAAATAAATAAATTTAATAAATAAAAGCATAAATTAAATTGTAGTGAATATATTGAAAATATTAAGGTTTTTCATCATGGTATGGGTATGAAAAATCATGTATATTAATTTCTTTATTATTTGTCCTTATATTTACTATTTGTCTGGTAGATATGTTTTTTATTGGGTATTTGCCTGCCTTAATCCATAAATAAAAATTTAAATTGAATGTCAGTAAATTATAATTATTAATGCCAATCAAATTATTTTTTGAACATTAGAAATGCATGGTTACTACACACATGCACAGGAAATCAATGCGAGTCAACTCCCTGTATAGCTATCCTTATCTCAACTAGCAAAAACTCTTGTTCCTTCCCATTATTGCTTATACTCTCGTTTCAACAAAATTAGAGATAAGGGCAAAATAGTTTCTGCCTGGAAGCGAGAAGGTGGGGGAGAGAGGATGGGGATGGGGGGATAAGGGGGGGTAAGGGGGAAGAAATGACACAAACATTGTATGCACATATGAATAAAATAAAATAAAAAAAAGAAATGCATGGTTATTAGAGGTAATACCTTAGTTAACTCATCAATGTATTCTGACTATATCATATCTTTCTTCTCCAGTGTGGTATTCTAAATACCCACTCAACTGGTAACTAACTTCACCTGTAGTTATTCTTATGTATTTAAATAATTCTTGAACATTAATTATTTTTGAAAGCATTTTTATGACATAACACTTATGAAATAACAACATGTAAAGTATGTAAAGCCAATAAGGATCAGGATAATATTTTGTAAATAAATATTGAGAATATTGGAATAATAGGTGACTACTTTAAATTTTAAAAATTGCTCCAACTTTTAAACACCTTATCGTAATAAGATTGTAATACATAAAATCTTATTCTACATGAAGAGAAACAGTATTATGAATTCTATAAAATTATCATATCAATAAATATATAAATGATAAATTTTTTTATTTGTAAAGCTATGTTTACTTTTATGAAATTTAAGTATTCACATTTAGTAGGAATATTTAAACCTGCGTTTGTGTATTTTGTCTTTGGGCACAGGTTTAGATGAACAGGTTGATCAAGAGGAACTGAGAGCTAGTTTAGGATGAAAATAATGCTTAAGAGAGTTCCTTAGGTATCTTATCAATGTCTTCCTGTCTATCAATATTCAATCTCATGCTCACCTCCTTTGACAGCCTCCTCCATGGATGAGAGTGATCAGGAAAATTGTCTGGATACACTCAGTCCCAAATGTCATACAGAAAAGAACAAAAACATAGCATCTCCAATTAGACCATGGTGGTTTTCCAATGGATCTTCAGACTTTCAAATCAACTACCAACAGAACACCCACTTCCTGTGGTACTAGCAATGTGAGACCCTAAAAAGCAATAAGAAGTATTCTAAGGTAAACTTAAACTTCTGCAGTTATGATACAAGCTGTACTTTTATAAGATAGAGGATTTATTCTATGATGAGAAAATAGGTTTGTTATGGTTGTCAACCATGTCATTAGCAACTAGAGTAATAACTCTGTGATTTATGAATGTATAATACAGATGTACGACCATGTACCTGTGATATTTATTTTTTCATAGAATTTCTATAAAGCAGTTAAAGCAAAAAGATGAAAACATTTCCAGAAAGGAAGTTAAGAAGGATTTAAAGTGACTTCAGGATGTCATTAAAGGAAATTTTCTATCTACTTTTACTTAGAATTTAGCTATGCTCCTTATAAAGAAAAAAGAATCCACAATTAAGTAAAGCCTTAAAGTCCCAAAGTCTGAGATACTGCATAGGTGTGTTTCATATTTCTCCATAATGTGGTTACTTTGCCAGCAACCTTTTTATTGTCCATTTAACCTCATTGTTTCTCAAGGTGTAGATGAAAGAATTAAGCAAGGGTGTCACTACAGTATAGAAAAGGGTGAAAAATTTTCTATGATTCTATGGATTGAATATAGATAGAAATTGTAGTCCCAATAAACAAAATCTCAACAATTAGGTGGGACGCACAGGTTGCAAATGCCTTTCTCCTTTCTTTGGTGGATTTTATCCTGAGCACACTCTTAACAAGGCAGCCATAAAAGAGCAGGATAATCCCCAGAGGTAGAACCCTATAAATGACAGTAGCTATGGAGAGCTCATTTTCCAGAAAGGTTGTGTCTACACAAGCAATTTTAGTCAGAGCAGGCTCCTCACACATAGAATCATCCACCCTTTGGACGACAGCAAAAAGGCAATTAGAAAAGTGTGGACTAAATTGTAGACTCTATAAAACCACAAATCAAAGCCAAAGTTGTTAGTTTCTTAGAGGCTTTGGATGCATGATAGTACCATATGACAGTGGTCCAGATATCACTGAAGTACTGATAGCCCATACGGTAAGGAGGACACACTTCATGGAGCCCAGACCCAAAGCAATATATAACTTGATCATACAACAAGAATACCTTATGGTCTTCCCAGGGCCCCTGAGATTCCAAAGTATCATGGAACAACACTGATAGTGATGCACAGGTCAAGTAAAGAGAGGAAAAAATACATGGGTATGTGGAGTTTGGGCTCATTAATGACACAAGAATGATCACTGTGTTCCCCATTAGTGTCAGAATGTAGAAGATGGAAATGAGCAGAAGAACCATCTCCAGCTGTAACTGGTCAGAAAAACCTGTAATTAAGGAAAACTTCTGTGATGTCTCTCTTTTTGAGTCATTGATCCTTATACATATTGTTCTCTAAAAGAATTTAATTCAAAATTTTCAATTAGAGATGAGATAGCAGCAAAATGGTGGATGAATACATGCTTCCTGCATCAACCCACATAAATAGGAGGTTGGGTAACAAAGAAGAGACTACATACAGAAGAGACAAAGAGAAGAAATCACAGGAGAAATATAAAAGAGCAAATGGATATCTGAAAAATACACTGAATCAAAAAAGACAACACAAACAGTTGGCAGCACCCTCCCATCTGTGCTTCCCCCGAGGGGAGGGGAAGACTACTTGAAGGTCAGCCACACATTGTGCAATAGCAAAACAAGCTCTGGAACAATATTTATGCCACCTACAAACCCAAACTCTAGAGTGAAGATATGATAAGACAGTAATTTCCCCCTGCGAGGCAGGGCAAAATAGGACAGCTCCACATTTGTCATACCTCAGAGGGCTGTGGCAAGGTTCCATATTGAGTGAACCAGCAGACTGCTGGCTTCTCAAGACAACTGACTTGAATTTTCAGCAAACTGAGAAGATAAAAGGTGCTGGAGTAAAGAACTGGTGACTCCACCTAACTGCTGGAGGAAATTCACCAAAGCAAAATAGGGAGACTTCCTGGCAGAATTTTCAGATATCTGAAGCTCCATAAAGGTAGGACAGTTTGGAGACTAAGCATTGGAGTGATATGGAAAATTACAGACCATAAATTTCTGGGTCTTTTAGCTTCACTGTCTCTGTAGAAAACTTCCACCAAGAGTACCCCTGGCATGTGACTTTACCCAAACTTGTCACAAAAATCCCATTGAATAAGGTTAATATAAAAAACAAAACACCTAGCCCCCACTGACTGAGAACTTAAATTAGAGCAGCTGTTTAATATTAAACAACAACAATCAATAAGTATCTAACTGAGCAAAGCTGGGTGTCCAAACCACTGCGTCTATTTGGAAACCTACCACCAAGGGCAGGCATAGAGAGGAGGAGGTTTGGACTATTTCCAAGACAGAAAGACAGCAGGTGGGATGGCCCTCTCAAATCACTGACCTCCACTTCACAGAAGAAGTGGCCCACCAGATCCCAGTTTTCTGCATTTCAATCTCCCCATCTGTGGAAGTCCCTGGACCCAAAAACACTCAGAGGGCAAAGCTCTTAAAACAAATTGATTGTCTCAGCTGCCCCTCCCTGAGGCCCTAGCTAGACATGCAACTCCATCTATCTGAAGATGTTTCCAAAACAACCAGGGCAAGGACAGAGAAACTTCTAGTTTCGAAGAGACAAGAAATATAAGCTTCATTGTTGTTTTATGTTTGTTTGGTTTTTATCTGTTTTTTCTGTTTATTTTTTGTCGCTGTTTTTGGTCTTATTTTTGTTTTGGTTCTTTGTTTACCTCCTCTCAGCAATTTGTTCTGGTTGGACTATTTCCTTTCCTCCTCCGTTCATTCTCTATTTCTCAACTACTAATATCTAGAGCCCTCTCATACTATCTCCTATACCTTCCTTCTCTTATTCCCATCTTCCCTCCTCCCTTCCCCACACTCAACCCCCATAATACTCAATTTCCAATCCTTATACCCTTCAACTAATGTTAAGCTCCCAGATCATCCTCCTTGAAATAAGAATTTTGCTCCCATACAACCTTACTTACTGAAGAGACAGATTCAGGCATTAATTGTTCCTTATTCTTTCAAATATTTGATTTATTGATGAATTGTTTACCTCATTTCTGCAGTACATTATGCACTCAAGGAAGTAAAAGGACTATTAAACCAACAGATGTGCAAAACACAGTGTAGAAATTCAAATATGAAAAACCAAGGCAATGTTTCACTTCCAAACTCCAACCACAACTCAACATCTTAATACAAAGATAATGATTTGGCTGAAATGTTGAAGACAGAATTCAGAAGTCTGCTATTAAAAATGATTGAGACTTTAAAGAGCATGCAAATAAACAGATAAATGAAGTTAGGAAATCAATCCAAGACTTACACAAGAAAGTAAGCATTATGGAAGAGAAATTCAGCAAGGAAATGGAAATTATGAAAAAAATCAAGCTTAAATATTAGAAATAAAAACCTCAATAAATCAAATACAAATTGCAATGGATAATATCATCAGCAGACAAGATCAAACACAATAAAGAATATCAGAGATGGACAACAAGATTGAGGAGCTATTGCAGGAAAACAATCATAAAGAAAAAAATTAATACACATGAATACAACATTCAAGAAATCTGGGACATGATCAAAAAACCAAATCTAAGAATTAATGGGATGGAAGAAGGAGCTGAGATACAAACCAAAGACATAGAAAAATCTGTCCAATGAAATCATAACAAAAAAATTCCAAACTCTATGTAACAATATAGATACTGGTGTACAAGAGGCATTTCAAACTCCAAATAGACATGATCAGAAAAGAACAACACCATGACACATCACAATTAAAATGCCAGATCTATAAAACAATGAAAGGAATCTGTAAGCTACAAGAGAAAAAGGCCAGATAACATACAAAGGTAAATACATAAAAATCACCTCAGACCTCTCAGCACAAATGCTAAAAGCCAGGAAAGAATGAAGCAATATACTTCAAGCACTAAGAGAGAATAACTGCCAGCCAAGAATACTTTATTCAGCAGAGCTGTACTTCAACCTCAAAAGAAAATTAAAGACCTTCCGAAACAAGTACAAACTCCAGCAGTCATGTCCACAAAGCCTGCATTAAATAGAATACTCAAAGTAACAATGCACATGGAACACAATGAAAAAAAATCACAAATATGAGATGCTAGGAAAGAATAAAAATCAAGGGGAATTGATGAACCTACAAGAACTAGGAAAAGATCAACTCAGAAAATCTGCAACACCCAAAAAAAAAGATCAACTCAGAAAATCTGCAACACCCAAAGTTGAACAAAGCTAAAAGTAAAGAACAATTAACCCAAGACTCAATCTGGAAAAAAAAGCAATAGAACACAGGAATCAGAAAACATCCAAACAAAAGACACAGATTCTCAGATTGAATCAAAAAGCAAGATACAACAATTTGTTGTCTAAAAGAAACATAGCTCACAACCAAAGACATGAACAAACTAAAAGTAAAAGTTTGGAAAAAGATTTGCTGAGTACGTAGAACCGAAAATAAGCAGGAGTAGCTATTGTCATATCAGACAAAGCAGATTTTATGCAAAAATCAGTCAGAAGAGATAAATAAGGCCACTACATATTAATAAAAGGAAGAATCCATCAAGAAGATATAACAATTCCAAATATATATGCTCCAAACATTGGAGCCACATTCATAAAACAAAAACTTCAGCACTTAAAGGAACAGATAGGACCAGATGAAATAATTGTGGGATATCTCAACACCCCACTCTTTAGTAGACAGAGCATCCAGGCAGAAAATCATCAAAGATATCCCAGGCATTTGTGGAATGGTTCATCTTACAATATGGACTACACATTCTTCCCAGCAGTCCATGGAACTTTTTTCCAAAATACGTCACATCCTAAGTCATAAAGCAAACCTCAACAAATTCAACAGACTATAATGGAATAAAATTAGAAATTAATAGCAAGGAAGACCACAAAAACCATTCAAACTAATAGACAATGAACATCATACTTTTGAACGAGCATTGGGTTGTTGAAGATATTAGAGAAGAAATTAAGAAATTTGTAGAATTAAATGCAAATAAGGACACAAGTTACCAGAACCTGTGGAATGTACCAAAGGCAGTCTTAAGAGGGGAGTTTGTAGCCATGAGCACCCACATCAGAAAACTAGAGAAATCTCAGATAAATAATCCGATGTTACATCTCAAACTCCTACTAAAACAAGAGCAAGACAGCACAAAAAAGTAATAGATAGAGATTAGAAAAATCAGGGCAAAATCAAAGAATTGGAGAAAAAAAAACCCAACACAACCAATCAATGAAACAAAAATCTGGTTCTTTGAAAAAATAAACAAGGTTGACAAATCTCTAGCCAAATTAAAAGAAGGAAGAAGACCCGAATTAATAAAATCAGAGGTGGAAAAGGGAATATTATAACAGACACCAATGAAATTTAATGATCATACAGGAATACTTTAAAAATCTATATTCCTACAAATCGGAAAATGAAGAATAAATTTCTTGACAAATGTCTTGCAAAAATTGAACAATAGGCTATTAAACAGATTTATAACATGTAATGAGATTGAAACAGTTAGAAAGAACTTCCCAACAAATAAAAAAACAGGCCCTGATGAATCCACTGCTGAATTCTACCAGATCTTTAAAGAACTAATATGAAGGCTCCTCAAATTACTCCATGAAATACAAAAGGAAGGAATAATACCAAAGACATTCTATGAAGCCAGTATTACCTTAATATGAAGGGCACATTAAATAAAGAAAATTAGAGGCCAATCGCCTTGATGAACATGGATTCAAAAAATCCTTAATAAAATACTTGCTAGGAGAATCCAACAGAACATTCATAAGATCTTACACAAAGATCAATTGGGTTTCATTCCGGAGATGCAAGGATGGTACAACATTCACAAATCAATAGACATAATATCCACATCATCTTATCAATAGATGCAGAAAAAGCCTTTGATAAAACTCAACATCCTTTCATAATAAAAGCTCTGAAGAAATTAGGAATTTAAAGCACATTTCTCAACACTATAATGTCTATATATAACAAACCTATAGTCAATATCATACTTAATGGGGAAAAAGTGAAACCACTTCTTCTAAAATCAGGAACAAGGCAAGGGTGGCCCCTCTTCCTGCTCTTATTCAACATAATGCTAGAGTTATTAGCCAGAGCAATAAGACAGGAGAAGGAAGTATGAGGGATTCAAATAGGGAAAGAAAAAGTCAAATTATCTATTTGCAGGTAATATTATTCTGTACCTGAAAGACCCTAAAAACTCAACCAAAAACTCTTAGATCTCATAAACAGTTTTAGTAGCAGGATACAAAATCAATATACAAAAATCAGTAGCATTTCTATATACAAACAATAAGCAGTCTAAGAAAGAAATCAGGGAATTAATACCATTCACAATAAATTTAAAAAATAAAAATATCTAGAATAAATTTAGCAAATCAGGTGACCAAACTATACAATGAAGAGTATAAATTGTTAGAAATCAAAGAAAAGTGCAGAATGGATAGGCAGAGGATGGCTCATATACCAGCACAGGATTTATTGTGGAGAAGTGGTCCTGTGTAGGGGGTCCATAACAAGAAAGCTGGAGCCCACAGATACTTACAGACTGGGGGTATTTATGAGGTGGATGAAGAAGCCCCAGGAAGGTCACTGGGCAGCATAATACTCAATGGCCCTCTGACTCTTCCAAGATAATGGCTTACAGGCAGGTCATCCCTTCTGGACCAGGTGGGGAGTTTCTAGTAAATGGCTTAAGGTGGATGTCTATTTTTCTTTAGGTCCAGGTGGAGAGTTTCCAGTAAGTTACTTTCAAGGGGGGAGGATGTCCAGTTCTAACACAGCTTCCTTTTGTTCACCCTAACACAAATCACTAAAGAAAGAAATCAGTGAAGACATTAGAAGATGGAAGGACATTCCATGTTCGTGGATAAGTAGAATCAATGAGAAAATGGCTATATTACCAAAAGCAATCTATATATGTTCAATGCAATCCCTATCAAAATTCCAACAACATTCTTCACCAAGGTAGAAAATTCATTCTTAAAATTCTTATGGAAGCACAATAGACCCAGATTATCCAAAGCAATCCTGAGCCAAAATAGTAAGCTTGAGCTATCACAATACCTGACTTCAAACTAGACAGAGTCATGTTAATAAAAACAGCATGATACTGGTATAAAAACAGACACGAAGCCCAATGGAATAGAATAGAAGACCCTGACACAAACCCATGCAATTTCAGTCATCTGATATTTGACAAAGATGCCCAAAATATGCACTGGAGAAAAGACAGCCTCTTCAACAAATGGTGCTGAGAAAACTGGTTTTTCCACTGCAGGAGACTGAAACTAAATCCCAGTTTTTCACTTTGTACCTGCATCAATTCAAAATGTATTAAAGGTCTTAATGTGAGATCTGAAACAGTGAAATTAATCCAGGAAAAAATAGGGAACACATTGGACCACATAGGCATAGGTAATAACTTTATGAATGGAACTCCAATAACTTAGCAATTAAGAGAAAGCATTCACAAATGGGACTACCTGAAACTAAAGAGCTTCTGCCCAGCAGAGAAGAGTTTAAAGGTTTCCAATTCAGAGAAGTGATTATGTTTGGAGAGACAGAAGTGCTAATTAGCCATATTATGTTGTATACGTGCATTGGATTACAATATTATACTCCATAAATACGTACAAATATTTTATGTGAAATAATATAAAAATAAAAATAAATGTACAATTAACTTCTGTGTATCAATGAAAATGACCCACATAAAATTGTCAATTCCAAAAACAAGTCCAAGTAGCTATTAACACTGAATAAACATTTTTAATAAGAAGCTGCCTTTTTTCCAACACGTTTTGGTTTCCCTTGCCAAAAATTGAATGACCGTAGCTGCCTGGGACTTCTGTTCCATTGGTCTTCCTGTCTGTTTTTGTGCCAGTAACCTTACTGCTTTTATTGCTATGGCTCTGTAGTATAGTTTGAAGTCAGGTATTGTGATATCTCCAGCATTGCTCTTCTCACTCAGGATTGCTTTAGCTGTTTATAGTCTTTGGTGCTTCTATATGAACTTTAGGGTTGATTTTTCTGTCCTCATAAAGAATGTCATTGGAATTTTGATACAGATGGCATGTATCCAAAAAAAGTAAAAACAACCACGAACACTAGTTATATAAGTATTCATACAAGATTTATTTACATGGGCCCACATTGGAAGCGACCCAATTATTGACTAGAAAGTAACATATCTATATAATGGAATAAAACTATTAACAAAAGGGAACTGTGGCAAACACAGATGCTAACTCAGTATTATTATGTTCAGAAAAGAGTGTTGACACTAAAAAGAGTGCCCATAATCTAATTCATATGAAATTCTATAAAGTGAAAGCAAGTAATGACAAAAGACATATTAGGGGTTTCTTTGAGTTGCAGGACATGGGACTGAAAACACTATGTGATAAAAATATTTTGTGGGTTTGGTGGCAATGTGTTGTATCTTGCATGATTGTGGATAGAGATTTAACAGATATATACAATTTTCAGTGTTAACTTATGCATGGTATAGGTTGTCAATTATCTATAAGCCCTTTCCTTACTTGTACATTGACAGTTTCTGGGGGATAATCAAGTAGGGCATTCTATTAATTTGTAGTTTTTCAGGAGGAGCCAAGGGTATTTGTCTTCTGAAATCTAAATTATCAAATTCAAAGAAGCAAGAAATTCTATAATGTAAATTATCTTTATTTAGTACAATTTTCATCTTTCCATTAAGACTCTAAAAAATCTCTCTGTGAGAGAAAAAGCACTTCATGTAAATGAATTTTAGTATTAACAATGCATTCTGCTAAAGACTCTGTTTTAAAGTAAATTAAACAAAAGAACAATGGCACCCAGGGAGACACAATAATGTATTAAACAGAGATAGGAGATGGGAGAAAGCATAGGAGGCAATTCTACCACACAGCATGAAGTCAAGGAATTAATCACACACATGTACCAGTGAGTGTGGTAGTGCTCCCTCCTGAAATGGGAACTTTTGATCTGATGTCAAGAACTTGCATAAATCCTAAGGTATTTATATTTTTATCATTTCTCCTTTGAGTTTACAAATTGAACAATAGTGAACACAATCAAAAATTTTACTGTACTGTTTAATAATGTAGGAAAAATGATAGAGCAGACATAAAAATTAGAAACATGACATGGTTTGTACTTAAAATTATAGTAAGAAAAAATAATTACATAATTTGAATTAACTACTACTTATACCAAATTAAATAAGAAAATTATAAAAAATATGAAATTTTTAGTGTCTTCAAAAAGCTACCAATATTTAAGATAAATGTAATAAAATATTTTCAAAGTTTCTACATTGATATCCACAACCCTTTTAAAAATAAATTGAGGTTTTAGCATTTTGACAAGATGGATGTTTTAATATTGTTGAGATGTCAGTTCTCCTCAAACTGATCTGTAAATTCAATGTGACTGCCATTAAATCAAGTATGCCTTAGTTTTGTAGAATACAAATATACTTTATATTGTATGCCAATCTAAAATGTATTGGACTAAAAGTCACAACCTGAGAAGAAAGGCAGAGAATGTATCCTTCACTTAGTAGTGTAACACACTATAAATCTATGGTAATTAAATCGAACAGTGGTACAGGAAAGATTACACAGACTCAGAGGCATATGCACACTGGTATCAGATTTGTAACATTGTGGGACTCCCCACAGTCTTCCAATAAACTGTGCTGATGCAACTGAGTGATTATACAGAGAGAAACCATGTCTCCTCCCTCTTCCTACTCATAAAACCAATGTTAGGTGTATCCAGAGCTACATGTGAAATATGAAATAATAAAACCTCCAGAAAACAACTGTATGACCATGGAAGAGATAAAAGTTGATTTAATACATTAGCCGGGAACATGAAGACCAAAAAATTGGATTTAATTAAAATTGAGATCTTCTTAATTTAAAATATTTTTTCATAGTTTAAAAATTGTTGACGATGATTAATTTTAAGTGTTTTTTTTTTTTTTTTTTTTTTTGGTGCTGGGGACCGAACTCAGGACCTTGCACTTGCCAGGCAAGCGCTCTTCCACTGAGCTAAATCCCCAGCCCCTAAACTCTCTAAAGGTAAATGTTAATTTCCATTAAATATTTCAAAGAGTTACCCTCATATTATTAATCCTTGGATTAAGCAATTGCATGGACCATGGGAGATTATCATGAAACACTAGAAATCTGATGACAAAAATACTGTTTATCAAAGTGTGACTCTAAATAGAGTCAGGTATGGTGGTGGCACAAGCCTATAATTCCAGGTACTTGGGAGGTAGAGATTTGGAGGGCTACAGTTCAAAACCAGCCTGGGCAAAAGTTTAGTGAGACTCCCATCTCAACCAATAAGCTAGATATGGTGGCATGCCTTTGTGATCCCAGCTATCTTGGAGATATAGTTCAGAGGATCAGTCTGAGTTCAGCCTGGGAGAAAATTTCAAAACTCTACCCAAACAGTAAGTAAAGCCAAAGGGGTTCAGAGAGTGGCTCAAGTTGTAGAGCACCTGCCTATCAAGTGCAAGGCCCTGAGTTCAAATTCCAGTACTGCCATTTGTTCACTTTCTAAATGAAGATCAATAAAAATGATAATATATGTATAGAAATAGAAATTTTGTGCTTGTTGTCTAATTCTTAAGTGCCTTAAAATAATAGATTAATGAAAGAAATATTTCAGAAATTCTGTTGAAATGTATCATTGGTATATAACTCAGAAAGAAATATAATTTGTATGTCATTGAAGATATGTTGAATAATTAATAGCCAAACAGGTAAAAGATCTGATGTATAGTCTTCAGGGTTCTGTCTTGATACATTACAGTGGTTAAGGTTTCTTGCCACAACTATTAAAAACTCATATTCATCTTAATGGATATATGGTTTGTACAGAAAAGAATGTGCAGAAAATGAAAATAAGAAGGAAACTAGAAAACAGTTTTACATTATAAAACATGGAATTGTAATACTTGTATAACTTTTATAAATAAAGGACAAGATGTATAAAATTAAAATGCATAATATGGGAAATAAATGAACATATCAAATGTCTGAAAAATAGGAAAGTTAATACAAAAAACCCCACCATTTCTAATGCTGCTAAGGTATTTTTGTGTTGCTAGAAACTGATTTCCACCTGCCAAAAGTTTCTCTAAAATAAAATCATGTGACATGTAGAGAATATGCAACAGGGCCATCACTGCTCACGGTCATGTAAATGATTTGATCTGGATGGAAACGAATACAGTCAAAGTGAACCGACAGTTGAAGATTTTGTACACTTAGAAGCAACAACCCCATCATCTGGAATTATAAAAAGAACTTCAAATTTTAGCATTACCTATGGGAGTAAAAAATTGGGATCATGGGGGCATGAATGTAAGTACATTTCAGTACGCTGAAAACAGCATAATGAAACCCACCAAAAACCATTAAACAGGAAGGAGGAAGAGAGTAAGTGGTTAAGAAACAATACCATAGGTGGAGTAAATTTGATCAAAGTACATTGTATGCAATTATAAATATCACAATGAAACTCTGCATAATTAATGTTAATACAAAAATTTTAAAAGTTAAAAATTGAAAATAACAAATATATATAAATAGTTGAATGGTGAAATTTATTTTCATATAAATTCAATTGAATCCTGTGTATCAATAAAATAACAATGGTTAAAATATTTAGGTGTGCGTAATGATGGCATAAAAGTTTGTAACAATATGCAAAATTGGAATGTTTAGAATTAAAATTAAAATGGACATTTGAAATTAAATGGCTGAATTGAAAATTAAGAGTTGTTTGGTGGGTGAGATTATACATAAATATTATCATGTTTTATTCTTATTATTGCAATATTGCTCATGCAGAGGTTTTAAATAATGAGTTATGATTTTCAGCGTATTTGTTTGTTGAGGCTATGTGTGGTTGGTTCTGCATATATGTATTAGAAGGGGGTAGTATGTACTGGGCCTAAATTAGAAATTTATATAATTGATTATGTTCTTTAAATACTAAAGAACCAAACATGGCTTGAATAATGGAAATGATGAGGGAATCATGTGAAGAGTTTCTACAATGACAAATATTGTTAAATGTTCAAATTCCAATCAAAAAAGTTTCCTGTATATAATATTAGAGAGCCCCTAAGTACAAGATAAAAATGCCTTTTCCCAGTGAATTCTCCACCCAGTGGCAACTTCTTTTTTTTTTTTTTTCATTTTTCTTTTATTATTCATATGTGCATACAAGGCTTGGTTCATTTCTCCCCCCTGCCCCCACCCCCTCCCTTACCACCCACTCCACCCCCTTCCGCTCCCCCCCCTCAATACCCAGCAGAAACTATTTTGCCCTTATCTCTAATTTTGTTGTAGAGAGAGTATAAGCAATAATAGGAAGGAACAAGGGGTTTTGCTGGTTGAGATAAGGATAGCTATACAGGGCATTGACTCACATTGATTTCCTGTGCGTGGGTGTTACCTTCTAGGTTAATTCTTTTTGATCTAACCTTTTCTCTAGTTCCTGGTCCGCTTTTCCTATTGGCCTCAGTTGCTTTAAGGTATCTGCTTTAGTTTCTCTGCATTAAGGGCAATAAATGCTAGCTAGTTTTTAGGTGTCTTACCTATCCTCACCCCTCCCTTGTGTGCTCTCGCTTTTATCATGTGCTCATAGTCCAATCCCCTTGTTGTGTTTGCCCTTGATCTAATGTCCACATATGAGGGAGAACATACGATTTTTGGTCTTTTGGGCCAGGCTAACCTCACTCAGAATGATGTTCTCCAATTCCATCCATTTACCAGCGAATGATAAGAAGCTCCCTTCATTGCCTCATTCCTCAGGCTGTAGATAACAGGGTTGAGAGTTGGGGGGTATCACTGTGTAAAAGATAGACAGCATAAGGTCCAAAGCAGTTGGAAAGTCTGAAGTTGGTTTCAGATTTGCACATGTTCCTGTGGAGATTAAAAATGAAACAACAAAGAGGTGGGCAGGCAGGTGGAGAAGACCTTAGTCCGACCTTCAGCAGAGGGTATTCTTAGCACTGTGTTGAATATGTGGATATAGGAGAGGGCAATGGAGATGAAGCAGGCAAAGGCTGCCACAGACACCAAAGCATCTACTCCAATCACTCCCAGGTAATCACTGGAGCAGGAGAGCTTGACCAAGAACTGGTGGATTATTTTTGCCTTACAGAATGTGATAGAAAAATTGGCAGCTGTGAACAAGATTCCAGCAATGCCTCCAATGGGGGACTCTGACAGAAATGAAAGGGAGATCCAGAAGTGGAAGGTATTTTAAGAAGTAGTACATTGGAGTTTGGAGATGTGGGTTCACCATTGTGATGGCAATAATGATGAAGTTACCTGCTAAGGCCAAAATGTACATCACAGAGAACAGCAAAGCATGGAAGATTTGCAGCTGATGATTGTAAAAAAAAAAAAAACCATGAGGAAGAGCCCATTCATTGTGGTTCCATTTGTCATAATCATTTTGAAAGACCAAATTGTGATAATACCCGGAAAACTAAAGAATATGGGATATGAAATGAAAAGATATTGAAAGAAATTATTTAGTTGTTCAGCATTGTTCATTGCAACAATTAATGTTTAAGAAATTGTTATTTGCCAGATATTCATTTGATGCTGGGGAGCCAAAGGTGAAGATACGTGTTTCTTGTTTGCCAGAAGATTACACTTTGCACTAGTAAATCAGTAGCAACCCATGAGTGCAAATGTGATCAATTCACAGCTTCTGTCAAGGAAAAATGGTTGTGTTTGCTGCATGCAAAAACACTCTTCCATTTCCACAATAGAATCTCATTGATTTGCTTTAAATAATCAACAGAAATGGAATGATGGGCTCTCAAAATGCTTCTGAATATTAGATAGGTTGTTTTTCTCTCATACATTGTATTATTTTACCAGATAGAATGACCCTTTAGAGGGAATGTGATATCAGGAATTGAAGCATAATTTAGCTATGAACTTATGGCACCCATTTTCTTCCTAGAAAATAATATGGTCATTTTATTGAGAGGCTCTGTTATTGTGGAATCCAGGGACAAAACGGGTAGTGTAATTGCCTTTTTGATTACCATTTTCTTTAATGGACATTTTATTGAAATCAAGAACAAAAATACTTTTGCAAAGGAAATACATGCTACTCACAATTTAGGCATTTATTTTGATTGTATGGAGCATCTAGAAACTTCTATTTAATATTAATTTCATTTAACTGCTATTCGTGTAATTTCTCTTCAGGTAAAACAATCAAATAGCTATTGCTCACTTACTACAAAGACACTTGAAAAGTATCTCAGTTTCTCTGAGATAATTTAAAAAGTAGATAGAAAGTATTTAAATACCAAGGGAATTTTTTAAGAAAAAGAACTGAGATAGAAACTAATCTATATTTCACATAAGGGGGAAACCAACTTTTAGTTCATGATACAGTGTTTTGATCTTAGAAATAACTAACCATTCTTCCCTCACTAAAAGATACATCAGCCTATGAGTTTCAGTATTGAATCTCTCATGTTACTGCATTTTTTCCCTTCCATCTGTGAGATTTAGGCAGCAACTGTCAGAATTGCTGTATGTCTTTTGGAGGGTTGTTCTTAAATATGTGAAATCTCAGCAGATCTTCTTTTGTGCATGACTCAGGCAATCATCTTCTAAGAAATGATATCTAGGAGAATTCTAAATCTTGAAGTCAGTGCTCTACCCCCATTCCATATCAGTTAGAGTGGCATTTTTTGACATATTATTTCAATATCTCCTATTGAGAGTGCGGACTGTTTTGCTCTGTCTCACTTTTTTTGTGAAGAATGAACTTAGCATGTGACCATTGCATTTCTATATTTCACACATGGCCAATGTCACGAGCTTCAGATGACAAGAAAATGGTTATTGAATTTACTAAATATTTTGAACTTTTGTTTTAGTTGGCACATTTGAAGATGGATCACAAAATTAGAATTCCCTCAAATTTATTGATTTCCATCCAAATTTCACTGCTTTATTAGAAAGCAAGAAGTAGTAGAGATAAAATACGCTTGTAACATAATTTCTGTTTCCAAGTTCTATATTTTTTCAATGCTGAGTCTTGAACCCAGGGTCTTGTGTTTGCTAGGTAAGCACCATATTATTGAATCTTGCCCCTATCCTTTTGGTTTTTATTTTGTTTTTAACGTTATATCTTCCTAACTTTTTCTGGACTAGCCTTGAGCTCATAATCCTCTTGCCTCTATAATGCCTACATGGAAAAACAGGCATGTGTCACCATACCCACTTTAAGTTCTGATTTTTAATCCATCGTTTCTTCAATGTGATAAAATGATAAATAGCATTGTAATGCACACTTGAGCTTCCAGATTTGCAGAACCAACCTCCACCTACTGGATAATAATAATACTGAGCAATTTTGAAAATTCAGTTTTATAAGACAGATGCCATGTCAAATCAAGTCCATCAAGATCTCATTCAACTCACACAGGTATTTTTCTCCTGTAGTAGTTGGATAATTTAATCTTAATTTTTATAGGATTAAAATCATTTTTCAGAATTTTTTAATTAGAGAATTAAGATGTGATTTCTAACACTTGACCTTTGCTTACTTCCATCTAAAATCTCTAATATTAATAAAAACAGGAAGGAACACTGAGGGAAACGCCTCATCACATTGACTGTATATCCATCTAAGGCTTTGTCTCTCCTACTGAACTTAGAGATGATTTAGAAATTTTTTTTATAAATGCTTTATTTATATAACCACATAAGGTAAAAATCCTTTTTAATTTACATATTTTCTTTGAATAATCCATTACTGCAAATACATTTATATGAATAAAATGTAGATTTTACCATTTGCAGATTTTAGGGAAGTAAATTTCTTTCTTTCTTTGAATTTATGGTCTTGTTTTCCAAACTCAATTTGAAAAGTATAATGTTTGGTTAGAATTGCTATAAAATGTTTCCTTCTTTTCTTATCCAAGATTAGAAAACTCAGCTCTGGTGTTCTTAGTGTGTAGGTAGCTATCAAAGGTGACCATATCTGATATCTCTCCTCTCTAATCAGACAGATGTTTTAAAACTATGTCATTTCCCAGGAGAAAAAAAGTTTGTTTTAGGCTTTTTTTGTGAATGACAGGGTATGTTGTGAAAAGGAATGTTGAAATGAATGACAAAAATATTATGTACTCATATCACCTGGGACTTGATTAAAATTTCCACACAAATGGGGAGTGGCATAGTAGGCTATGGAGTTTTCCTGTCCCCAGATCAATGGGTCTCAACTTTTAGCAGACATGTGAGTCACCTGTACAGCTTGTTAAAACTCAAGGAACTATTTTAGTATATGGATACAAAAGACATCCACCATATATATTCCCATTCCCTCTTTTCTTGTGCCTACCCACCTCTCACTGGTATCCACTCCCAAAAAAGACCTAATTTTCCCTCCTGCCCTTCATTTTTTTAAATGGATGGAACTAGAAAACTTGATGTTAAGCAAGTAAAATCAAAAGCGTGTTTTCCCTCATATGTGCAAGTTAGAGCTGTAAGTTAAATATATACAGAAAAAAATATATATGTACATATATATACACACATATACAGTGGCAGAGAGAACAAAAACTGTATTGGTGAGTCTGTCTGAGGGGGCTCAGGAGGTGGGAGAAAGAAAGATAGTATTAGAGAATAAAAATATTGAAGCAACCCATTTATACATGAATATAGTATAACACATTGTACAGTTAGGTGTTGAATATTAGACAAGTATGGAGATAGAGAAAGAGTAAGTAATGAAGGGGGTTCAGTTGATAAAAACACAATACATGTAGATCTGAGTACGAAGGTGCAACCCCCTTGAACTATCAATAGACACTTAATTTTATAAAATGAAGGGCAGGAGGGAAAATTAAATCTTTTCAGGGGTAGGTACCAGTTTGACAAGGTTAGCACAAGGAAAGGGGAATGAAGGTGTATATTGTAGATGTATTTTGTATCCATATATGAAAATAGAAGAATGAAACCTGTTTAAATTGTTCTAAGCATGGGAGTGGGGGAAGAGAAGAATGATGGAGTTACATGGTAAATCCAAATAAGATAGATTTTAAACACAAAAGTAAATATCACAATGTATCCCCTGTACAATTATTATATGCTAATAAAATCATAAAATATGTTTTCAATTAGCCAGCTATTTCTTCTGGTGACCCTGTTCCCACTGGTGTTACATTCACTTTATTACTAGAGTACATGAATATAGCCTTTTATACAGTAAATGTACAGAATGCATAAGTACAGTTCAAACCATATACTTGAAAAATTTAAGAAATATAATTACAAAAATCTACCCTTACAATTGAGCAATTTTATGGTTCCCCAAATGATTATAGCAGATTGATTATATATTTAAATCTTTAAAATCTTCCCTAAAAAACCTTCTCCAAAGTCAGTGGCTGGTTTTTCTCTCAAATATCTTAATTGAAAAGCAAATACTTCCATGAACCCTAGGCCATATCTCTGGTCTCAGGTAGTTATTATATAACCCAGTTGAAGAAGAGTATGTGCCTTATTTGCTTTTGCATCTATGGTAAATTTTTGCCAAAGTGGAAGCTATTACATATTTGAGTAGAGAATTATCTTTCTTCTAGAATTATAATTTAAAAAAGAAAACTGACACTAGTGGTCAATATGTTTAGCATTTGTTTATATGGCCAAGTATTTTGTTGGTAAAATAAAAGTATTGAGTACTCTAATAACCCAAAATTAACATTAACTTTAGTTACCATAATAACACTTAATATTGTGTAAACACAGAAGAATTTTGTTTTTGAATGAGTCAGTGTGTACTGCAATAAAAATAATGGATAAGTGTCTTTCTTGTACATAGTCCTATTTTTTCTTATTTATTAATTCCTTATTTATTATTGTATTTTTTCCTAATATATGCATGTGTCCATGAATAGGAATTATTTTCAAAGGAGTTACTACACTGAAATTCTTTCCCCTGCCTTCATATTCCTGATAATCAACATGAAGAAAAGGGGATTTTTATCTGCCAAAGAAAAAAAGGTAGCGAATTTTTGACAACCATTAGTAGTGTTAGGTTATACATGAAAAAATATGCTTCTGTTCACTGAAAAAAAATCTTTGGATTGGGCTATAGATGCTATTGGTGATTATGATAAAAACCATGAACATGAATTCAGAACAGGCAGTGGAGGAACTGTGTGTGGTCAATTTGTTAGCACAAGCTCTCTCTGTACAATCTTGGAAAAAACTATCGTCAGATCCTTAGCTTGTTTATTCAGCAAACATGCCTGGAGTTCTCACTATTCACAAAACTTCCAATCACTAAATTGTAAAAGGAGATGGGTCTCTGGGGAGAGAAGAACTCTACAGAGTTCTACATTAGGCTTCTATTTCTTCCAGAAGTTAATCGTTTGTACACTACTTTCTACACACACACACACACACACATAAACATACACATTTTGTTGTAAAGGTAGTCAGAATTTCAGGTGGTGAAAACATCCTTCAATTATTATAATTGTACTGAGAATAATTTATCAGGGTTAGATTAAGTAGGAACAAATTGCAGTTCTTACTCTCATTTTCTGCACAGGGAGCAGAAAATGTTTCTCCCTCCCTGATCCCCACTTCTCCCTACTTTATCCTGTTATACTAAAACAAATCCTTGCTAAAACTTAAAATAAATAAATAAGTGGGCACAAATCCACAGATTGTATTTTTTAGCACTAAGATATGATGATCTGAGAATCAGAACTTTGATGAAAATAATGAGTTTTCAAATTCTGTTAAGGTCAATCAGCTGTTTTCTGTCAAACATGATATTGCAAGTGTAATGATATTTTGATACTTTATTAAAAGATTTTTTTCTTAAAATAATTCATTGAGTTTTTGGTTAATAAATCTGTGTTTTATATACATCTGTGCAGATATGTGTACTTCTGAATATACATACATAAGAGTTTAAATACATTAGTGGTGATGCCAGAACTACAGACTGCTGGGAACCAGGAATTGTTAGGGAGGGAGTGCACTCTGACATCCAATATAACAAGAGAGAGAGAATTGCATTAACTCTTTTAATAAACAGTTCAAAATAAAACTTTCACATAACAAAAAAATTATGGTCTATACATAGAATTACTATCACTTCTTAAAGAATAAGCATGGTTTTTTGATAGTTGTCTCTAAAGTAAATGGAATGCACTCCATTTTTGTGTGATTGTGATCTACTTTAGTGCAGCTGAGATTTGACAGATAATAAATATTTCTGTTTACAATAGTACATGCATGTAATTGGAAAATAAAAATCTTTACGTATTGGATTATCTGTCCAAAATTGTTTCTGAAGGGGTACATGATAGCGGATGTCAGGAAAACTGGTACACAGAGTCTTTCAGATTCCTCCTGCTATAACCTGTTCTTTGAACTACAGTGACAAAGATGATGGACATATTCTCTATCTGTGCTTATCCTGGATTTATTTTTCTTTATATCATTCACTGCCCTTTTCTACCTCTGTTCTACATTACAGAATGGCTGGACCCTGATGGTTGTTTTGTCCATGGTACCATAGCACCTGGCTTCCAGATGGGAATGACTGGCAAGAGATCAGAATGAAGACAAAGAAGAAGTCAAGTCTTTCTGTCTTCTCATGCCGTGTAGGAAGCTTTCATGGCAGTGGTGGCATCCATCTCCTTTTTGGCTCTGGTTCCAATGATCGGCCTATTATTTTCTCTGTCTCTATCACATAGTCTTGATTATTTTTTGCTCCTCTAGCACAAGGTTTATAGTAGTTTCCTGCTGTAACTGTTCTCAGGATTCACTCACATTTCATCCTTTAATTTCCCAGCTCCCCAATTCCTTGTGCAACCAATTAATTCATGCATTAAATTTTCCTTATCACAAATAGTTGAAGATCCACAATAAATTTTCAATGGCCCTTTATCATACACTCTTTCTTTCTAAAAAGTATACTTCTTAGGAAATATGTATTATGTAATATGTATTCTTATTAAATTATACTAAGTTAATTTTGCTTTTCATACTAATAATACAGATTTTTCCTATCTGGGATATATATATATATATATATATATATATTGTATATATAAATAATTATGGTGGGTCCCCCCCCCATCGCAATTTCTTTATGCTTACTCCTCCTTGCTCTTTCTGGTCCTCACCAAAATAGTCTGCCTTGAAATTCAAGTTATATTATTTGTTTAGGTGTGGACCCTATATATAAGTGAAAACGTGATATTTGTCATCTGAACTTGACTTCAGATGACAAAATGATGATTTTTAGTGCCATCCATCTTCTGGCAAACTGCATAATTGTGTTCTTCTTTATTGCTGATGTTACATTATGTGTATATAGCACATTTTATTGATCCATTCATCAGTCATTGTGCACCTAGGCTGATCTGATATTTGTTTACAATGAATATTGCTGAAATAAACATGGTTATGCAGGTAAATCTATTGTTTGTTGACTTACATTACTTTATATCTATGTCCACAAGTGGGATAGTAAGATCCTTTTGTAGTTCTATTTTAATGTTTTAGAAATCTCCATGCTGATTTCCCTAGTGATTACACTCACTAACATTCTCACCAATAGTGTGTAACTAATTTTTTTCCTGCAATCTTGCCAGCATTTTTTTTGATGATAGGCATTCTGACTGGGGTTTGTTGTCTTGATTTGTATTTCATTTATGGCTAAAGATGTTGAACATTTCTTTGTGAATTTACTTGCCATTTGCATTTCTTCTTTTGAGAACTCTGGAATGTGTCTATTTATTGATTGGATTGTTTTTCCTTTTGCTGTTTAATGTTGTGAGCTTTTTATATATTCAAGGTGTTAATACTTTTCTCATTGAATAGCTTACGAAGTTTTTCTGCCATTTTGTGGGTTGTCTCTTCATTCTGGCAGTTGTGTCCTTTGATGTGCAGTAGCTCTTTATATTTAATACAATCCCATTTATTAATTCTTATTCTTATTTCTTAAAAATTATAGTCCTATTCAGAAAGTTATTGCCTATTTCTATATCTTTAAGTATTTGCTTTTTGTTTTCCTGGAGTAATTTCAAAGTTTCAGGTCCTATATTATTATCTTCCATCATGTCTGGGCACAATGATGCATGCCTATATTCTCAACTACTTGGAAGGCAGAGATTGGGAAGATTGTGGTTTGAGGTCAAGCCAAGATAATGTTAACGAGAACCCATATCAACCAACTAGCTGGGCATGGTGGCACACACTTGTGGTTCTACCGATCAGAAGGCTCAGGTAGTAATATTGAGACTTTGTAAAAAACATGAGAACCTATCCAATAAATACCTAACTAAAATAGGGTTGAGGGCCTGGCACAAGTAGTAGAGCACCTGCCAAGCAAGGGCAAAGCCCTAAGTTCAAAACCACTCTAATTTAAAAAAAAAAGATCTTTCATGAATTTTGGGGTTGATTTTTGTAAAAAGTGAAAGATAGAGTTCTACTTTCAGTCTTCTACATCCAGTTTTTCCAATACCATTTGTTGAAGAGGCTGTCTTTTCTTCAATGTATGTTTTGGCTTCTTGGGCAATTAATTCATTTGATTCTGGACTCTTCTTTGTTGGGATTCATTTTATTGCTTATTAAATCTTTTTGCTCATTAGAGATCTGTTTAAGTGTTATTCTTTTGGATCAATTTAGGTAGGTTATAAACACTTAAAATTTTTTTGTTTTTTATGTTGTACAGCTTATTATATGTTTTTGAAGTATTCCCTAATAATCCTCTGAATTTCATTGATGCTTGTTGTGGTATTTCACATCTAATTTTATTAATTTAGGTCTTCTTCCACTTTCTTTTGGTTAGTTTGGCTAAGGATTTATCTATCTTATTTATCTTTTCAAAGAACCAACTCTTTGTGTAATTCATATTTTGTATTGTTTTATAGTCTTCATCTCATTAAATTATATCTTGATTGTCTTTCCACCTATGAATTTTTGGGTTTTGTTTTTTTAAGAGTTGTAGCTGCATTATGAGGTTATTTATCTGAGAGCTCTCTGATTTTTAACATAGGTGATCATAGCTATAAACTTTCCACTTGGCATTGCTATTGCTTGTAAAGGTTTTGGTAAGTTGTATTTCACTATCATTTTTAAAAATTTTTTAACTTCACCCCTTTTTATTCTAGGATTTGTTGTTTCATTCTCTGTGTGTTTGAGTATTTCTATAGTATCTTTTGTTATTAATTTCTAGTTTCATTCCATTGTGCTCTGATAAATTACAGGTGGTTATTTCAATTTTTGTATATTTATTAAGATTTGTTTTAAGTCATAAAATATAATTTTACAGAAAGTTCCATCAGCTTCTGAGAGGTATGTGTATTCAGTAACTGTTTGGTTGAATATTCTGTACATGTCTCTTAAGTCCTTTTGATCTATAATGATGTTTAATTCTAAGGTTACTTTATTCACTTTTTTGTCTGGATGATCTATCTCATGAGAGTCTATTCATTGAAGTCATTCACTATTATTGAGTTGTGGTGTATCTGTGCTTTTATTTCCAGTAGTGTTAGTTTTATGAAATTGGGTGTGCCGATACTTTTTGTGTACATGTATATAATTGTTATCTCCACTTGATGCATCATTGCCTTTATTAATGCAAAGTGAGCTTCTTTGTCTATTCAAAGTAATTTTGACTTGACTTTTTCTGTGTCCGATGTGAGTATACATGAATTTAGCTAATCCTACTTACTTACAGGCTCCATTTTCTTAGAATAGGTTTTATCATCCTTTCACTTTATGCCTGTGTTTATCTTTGTCAGTGAGGTGGGTTTCTTGTAGGAAACAAATGTTTAGTGTTTATGTTTTTGGTTGGAGAATTGAGACCAATAATATTCAGATGTATTAATGAAATGTATGTAGGAATTTCTTTCATTTTTATTTTCTGTAATGTTTGATCATTCCTTAATTCTCATTTGCTTATATACCTGTATTTTGAGATTTATCCTTTCCTGCATTTTCCTTCTTGCATTTATCTCCATCTTCTTTGTGTATGATTACTTTAACTAACTTATGCAGTGCTAGCTAGCATTAATGAATTCCCTTAGCTTTTGTTCATAGTATAAGGTTTTATTTTTCTTTCAATCTATGTGAGCATTTACTTTATTTCAGTGCTTGAAATACGTCTTTCTATGTCCTCCTCCTTTTAGAGCTTCTGTTGAGTAGTCTACTGTTATTCTTATAACCCTTTTCTCTGGCAGTTTTAAATATTCTTTCTTGTCCAGTGTATTAAATGTTTTAATAATATACCTTGGACAGTTTTTTTTGGTCTTACTGTTAGATGTCCTGAAAGCCTCTCAATCCTGGATGACTGTCTCTTTCTCAAGGTTTGCAAAATATTCTCCTATTATTTTATTGAATATATTTTCTATGCCTTTAGTTTCCACCTTTTCTCTTACTATATGTACCTTGTTCATAAGTTTGGTCTTTTAATGGTGTCTCAGAAATCTTGCATGATCTGTTTTTGCTCATTTTTTTATGTTCATCTGATATTCTGTGTTCAGTTTGATCCAGTCCAAGGTTTTCATCTGAGTTTTTTATTTAAGTATTGATCTTTTCATTTAAGGAATTTCTATTTGACTTCAAATAGAATTCAATTCTTCTTTTATTTCTTCTTTCATATTCTTCATTGTATTCCTTGTTTCCTTCAGCCATTCATTTGTGTCCCTTGGAATTCATTCAGGTGTTTGTGCATGTCTCTTTAATCTTGTTCATCATTCTTACAATCATTCATTTGAGATATTTGCCTGGGATTTCTCTCATGTCACTCTTCTCAGTGTCTGTTACTGTGGAGTCCTTTGCCTTGTTTTGTCTTCTTATTTTTGCTTCTGCATTGGGATTTGCACATCTATGGCCAGGGCATTTGTTGGAGGCTGTAGTCAGTTTTGGTCTTTTAAAGTGTTCTCAGTGTTCAGGATAAGTGTGTAGGGGTACAGTTGATATGAATTTTCTTACCACTGGAGTTTAGGGTAGCTCAGTATCCAAATATTTGCACATATGCTTAGGGCAGGAGACTTGATACCCAGCATCAATGAGCTAGAGGAAAACCAGCTGGAGTCTCTTGTATTTCCTATTGTAGGGTTTGGTACTTTATGCAGGTTAAGGGATGAGCAAGCCAAGGTTCTGCTGTCTGCTTCTCTGCTAATTCCCCTTTAAAAGCATTCCTTCTTAGGGTACTTCATGCTGCTTGTGGCTGCATAGTGCTTTGTAGTTTGTGGGTCAGGCAATGTCCTATTTGCTGCACAGGCCCAGAAGTTTTTGCCCCCAAGAGCAGCAAGTATTCACCATACTGGTGTTACCTCAGTGCTTGGATAGTGCAGTGAGCAATCTGAGCATTGGGTTCTTTACTGGTGGTGGAGAACTGAGGGACTCAGATTTGTAGACCTCTGTGTTTTCAGACACCATCCAGCAGTTCACCACCCTGGAAGGAGGAAGCTGAAGTAGAGCTATTTTGTTGTACTACATATGGTCTGTATTTTTCATGTACATTTGAAAAAATTTATGCTGACATTTTATTTGTCCATATATTTACTTTTACTAGTGATGGTGTGTGTGGCAAGGGTCTTTGCACCAATTGCATCAGATCATCATATAAATGAAGGGTTGTGTTTGTACCTACCACAGGTCTTCTGTTCAGCCACCAGGGGAAGTGCTCCTCCTCTGGCATGGGTGAAAAATGTCTCTAGGATCATCTAGCATTCACCATGGCTTGTGATAGCAAAAAGTCCAGCACAAGCTATTTTGAAACTGTTCTGGCTAGTTTTTATGGAGAAAGAAATTTGTTTCAGTAGCAAGCAACTGTGGTTGCTATGTAGCTTTCTATTTTCTCCTATGGACTATTCAAATTAGGTAGTGCTGACTTGAGGACAGTCTGCTTGGATGCTTGGTTGGTTTTGCTTCACTCTATATTAGAATGATAGTCTGATTCTTTGGTAGTTAGATCTTAGTTCTAGAACATGCAATCTTTGGATGTGGTATAATTGTGCCTATTTAATTCAACAATGATAAATTATTCCTAGTTCATAAGGAACTTTATATCCACTCAATTATTTTTCAAAGACATTTGTGAAATTAAGTGAGATTAGGTTATAGATAATGAATGTCTTAGAATAAGCAAAAACTATACAAACCACTAATTGAGTTACTGATCTTATATAAAAGAAGAATCAATATTTTAATATTCAGAATAAGTGCTAAGTTACATTTTAAGGGAAAGAGAAAAATAGACTAGTTCTGGTATCCTCCAATTCTATAATATGATCTAAATCCAACTTAGGAATTTATTAATTTGTATTAAGGCATTCTTTTCTGTGAAAATTTGAAAAACAAAATAATAATAAAAAAAACCTGTCTTAGCCTGACCCCAGTGGTTCACAGCTGTAATCTTAGCTACTCAGGAGGCAGAGATCAGGAGGTTCTGAATTCAAAGCCCATCCATGAAAATAGTTTGTGAGAACTTAACTTGAAAATACTCAACACAAAATAGGACTAGTGGAATGGCTCAAGTGGCAGTGTCTGAAAGTGTGAAGCCCTGATTTCAAACCCTAGTACCACAAAAAACAAACAAACAAAAAAACCAAACAAACATGACTTATGACTTATGGACCAAACATGATTAGAATGGGATTACATTTTTTCATAAGCAATATATGTTTTAAAAGGAAAGTGTGAAGAAATCCAGTGCAATGTCCCATCAATAAATAATTTGGGGTCCACAAGAATTTGCCATGGTGGAAATTTAATTCATAATTAATTGATATCAGAAACAATGGGGGTACTAAGAAGCTAAATGGTGAAATGTGAGTAAAATATAATTAAATACAGTGGCAATCCTAGATTGAAGAAGCAACAGGAACAAAACCACATGATAGAGACAGAGAAAGTAATAGGCCTATCATTAGAATTGGAACCAGAATGGTGATGGATACCAACACTGTTATAAAAGCTTCTCACAGCACAGGAAAAGGCAGAAGAACTCTGGCTTCTCCTTTCTCATATTTTAGAAGTAAATAACTCAAATGTTTTCACAGCTCCAGTTATATTCAGGCTTTGTGGAGCACTAGACTATCTGAGACAAGAAGGCAGTTGCTGTGGGAGTCTGGGCAAAGCAGTCTTCAGTAATCAGTTGTCCTGCAATGTAGAATATAGATGAAACAGTGCAATGGATGATCTGAAAGCAAATAAACCCAAGACAAGTACACCTAGAGAACACCACCATTGCCTTTTGGCAATGTATTTGAAAGAACAGGTTATATACTCCTGGAGCCAGCAGTGGGACTTTACCTGTGTGATTTGGCATTTGGCCTTGTGAGAAAGCTCCAAGGAACTGAGGCAAAGGCCCCAGGACAAGACTGTGCCTGTGTGATTTGGTATCTGGCCTTGTGAGAAAACTCCAAAAAACAGAGGCAAAAATCTCAGAACCAGACGTCTAGAAAAACAGCAGTGCTCAAGGTTCCCCAGATGGCTTCGTGTCCTTCAGATGTAAATAAGAAGGTTATGCTGACCATGTGCTTCTCCTGCTTCTCTGTTCCTGTTTTTGAAGAGACACAGCAAAGAGTTAATTTTAGCTGTGCTTCCCTGTGCTAATGTAACCTTGACACCTAATACTTGGCATGCTTTTTCTGACCAAATGTTCTCTGTGAAAAAAGGAGTTTATAAAAAGCAGAAGTGATATCCATTAAAGTGGTTATTGAGCAAGAGTCAGTAGTCCCCTCATCTGTTACGGCTCCAGTCACCCAGGTCCAGCAGATAAACGGCAACAATATACAAAAACTGATATGTACCTATCAATTCTTGTTAATGTTTAATTTATGTACCCCATCACAAACATTTTGGATAGATAATCCCTAATAGGTATACATTTTTATTTTCAATTATGTGCATGTATCATTCTATATTTATAGATATCATCTGTAAAATATCAGCTGTGCTGAAGTGGATGATGTAAAACACTGGAATTCATGCCATATACTTTAGAGGAAACCACAGAAAACCATTGCCTATTCTTTAAAAAATGATAGAATTTCTATGTACTGACAATATTTTTTGTGATGTGAAAGATTTATTTTGAACTATTTCTTAAAAGACAGAATTGTGTTGCAATTCTCTGTCTTTTTACATTGGATGTCAAAACTCACTTCCTCCCAATCAGTTCTTTTTTCCAGCAGTCTTTTGATCATTTGGTAGATCATCACAAATTACATTTTTACTTTCATGCATCTATATACAGATATGTACAGATCTATATGCATGTATTCAAATCAGAGTTTCACTGGCAAAAATTTAATAAATTGATTAAAAACTAAATCTCTTAACTAATTGTTAAAATAGCTTCTATACTTTTAATAGCATAACTGATAGAATGTAAGTTAAAACTAACAGGCCTTTGCAAAGTTCATTATGTTCATCAAATTTCTAATATTCAGGTAGTCACAACTTAGGGTTAGAAAATGCAATCTGTGGATTTGTTGTAATTGTGCCTATTTAATCCAACATTGATAAATTATTCTTGGTACAGCTGTAGATAATAGAAATGAAGGACATTTCACTGCTTAGAATTTTAATTACCTCCATTTCTTTTGTAGATACCTCTAAACAGAGTGTGTGTGTGTGTGTGTGTGTGCAGATGGTGGCGTACAACTAATTGTCTTTCTGAACAAATGAAGTCTCAAGTCTATATGGTTCTTCTTTCCCCAAAGACCTGTCTCCATTTTCAATTTAGTGATTAGAAACCGCCCAAGGAGAGCTCCAGGGATGTGTGCTTAATAAACAGGCTAAAAGGTAAACACTGTCTACCAGAAGATAGTTTGAGCCAAGAGGTTATGGGACAGAGCTTGTGCAGACAACTTGACCACACATATGTCTTCCACTGGCTGTTCTAGAATTGCAGTAATGGTTGAACTTTTCACCAAAACCACTAACAACCTCTATAGCCAGTTTGTCATTTTTCCTAATATCAAGGGAAAAAAAGAAGTTTATTTTACAAGTTAAAGAAATCCAGCGCTGGCTCCCTTTTTCAGTTTTTCACTGAAAAACTGAAGATTATCCTTATCTTGATTAACAGGGAAGTGAAAGGGGGAAGAAGAAATTTTATTATAAAGACTTATTGCAAAATACCAGCTATTCATGGACACATAAATGCACAAAGAAAAACTGTGTGACAATGTAGAATTGTACATAAGTAAAGTGAGACCACTGTCTTTCTTACAGCTAATACTGAATCCTTCAAAACACAATACTTTCTATATGCTTTTCTCAATATTAAGAATCATTTTGCCAACTAAAGTCAATGTCAATTCTGAAACATCTGAACAGTTGGTGTTTTTATTTACCAACAAAATACTTGGTCAGATAGAAAGATATTTACCAACAAAATACTTGGTCAGGAAATATAACCATCAGTTTGAATTTCTTTCTTTTGTTTTAATTCTGGGAGGATGATTTTTTTCTCTAGTGAAGCAGATAATAGGTTCATCTTGAAAAAATTTGAAACTGCATGTGGGAATTACCACAATGCCAAAGAAAATAAGGTACATATTCTCCTTAAACTGGACTATATAATAAGTACCTGAGACTGTATGTAATGATCTAGGTTTCTTGGAAACATTTGTTTTGTATATTTGAGGAAAAATCAGACATTATCATGCAGAGGCTTTTGTTGTAGTAGAAGTGCTTTTAGACTTAAATCCCATAGTTAATGAGTCAGTGGCCCCTAAAATTGGCCAATCAGAAGTAAAAATTTTCATAACTACACATCTTAGTCTTTGTAAGCAAATAGTTTCAAAGGCACTTATACAACTTACAGGATTTATAAAGGCCAGTGTATGGTATTAGGTGGTACTATTATAATAATATCATCTTAAAGTCTGTGGACTAGAAGATCTCACCAGGAGAAATAACTTGCTAATTAAAAATTATGCATTAAATACAATATTTATTAAACACACCAATGATTCAAATAGATCACAGTAGTTTTTGTTAATTCTATTTTCAATTCTACCATCAGTAACTGATTTCACTGTAGGAAAACAATGAGTATTAATTATAATCATATGTAATTGGTACTGCATAATATGCTAATTGATCATATTAGCATATGTGATATTGATCATATTAGCATATAGTGTCTTCAACTTTATATGTCTTCTCATTCGCATTCTTGCCTACTGTGTATTATTAAATTTATGTATATTTTTTAACTGTAACGGATCTGTACATGTATTTCACTTTCAGTTTCTTTGCTTTCTCACAGTATGAACATTGATGCCCTAAGAATTTTGTTTTCAGATAGCTTGGCCTATGTCTCAATCCTGTTTTGGCATATGACTTTCACATTTATGGTATATTTGTCCTCTATTTTCATAATATGCATTTGTCTCTTGTTTCTTATAAAGTCAACTTATCATTTTTTGTAGTATTTTATCTCTGTATTCAGTTTCTGTTAACTCCAGTACTGAAATGCTTAAGTTTTGCTTGGTTTCTTATTTTCTCCTCTTTATGGCATGTGATTTTCTTGCCATATGGAAGAAAAGCAGTAATTATCAAGAAAGATGACTGACAATGAAGAATCAATGAAAAGAACCAATTTTAACAACCCACAGGTTTTATCCTGGGATTTTCTAGCCAGCATCAGCTGGAGATGGTTCTTCTTGTCATCTCTATCTTCTATATTCTGACACTGATGGGGAACACAGTGATCATTCTCATGTCGTTCCTGAACCCCAAATTCTACACACCCGTGTATTTCTTCCTCTGCAATCTTTCCTTTCTGGACCTCTACTTCACAACCAGTATTGTTCCACAGATACTTTGAAATCTCAAGGGCCCTGAGAAGACCTTTGCTGGTTGTGTGACCCAGCTATACATTGCTCTGGGGCTGGTCTCCACAGAGTGTGTCCTCCTGACTGTTGTGGTCTAAGATGACTTCAATTCTATCTGTTCACCTCTGCACTATGGTATTACCATGTACCCAAAGCTTCCCTTGAAACTCACAGCTATGACCCACTCAATAGTTCTGTGAAGTCCACAGTTCATACCACCCTTGTTTTCCAAATTCTTCTCTGCAGTCACTACAAAGTAGATGTTTATGTGCCAGGAGCCTGCCCTGTTTAAAATTGCCTGTGTGGACCCAACTCGCCTGCAAAATGAGCTCTTTATAGCTATTGTGCTACATAGGGTTCTACATCAGGGGATTATTCTAGTATTTTATAGCTACACCGTTAGGGGTATTCACAGGATAAAAATCACCAAATGAAGGAGGAAACATTTGGGCCCTGTGGGTCTCAACTGTTATTTTTGTTGTTGTTCTTTGGGACTATACTATTTGTGTACATTCAACCCAAGAGCAAGGACACACAAAGTCACAGAAAATTCCTCATTCTTTTCTATGTTGAAGTGACACCCTCACTTAATCATTTGATCTATACCTTAAGAAACAATGAAGTTAAATGGAAAATAAAAACTTGCAGCCTCATGCCCACATTATGGAGGAATATGAAACACATACATGCAATATTTCAGATATTGGAGACTTTTAGGTGTTATATAATTATGGTTTCTCTTTCCTTTATAAGGAACATAGATAAATCTCCTAAATAAAAGTAGGTGGAAAATTTCCTTAATGACATCCTTCAGTCATTTTAGATCACTCTTATCCTCCTTTCTGGAAATGTTACTTAATCTCTTTTTTTCAGATAACTCATCAAAATTCTATGAAGAAATAAATATTTATAGGTACATGAGTGTTTATGTGTATTACACACTCATCGATCTTAGAGTTGTTACTCTAGAGACTAATGATATGACTGACACACCTGACAAGCCCATTTTCTCATCATAGAATTAAATCCTCTATCTTACAGCACTACATCTTGGGTCATAACTACTGAGGTTTAAGTTTACTTCCTGTTACTTTTTAGGTCTTACATTGATAGTACCACAGGCAGTGAGTGTGCTGTTTGTAATTTATTTGAAAATATTAGGGCCCACTGAAAAACCACCATCACCTGTGTGTTTGCCTTATTTGCAGATGTTGATTTTTGTTCTTTTCATCAAAGGAATCTTGGATTGAGTATCCAGACATTTTTCTGATCACTCTTACTGCAGAGGAGGCTGTTAAGAGCCATAAGATTTCATATTGATAGATAACTCATTCAAGGTGAAGTTAGCAGTTGAGTGGTTATTTTGAAAATACCATTCTAAAGAAGAAAGGTATCATTTAGTCAGAAGACATTGATAAGTTAACAAATGTATTATTTCTGTTAATCTTATTCACAAAATACAATTTGATTGACATAAGTTAAATATTTATGAATTAAGACAGTCAAGTACTCAATAAGCAGTATGTTTACTTGAATAATTTAAAATATTATAAAGACAAATAATAAATATAAAATTTAATAAACATATTTTCAAACCCACTTGATGGTGGAAAATCTTAATATTTTCCATGTATTCATTATAATTTTCTTTTCTTTTTTTCTTTTATTATTCATATGTGCATACAAGGCTTAGGTCATTTCTCCTCCATGCCCCCACCCCCTCCCTTACCACCCACTCCACCCCCTCCTTCTCCCCCTCACCCCCTCAATACCCAGCAGAAACTATTTTGTCCTTATTTCTAATTTTGTTGTAGAGAGAGTATAAGCCATAATAGGAAGGAACAAGGGTTTTTGCTGGTTGAGATAAGGATAGCTATACAGGGAGTTGACTCACATTAATTTCCTGTGCATGTGTGTTACCTTCTAGGTTAATTCTTTTTGATCTCCCCTTTTCTCTAGTTCCTGGTCCCCTTTTCCTATTGGCCTCAGTTGCTTTTAAGGTATCTGCTTTAGTTTCTCTGCGTTAAGGGCAACAAATGCTAGCTAGTTTTTTTAGGTGTCTTACCTATCCTCACCCCTCCCTTGTGTGCTCTGGCTTTTATCATGTGCTCAAAGTCCAAAGCACAATTGTTGTGCTTGCCCTTGATCTAATGTCCACATATGAGGGAGAATATATGATTTTTGGTCTTTTGGGCCAGGCTACCCTCACTCAAAATGATGTTCTCCCATTCCATCCATTTACCAGCGAATGATAAAAATATGGAACACTTCACGAATTTGCGTGTCATCCTTGTGCAGGGGCCATGCTAATCTTCTCTATATCGTTCCAATTTTAGTATATGTGCTGCCGAAGCGAGCACTTCATTATAATTTTAGTAAACACTTTCTAGTTAGTGTTTTTTCAATCCATATTTTTTTTTAATTTATACCTTTTATTTCATGAATTCATAGGGAGTAGGTTCCAGAAGCTCAGAGTCCTTTCCATTAGTTCTCATAACATATGCTTCTCTGGTTACAGGAAGTCAGTACCTCAGGGAAACACAGGAACTTTGCTCTCTGGCTTATTTCTTTTTCAAACATTTTCCTTCATACATTTATGGAGCTATCTTGAACTGTAGAGTGCTGAATATCCTTAGTAATAATACTTACTCACTCAGCAACATGCTTGCCCTTAACTTGTTTGTTTCTAATAATTCCAACAACATGCTACATTCTTTACTTTTGCCAAGATAATATTGGTGGAGCATTGTTATTTGAACAGTGTATGTTCCTTTGATGTATACACTTCTCATAGTGCATATATGTGGCCATTGAACAACTCTATTTTTTATAAAAGACATATCAAAACTATATTTGGTGCCTCTGCTCTTTCCTTTGTGGTATTGAATTGGTAATTGCTGGCAAATGGAAATTCCTTTGGTAAGTTGTTATTAAAATATCACATCCTTAAAGAGCACAACTCTTAAGAGTAGAGCTCAATGTATTCCACAAAGGAAACTAACACCACTGTTAAGAAACAAAAAACTATAATAAAGTAGAAGTCTACCCTGGGCATCTTTTCAAGTGATAAACATGCCTAGTAATTATTTAGGCATGCCACTGTATGATTTCTATGCTGTTTTAAACTGTTATTTTAAAAATTAATTCAAATTACAAGAAAGTCACAGAAATAGTATAGAGTTTCCATATGCTCAACACCCAGTTACCAAATGTTAACATTCTGTATATCCATAATAGTAATGCTCAAAACCAGGAAATTGACACAGGTACAGCATCACAAATTATTAAACAATAAACCTAATTAGGATTTTTCCACTACTGGCCTTCTTCTATCACAGGAGCCAATCCAGAATTCCAATTTGCATTTAGTTGTTATATATATCTTACTCTGTTCCAATTATTAACAGATGGCACATTAAATCTTTCTTATCTTTAATTATCTTTACACTGTTGAAGAAAATTGGTCTGTTGTTTTGTAGAATGACTGCAAAGTCGAGATATGTCTAATGCTTTCTCCTTATTAAATTGAGGTTTTGAATTTTTAGCCCAAATCCAAATACCACAGAAGTGATATTGTGCCCTTTTTACTTGTCGCAAGAAGGGACTCTGTTATACTTAACCATTTGGCTAAGGAGATGTCCACTGGTCACTCTAAGCTGAGTAGTCATCCTTTGTAACTAATAAACAATGTAGGAAAAGTGCTTTGGAACTACGGAAGTATTTTGTGTCTCATCAAACAATCAGCTAAAGATTTTTCCATCTTTTGGTGAATCTCCATTGCAACAATTATTACTGTGGTGTTAGCACAGTAATTTTATATTTCCTTCATAACATCAACGTTGTTAGCTGGAATTCTTTCTGCTTTTCTTATATAAATACAGACTCATAAATATTTATTTTATCTTGTGGCTCCTAACCCCATACATTCATTGTTTCTTTGTTATTGTTAAAATTGTTTCACATTTGCCCATTAAGAATTTCTTCCTGTAATGTCCTTTGTCTTTTAATGTGCCCCACATGTTCTGAGACTCATCATGTTATTATGAATGAATTCAGAATATTGGGGTGTCTCGAGTGAGATGATACAACTCAGAAATCGATGGGCCAGGCAAAATTCACTTCTGCAGAATAGTGCTCACCAGACAGTCTGGGAAGCAAGCACACTGAGTGGGAAGTCTGTTCAGTTTTTATCTCTAACCCAAGTCTGCCCCTCACACGGATAGATGGATTTGGGTTCACAATCTTCACGACTGGCTAATTTGAAAAGGGGCCACATAGGGTAAGGGGACCTTGAAGCAGGGAGAACAAGAAAATTTCATCTTTAAGCAAGCACTTTGAGATTAAAAACCAGCTCTTTGTTTGACCACAAGAACCTTGCAAGGTCAAGAAACATTTCATGAAGCATGCAGCAGCAATTCCGGGAGGTTAGCTGGCATTTACACAATGATATATTATACAATAACTCCTTTGACAGAAAAGACATGACTTTAGTCGATACTCATACTGTGTTTCTAACACCACAGAATTTTTACATATATTTTGCCTTTTTCTTACTTTAGCCCTAGAATGTATCATTTCTCCAAGGAAATGTGGTGTCTTTTATTAGAGATTGTTAGTTAAAAACATGAGGTGTATTCTTTGTCATTAAAGTGCCATTGTGTCTAGATATTCTTAGCACACACAGGAAATACATGATATTCTAAACCATGCACACACATTTAAGTCATTTCCCTCTCTCTTTTACATATATGTGATAAAATAAATATTTTATATATATATACACATGCACACATACTTACATACATATATAACATATGTATTTGAAATTCTAGCACTATCAATCACCTGGCTAGTGTTCCTTTGCTATAACCTGATAGGAATCATATATTAATGAGGAGAAACTCTTCCAATGCTCATCTTTTGTCTCAATGTGCCAGGGTGAGGTGGGAGAAGACCAGCATGAGTTCTAGAATTAGACAAGTTGTACTAAACACTGCTCCATTTTTACCTATCGTGGGGATGACTTGATCTAATCTCTGGTCTTTGGTTTTGACATGTATAGAATGAGAACAGGAACAGCACACGGAAAGTGTTGAGTATCAAGTTAAACAATACATTTAATAATCTCGAGCTTTCCCTTTTGCAGTCAGAATTAAGAAAATAGTTATTTTTTATGGCTATAGATGTATAAAAAATGACTATTCAGAATATTTAATAATTTTTTATTGTGCTGAGTGGGGGTACATTGTAGCATCCACAAAATTTTTTACAATATAACAAATATATCACACTTGAACTCCCTCCTTCCATCATTCTCCTTTAATCTACCCCCCTGTCCTATTCATAGAATAGTTTCAACAGGTATCATTTTTCTATTTACATACAAGTGTACACAGTATTTTCTCACTAGCTACCCTCCCACAACCTATAGCATGAATTCAGAGATGACTCCAAAATTACAATAATATTCATTAAAGAAACTTTTAAGAAGGCAGATGGAAGAGTCACAGGTTTCTATTTGTTCATTTACTCAGGTTCTTTTCCCATAATTTCCAAAGAACAAATTTGCATGGTTCTCTATTTCTTACCCATGGATCAAAACCTCTCTCTTCCCCAGAGTTCTCTGGAGAGCAGCCATAACTTCCTTGTTCTATAAGCTATAGATGATAGGGTTGAGCACAGATGTCACCACTGTAAAGAGGGCTAGCAGTTTGTCTATTCCTGGTGAGTGGCTAGCCTTGGCTATCAAGTAGGTGGCAGATGCAGAGCCAAAAAAGAGTGTTACTATGAGTAGGTGGCAGGAACATGTAGACAATGCTTTATGGCAGCCCTCAGGTGATGGAATGACCAATACTTTAGCTAGAATTCTGCCATAGGAAGCAATAATCATAAAAAATGGTCTAGAAAGGACTGCTGCCACAAAGACAGCAGCCTCATTATGGGAAGTATTCCCACAGGCAAGTTTGAGAATAGGAGGGAGATCACAGAAGGGGTCTATCTCACATGGGCCACAGAAATCCAAGAAGAAATATAATTGGTCTGGCCCAAACTTACCACACATCCCACACCCCAAGAAATCATTGCCAATTGGGCAAATACCCCACTACTCATTCGTGTTTCATAGTGAAGTGGGGAGCATATGGTTATGCACTGGTCAAAAATCATGGCTGCCAAAAGACAGCCTTCACTGAGACCAAAGAAAATAAATAAAAAAACATTCATGTAGCATAACCCTCCCGAAAGACCCCTCCGGCTTCACTCACAAGACTCTGTAACATCTTGGATATGACGGAACAAGGGTAGCCAATCTCTAGGAGAGATAAGTTTGCTAGGAAGAAGTACATGGGTGTATGGAGTCTTGTGCTGGTCCAGATGGCAAGGGATATGAGCATGTTGCCAGTCAATGATGCTAAGAACGTGAGTAGGATCAGGATAAATAAAAGAAAACACTGTTCAGTGACTTCAGTGAATTTGGCAAATGCAAAACATTTTACAGATAAACTGTTTTCCTGCCAGAAGGAGCAATTAAAAGTTCACCCGGAAAAGAGAAAAAGCAAAGTCATCAGGTTTCTCTCAGAGTAAGGCATAAAAAATTTTTATTAGTTTAGAGCCTTAGTAAGTCCCAGAGAGACAATTTTACCTTTCATTTCTAAAATTCAGAAGCTACCAAAACTTTCCAAATAAATCCTCTTCTATGTTCAATGATTTAGCGATTTTTTCAAAACGTACTAATCATCCATGAAGTGGAGAAATGATCACTGCAACTCAATTCTCCCTTCATTTTTCCTTCTCTTGAGCTGTAAATACCACCAAGGAAAGGTTCTTTCATAAATATTCATTCAATTTCTGTAACCACAGACTTGCTTCCTTCAAAAATTTGTTCTATGTGTATTTAGGTCAGAGTGTTTGCACATTTTTGTTGTAGATGCTGTCAATAAACTGGCAATCAGCAATGAACAAAACACATTTCTCACAAAATTATATTTATAATATAGTGAGGAAAATGAACATTAAATAACCATTTAGTAAATAAATAATTTCTAAAATGAATAGAATAATAACCATGGTACATCAATCCTAAGATATTTAGAAAGAGTTCTTGAGTATGTGAACTACAATTTGAGAAAGGAACAATAAGCAGGGAAGCCTTGCCAAAACTATATCACAACTGCACACACTGTATCTGTGTGTACTATTGAGAGAATCTCAGTATTACAACTGGTTAGTTTACATCAGTATTTCTCACCTGCCACTCTTTCTCAATTAGAGCTTTTATGCTAAATGAGAGGCATCATTGTCTATAAATTAAAATTTAATTTTTAGTATGATTCATGAAAATCAATGGATCAGTTCACTGACAATTGTTAGAAACATATATCTCACCTGTATACCAAATGGACTTCATATTGTAGTCCTACATAAGGACTTACACGTCTAGGATGTACCTGATTACACATATTTCATTTTCTTTGTGCACATTTTCTCATGGGTACTTGATAGATGCTTCTGGGTTTATTTACTTATTGTTCTGTATTTTTGTGTTCAAATGTAAATATAGGTTTGTCTCCCCTCTAGAATATGGTCCTGTTTTCTTCCCTTCCTTGTCTCTGAACTAGTCATTTACAACCCCTCTCCACTATATTCCCACCACCCTATATATGCTATGATAGCACTTTCATAAATCTGGTCACAATTACTTGCTTAATTCATCCTGAGAGTAATCTCAGACATTAATACAGATTGTGGGATTTTATTCACTTACTTAGTGTTGCTTAGCACTAAGAATTCATTGATTACATGATTCTCATGCAATGAGAAACAGCTTTTATGCCTAACTTTATTTTCTCTTTCTATACAATCTGGTCAAAGTTTCACATTTCATTGTCCAAAGTTAAATTTCATCTCTCTCATGTTACAAAAGTGACCTTTATTTTTTCTCTCAATCTGATGAACATTATTTACTTTTTTGTGCTTGTACTGAAGTTTATATTATTTTTACTTTTATGTATTTATTTATTTTTCGTGTTGCTGAGGTTTGAACTTCAGGTTCTCACACTAACTAAGCAGGCACTTAGTGAGTACTCCCTGTTTTCTCTTCACTTTAGTCATGATGATGATAGGATAACAGGGAGGAGGACCAGAAGAGAAACAGAAAGGTCGTGTTCTGATAATGAGGCAGGGGGAAGGATGGCAAAACAGAGAGATAAAATTTAAAGAACTGAAACATGAAGATGGTCACATAACACCGAGGGAATGAAATAGCCAACGAAGTCACATGCAGCCATATGTGGGTTGAGCTTTGCTTTTTGCTTCTGTAACCTGCTTGCAAGGTTATATAAGGTGAAACTCCTTTGTTCTCAGGGACACAAGTCTGATGGGTCTGTGCCTGCACAGTAAAATGTTGCTTCCTGGTAAACTGCCTCAGTGTCCTGTATATCAGCTTGAGATTCCCGCACCAATAGGATCTCATGTGTTTGTTTTGGCCAGCCTGGACTGCAATCCCAATATTTATGCTTCCCCCATAGCTGGGAGACTAGGCATACACCACCATGCCAAGCTATTGTTTGAGATGGGATCTCACTAGTATTTTGCCTGGGCTGACATCTAACAGAGATTCTACCAGTCTACATCTCCCTATTTTCTGTGACTATAGATGTGAGTCACTGATCTCTTAAAACCACCTTTACATCTTGAATACATCTAACTATATGAGAACACAACACAAGGTTTAAACCTTTAGAACCCTACCAGTATTTAGTTGCTACATAACTTTTACAATATAGAATAGCAATCTATGAAATATAATTTATTAGAGGGCATAGAATTTTGGTATGTTTAGATTATATAATAGTACCTATGTTAAGAACTTTATTCTGACTCATAGCTTTTATAAATGGGTGAATCAACAAATAACAATGCATGAGTACAATTCTATGAGTACATTAACACGAGGCTTTAAATGACAGGAGGTTTTGCATTTTAATGGCCATTCCTTACTATTCATTTGCAGTTTCCTCTACAATATTTGCATCTTAACAAATAGTTCAAAATGAAAGACAGGAAGGGTTTTATTGTTCTGCCTTGATGAGTATATAATGAATCAGAAAATTGAATTCTAGAAAGTACGTCAGGTGAAAGAAACAATACCCACGCCACATTTTTCTGTTTCTTGGCAATGCATCTTTCTGAAGAGCCTTGACACCTTTTGTGAGCATAATACTCTCCCTTCACAGGTAATAATTAAAAGGTAATATTTTTATTGTACAAAAAGCTGAATTCTACTATATAAACCTCAGCATCCTTAATATAAAGTCAGCAGATTAAGAAGTCCTAAAAACAATGCTATTGTTGTAAATTAGATTTTGTCTGTTTCAGTACCATTTGATGTGGCTTCATACATGCATCCTTACACAGCCTCAAGATCCAAGACAAGCACATTGTTCATAGATCAGCTTTGTAAATAATTGAGCACAGGTTGTTAATTGGTGTCACATAATTAGAAATGTTCATTGATGGACTTGGTTCCTTACTTCATCTGTTTTTATACTGACATTTGTTTCTTATAAGATGCAGGAAACATGATTCACTATTAGATATTATGTCAGAAATAGCACAGTTCTTTTTTTTATTCATTTACTCACATGTGCATATATTGTTTGGGTCATTTCTCTCCCCTGCTCCCTGCCCCCACCCTCTCCCTGCCTCCCTACTTGCTGCCAGGCGGAACCTGTTCTGTGCTTTTCTCCAGTTCCATTGAAGAGTAGAAATAAGCAATAATAAGAAAGACATAGCGTTTTTGCTAATTGAGATAAGGACAGCTATACAGAAAGATTCCTAGCATTGCTTTCATCTACAATTGTGTTACCACCCAGGTTGCTTCATCTCTAACTGACCTTTACACTGGTTCCTTAACCCCTTCTCATGTTGACCACTGTCACTTTAAGGTTTCTGTATTAATTACTCTGCAGTGGGGACATCAAATGCTTTCATGTTTTGGGTTTTCTATCTAACCCCATACCTCCCATGTGTGTTCTCTGCTTGTCATATAGCCCAAGTCCTACAACATTACTGTATTTGACCTAGATCTAAAGACCGCATATGAGGGAGAACATACAATTTTTGGTCTTCTGAGTCTGGCTAACCTCGCTAAGTAGCACAGTTCTTGATATCAAGAAATTCCCAGTAATTATTAATCATTGTTATATATAAATATTTCTAAATTGCTTTAATATTGCATGAAATTTATGCATGTGAGTCATGTTGAGATTGTTGGGAAGACTTCCCATCACTTTCCACAGTTTTCTCACAGACATTTCATCAAGAAACTAATATTGAGCTGACTGGTGCTTTAATATATCCCAGTAGAAACTGATTTGTCACTTGAGTGGATTATCATCTACTCATTAATATAGGCAACTCCATCCACAACTAATAAGAGACATAGATGTTTAAATTTTTACATTAGCTCATTGCTTTATAGCAACTCACAGCTATTTTCTGACAGGGGACTGGAGTCTTAGGAAAGTAATATACTCTTTATAGAAGGAGACAATAACTATTACAAGAAAAATTATTACTGAGTGTTAGCTATCCATTTTCATACCCTAATCCAATGTCTTCCAAAGCTCTCTATTTATAAGATCTCATCTACAAATACACCTTTAACCTTAACATTTGATAGGGAGAAGTAGATGGTTAGTGTTTCTGATGAGCCAATTCTTGATTTTATTTGCACATTCTTCTTATAATATCTCAAAATTCAGATAAAGGAAACCTTCCTCCTCCTCATTTCTAAGACCTGCACTGAGAAGCCTCTGCCTCAGTCAGGGACAATGTCTTATCTCAGGAATACTGTGTGTCTCATGAGAGAACATCACCTTCCTCTTAGCAGTGACCTCTTCTTCACACTCACTCACACACACACACACACACACACACAAATCTGTATTGCAATTCTCCTCTGTATTCCAAATCATCATCCATTCACTTTTACCAAACAGACTTACAATTTCTTCTCACTAGAGAATTTCAGGCTGCAGCATGATTCCATCTCTTGAGAGTTGCTGTGGACAAGGCAATCTCTTTTTTTAGGCAAAGGGTAACATTTGAGAATTAAAAGAAGTAAATATGAATGGGGAAAAATCAATAGCTAAATGTAATAAATAACATATCAGTGGCAATTACTATCATAGAGTGTGTACACAGGATGATATGTACTCAAGTGAAATATATTATTGTAACCAATTTTGACCACTCCAAACTATAAATATTAATTTATAATTTTGAATTTTTTTCCAACAATCATTAAGATTAGTGATGACAATTGCACAATTTTCATATATGCTGGAATGAAGTTATTTATTCTGATTATTTAGAAAGATACAAATTAATAAATTATATAAACTTAATTTTTGTTGTTTTTCCTTTATTGTGCTGGATGGGAGTACATTGTGGCACTTACAAATGTTGTTACAATATATCAAATATATCATATCTGAATTCACCCCCTCCATTGCTCTCCTTTATCATCCCTCACCCTATTCCTGGAATAGTTTCAAAAGGTATCATTTTTGCATTAACATATATGTGTACATATTTTTGTACCATATTCACCCTCCTACTCCCTCCCACTGGTACCAATGCCCTCCTTCCCCCCAAAGGACCTGTTCCACTCTCCTGTTCTCCCATTTTCTTGAAGAAAAAAATGACACTTTTGCTTGTGTGAGAAAAAGGTAGCTACACAGGGAGTTTTCTTGTGATATTTCCATGTACTTATGTATCATAACCCCAATTGTTTAATCTCCTCTAATTTCCTTCATTCTCCCTTAGCCACTTTCTTATGGTGGTTTCGGTGGGTTTTAGATTTCTATATTAATTCCTGTATATGACGAGTGTTTCATAATATTGCTGCATTTGTATTATGTGTGAATTCCACATATGAGAGAGAACTTACAGCTTTTTGCCATCTGTGCCTGGCTAACTTCACTTAAGAAGATGTTCTCCATTTCCATCCATTGACCTGCGAATGACAAATTTTCATTCTTTGTGACTGAGTAAAATCCATTGTGTATAAATAGCACATTTTCTTAACCATTCATCAGTAGTGGGGTATCTTGGCTGTTTCTGTTGCTGAGTTTTACTGAGTAAATCCTTGCCTTATGCCTACGGCTTCTGCTGTATTCCTTGTTCTTTCCTGCTTAATGTTTCAGATCTGATATTAAGGTGCTTAATCCACTTTAAGTTGATTCTTGAACATGGTGAAAGAATCTAGTTTCAGTTTTCTACAGGTAGATATCCAGTTTTCCCAGCAACATTTGTTCAAGAGGCTGTCTTTTCTCCATTGTATGTTTTTGACACCTTTATCAAAAATTAGGTGGACATAACTGCATGGATTCATATCTGGGTCCTCTATTCTGTTTTTATTGCTAGGGCTCTGTAGTATAGTATGAAGTTGGGTATTGTGCTACCTCCAGCATTGTTCTTTTTGTTCAGTATTGCCTTGGCTATTCATAGTATTTTGTGTTTCCAAATGAATTTTTAGGGCAGATTTTTCAATCTCTGTGATGAATGTCATTGGGATTTGTATGGGAATTGTTTTGAACATGTAGATTGCTTTTGGTAGTTCAGCCATTTTTACTGTGTTGATTCTGCCAGTCCATGAGCTTGGGAGATCTTCTGTAGTCTTCCTCGATCTCTCTTCTGTGGTTTGTAGCTCTCCTTGAGAGGCCATTTATATCTTCCTTGATATTTGATTTTTTGAGGCTATTGTAAATAGAATTGTTTTCCTATATTCATTCTCAATTTGTTCATTGTTGGTTACAGAAAGGCTACTGTAAGCTTATTTTTGTACCCTGCTACATTGATGAAGTAGCTTATGGTGTCTAGAAGTTTTTTGGATCTTCGAGGTATAGGATCATGTTGTCTGCAAATAGGGATACTTTGACTATTTTTTTACCTATTTATATTCCTTTTATTTCTTCTTCTTGCCTTATGGCTCTCACTAGGAATTCCAGGACTATATTGAATGAGTGTTGGGAGAATGGGCATCCTTGTCTTGTTCCTGACATTAGGGAAAATGTTTTCAGTTTTTCCCCCATTAAGTATGATGATGGCTATAGATTTGTCATATATAGACTTTATAATGATGAGGTCCGTTCCTTCTATTCCTAGTTTTCTTAGGGCTTTTATCTTGAAGTGGTGTTGAATCTTACCAAATGCTTTTCTGTATCTACTGAGAAGATCAAGTGGTTTTTGTCTTTGTTTCTATTGATGTACTGTATGATGTGCTGTATTACATTTATTGATTTGCATATGTTGAACCATCCCTGCATCCCTGGTATGAAGCAAACTTGGTCATGTTATTGGATTCTGTTTGCCATTATTTTATTGAGGCTTTTTGCATCAATGTTCACTAAGGTAACTGGCCTGTAGATCTCCTTTTTGGATGTGTCCTTGTCCAGTTTTGGGATGAGTACAATGCTGGTTTCACAGAATGAGCTAGGCAGTGATCCTTCCCTTTCTATTTCATGGAAAAGTTTAAACAGTATTGATATTAGTGCTTCTTTGAGGGTCTGGTAGAATTCAGCTGAGAATCTGTGAGATCCTGGACTTATCTTTTTTGGGAATACTCTATTGCTGTTTCAATTTCATTACATGGTATAGATCTGTTTAGGTGGTTAATATCCTCTTGGTTCAGTTTTGGATAGTCATAAGTATCTAGAAATTTGTCCATTTCTTCAAGATTTTCCAATTTATTGGAATATAACTTCTCAAATTAGTCTCTGTTTGTTGTTATTTCTCCTTTTTTGTTTCTGATTTTATTAATTTGGGTCTTTTCCTTCTTCATTTTAGTCAGATTTGCCAGGGGCTTGTCAGTCTTGTTTATTTTTTTGAAAGAACCAGCTGTTTCATTGATTCTTTGTATGTTTTTTTGGTCTCTTTAATTTCTCTAGTTTTGGGAAATTTTCTGTTATTATTTTATTGAATATATTACATATCTCTTTGAACTGCACCTCTTCTTCTTCAATGCCCATGATTCTCAGGTTTGGTCTTTTGATGAAGTAGATGGGTTCTTGCATATTTCTTTCACAGCTCTTGAGTTGTTTGACTAAGATTTCTTCTGTTTTTTCCTTTCCTTTAATTTCTATTTCATGTTCAAGCTCTGAGATTCTGTCTTCTACTTGTTCTAGTCTGCTGCAGTTGCCTTCCACTGTGTTTTTTGTTTGATTAAAGGGAGTTTGGGGTTTGTTGAAGTTCTCTCTGAGTTCTTTATTCATTTCTGTGTCTTCTCATGTTTATTTTTGGTGTCTTAAAATTTCTTGAGTGCATCTTGTACATTCTGCTTAACCACATCTAATATTTTCTCCATGAATTTTTTGGTGATATCTTCCAAAATTCCTTATTTGAGGGTTTTTATGTGGGTGTCACTGGGCTCATTAGTGACATTTGTCATTGTTTTGTTGAGGTCAGGACCTGGGTATCCATTTTTTTAATTTCCCAGTGAATACTGTATTGAATTATTTTTTTTGAGGAGAGTAGTTTTCATCCCTCCTTCTTCTTCCCATCACTCCACTTGGTATTGTGCAACTATGTTTTTGATAGACTAGTTGGTGGTTTTGATTACCTGATTTCTTTCCCTGATTTAATTTTTGTGTTGTGACTGACTTGGTTGTTAGCTAGATTAATGTGCTTTTTCTGTCCCTGGCCTGGAGGAATAATTTAGCAATAACAAATTCACAGGTTCAATGCCAAACCACTTATTTATGCATTATATACAAAACCCCTTGATGATAATATCTATAAACAGTGGGAGTTGGGTCAGATAATGATTATTAGGCTAGTTATAGATTTGTGGGAATTGGTAAAGGTGGCCCAAAAAGGGAGGGGTCATGGAAAGGGGTGGATGGGTGGCGGAATAAGAATGGGGGCTGCTGGGTTTTGTAGCCCTTGTGCATATTTAGGTATATTTCTGCTGTTGAAGTGGAGAGTGCTTGTGTCAAGGATTGCAGGGGGCTGGATTTGTGTACAGTAGGTACAGTAGGCTAGTCAGTGGGTTGTGAGTGTAGGAGGGAGGGGTAGTGTGGTGACAGGTTGGGGGAAGAAGAGGGGAAAAATTGAAAATGGGGAAGAGTGGATGAGAAGGGGCAGAAAGATTAGTTAGGAGGGAGAACAATGGATTGCAGCACAGGAGACAGAGGGAAAGTGAAGAGGGTAAGAATAAGGATAAGAGAATAGTGATCATGAAGTTAATAATATAGGAATAATAAAAATTAAAATTAAGAAAAGAAGCACAATAAGAAAACACCAGATTCATGAACCACAGAAAGATTAGTCTTTTGGTGAAAGTTCTGGAGTTATTTCTTAGGTGTCCAATCCTGGTATTGGCATAAACACAGAAGCTCTGATATGGTTTCACAAGCCAGGTGACTGGCTTGTGAGTTGCATTTGGTTTCTTCTGTCTGCAAGATTTTTTGGAACTGAGGTGAGCTAAGACTGCCAACTCATGTAGGGTGGTCACAGCTATTGTTTTCACCAGGCAGTAGCTGTTTTGCCTTCAGCCACAACTCTGGTTCGCTCCTCCCCCAGCAGGGTGGGGCAATTCAGTTTTGAAGCTGCCCTCTGTTCCAGAGATCAGCACTGGGATCCACCATCTGCCCTGCTTTGGGAGGTTAGCCTTTCATCCTACCCCTGCTCTCAGCCTTTGTGCTTTTCCCAGCCTCTGCTGGGTGTTAGCTGATCCTTTGGGAGGTTGACTTGTCACTCCACTCCCACTCTCAACCTTTCTGCTTTTTCCACTGTCTGTTGGGTGCTGGCAGCACCTCTTGGAGGTTGGCTTGTTGCCCCACTCCTACCCTCAGCCTTTGCTTCTTTACCTGTGTAAGTTCCCTGAGAGTTTGGTGCTGAGTATTTGGCTTCTTGCCCCTCCCCCATTCTCTGGGTCAGGTTCAGCATTCCACCCCCATGTCCACTGTTGGTGTTAGATTACAGTTTGCTGTTTATGTTTTTCAGTTTTGTTGGGGAGGGTTCAGTTTTCCCAGGGGCTATGCAGATTTTTTTCCTGGGGAATTACTAGGGGAGTTGCAGGTCTTGCATGATGTGTACCTGTTCATTCTGCAGTTTCACACAACCAGCTTTGGAGCCAGCTAGTGGTGAGAAATTCTACTGCTTTTTTTAGTGGGGCATGGCATAGGGAGGCTTCCTGAAAACTGTTATTTCGATGGAAAATTCTCCTTATTATGCTCCCCTTAAATGGAATAGGCAGTGTCCTCTTTGGGTTTCCACATAAGGCAGGTATTGTCTCAGTCTTACATATTCTAGCTTTTACACTTCACTTATAGTTCTCCCAAATTTGAACCTGATTGCTTGAATATGACTTACATGTAGTTCTTAACAGTTGCCATTCTTGAGTCAGATAAAAAGCCAAGGGATTTTTATTAGGTTATGAGAACTTGGCTGGACAGTTATCTTCTACAATTTTCTCCAAATTGTTTATGACTGAGTAATAACTTTATGCAGTGGAACAAATTCATTCAGTTAAGAAATGTATCTCTCAGCTTCTCTTGCAGCTAGGTGAAACATATAATTAATTCTGGCTAATAAGATTTTAGGGTAGGTTGTGATATACAGTGTGACATATACAAATTTTAAAGGTTTGAAAGGGCAGTAGTATTTTGGAAATTTACATCATGTGCCCAGAACCTAACTCTTGAGTAAAGTTAATATGATTGTGGATACTTTCTCTCATTGAGATGAGAAGTTCATTCTACGAAGCTATCAGTGTTCAACAACAAATATACTTGTTAAAGACTTTCTAAAACAGATTTGTTAATTTGTATAATAATAAGTGATTTGCTCAAGAACTGAAAAAATGTTAAAGGAAGTACTCCATAGAAAGTTGAATTAAAACAGAAATTTGTGTTGATGAAGAAGAGATTAAAAAGCAAATGGATGAGAGAAGAAAATGAAGGCAAGTTTTCAAGCTGTTCAATATCATTGTGCAGTTGTTACATTGCACCAAGTTGCCTAATTAATAGATATATGAGTGAGAGAATGGTTATCCTCATGTTTTCTATTAAACTACTTCAGTTTATATTGCTAGGTACATTTGAATGTTTTATCTAGCTGTAGGGTTCAATAACACTTATTAATAATAATAAATTATTATTATTTAATAATAAGTTCAAATATTTTTGATAATAAAATCTACCAAGTGTACTAAAGAAAAGCATAATATCCATTATATAAAGGAATATACATTGTTAATTAATCAGTATGTATTTATATTGTGATATTGCAAGTTTTGACCTAATTGAACCATAGTAATATCTTCTTTGGAATAAGTACATGTGAACAGCCATTCAGGTACAGCCTATTTTGGTTAAGCGAATGAAGTGGCATTATTTCCCTAGAGCTAATTTTAAAGTCCTTTAGAAATTCTTTCATTTGGTTAAATTTGTTTTGTTCCAAAAGTCAGTGTAGAAGCTTTTGAAGCTCTCGCAACCTGTGCTTCTTCAGAATATACCACCAAGAAAGCAGGAAACCTGACACACATGCTCACACCCTTTCTTGTGCTCATAGTAGACATAGTTAATCAATCCCAGCACTCTATGCTGCATTGGGGCATTCACTGAGAGTCCTCTCATGTTGGCATGTGAAACAAAATTCTTTTTTTTTTTTTTGTGGTACTGGGTCTTCAACTCAGGGCCTTCATTGTGAGCCACTCCACCAGTCCTTTTATGTGATGGGCTTTTTTGAGATAGGGTCTCACAGAACTATTTGCCTTGGCTGGATTCGAATCCTCCTGTTCTCTTCCTCCTGAGTAGCTAAGATTACAGGCGTGAGCCATTGGCATCCAGCAAAACAAAATTCTTTGGAGTCTCTTTCCTGGATTGCAAAGGACATAATAGGTTGTTTTTTATATTGCAGTCAGTCTTTGCTATTTCCAATTTCTGTTTTGAGCTCGGTTTCGTGGGCTTACTTTATAATCTCTAATTTCACAAACTTATCTCTGGTAAACAGGAATATAGACTTTAGAAATTTAAGATTATAAGGATTTGGACAGATGATGTTTTGGAAATACTTTCTTTGCATTGCTTCACTTGATATACCTGGTGAAACCCCTACAAGTTAAACTGTGCTTAAATTGGTTTGTCTAAGGTAATGTGCTCTTAAAAACAGAATGACATGGCGTATTTCTAAACATTTTTTTCTACACTTCCTCTGTCAAAAGCATGAGAGTATTTTTCTCTGACAGTCGCTGTGTGAGGCTGGTGTAGCTCTAGATCATAAAAGTCACATAACTATGGGAGCTGTGTTATGACTGTGTCCTGCAGCAGTTAGTAACTCTCTCACTTTTCTACATTGAACTTCCAGCAATTCAATTACTCTTCAGGGTTTTCAGTCTCAGAACTGGACCCATAGTGTTTTGTTATTGTGATTCTCTGTTTCTGTAAGCTGTGAGTTCTTTATTCACATCTGTCTCTCCACAATTGGAAGCAGCAAATTACTCTGTGTCTTCCCATTTCTTACTGATACAAGAACTGCTTTGGTAGTCACTGGAGTGTTTTAGTTGTCCATATAGGTCTGTGACTTCCAAATACTTTATAGGTAGAATTGGAAACCAGAACTTGCTATCAGTTTATTCCCTATCTGATCATTTTAAAAATAATTTTTATTAGTGTCAATTAATTGCACAAAAAGACTTCAATGTGATATTTAAATTGATTTAATACAATGTTTTTAATCAAATTCATCAGTTTGTTACCCTTTCTTAAATTCTATCCTTCCTTTTTCTCCCTTTAAAACAGTTTTTAGAGGTTTCATTATGCCATCTCATGTATATCTATATTTCAAATTCACCTCCATCATTGTATGCTTTCCCCCCTCCTCCTGCTGTCCCCTACACAAGTAGTTCCCCTTTTAGCATTATGTTAAATTATTAATTGTTTAGGTCCAGTTTCTTCATGAGAGAAAACCTGTGATGCTTGTCTTTCTGAGCTTGGTTTATCTCCCTCAAAATGATCATCTACATTTCCATTAATTTTCTTGCTAACTACATAATTTTGCTCTATTTTATTACTAAGTATTTTTCATTGTGTGTGTGTATATATATATATATATAATATATATATTGCAATTTATTGATCTATTCATTGTTTGTTGGGCACCTAGGCTGATTTAAAAGTTTGGCTATAATAAGAGTTGCAATAAACATGGATGTGCATGTGTCTACTGATTGTTCACTTACATTCCTTTGGATATATAGCAGAATCATATGACAGTCCTGTTTTAAATTTTACTGATTTCCACAGTATTACACTAACTTACATTGCCAACAGCAGTGTATAAGGGATCATTTTTTCTTGCATCTTGTTTTTAATTGCCATTTTTTCTTGTTTGAGAACTGTTCAATTTGAGTGTCCATTTACTAATTGGATTATATGCTCCTTTGCTGTTTAATGTTTTGTGTCTTTATATATTCTGGATATTAATTCTTTTTTTTTTTTTGATGAATACCTTGAGAAGAATTTCTGCCATTCTGTGGGTTGTTTCTTCTTTCTGGTAATTGTGTCCTTTAGTGTACAAAAGTTTTCTCATTTAATGCAATCTTATTTATCAATTCTTTTTTGACAGTACTGGGATTTGAACTCAGGGTTTCATGCTTGTGAGGCAGGCACTCTACCACTTAAGTCATGCTTCCAGCAGCCCTTTTTGCTATGGTTATTATTTTGGAGATAAGGACTTGCTTTTTGTCCAGGCTGGCCTGGTCAGTGTTATTCCTATTTTACTCCTCCTGCTGTCATTGGAATAATAAGCACACACCACCACACTCACTTACTTTTCTATTCACATGGTCTTGCAAACTTTTTTGGCCTGGGCTGATCTAAAATCACAACCCTTAGGGTTTCAGTCTCCTAAGAGCAAGTGTGAACCACCAGTGTGCCTGGCTGCCATCTGTCAATTATTTTTCTTAGTTCTTAAGCAATTGAAGACCTATTGAGAATGTTGTTGCCCATGCCTATACCTTCAAATATCTTCTATTTCATGAAGTTCAAGAAGTTATCTTGGTGTTTAGAGTTTTTACTGTCCTTGATAATCATATTATTTCACTTGACAAGCTTGTCCTTAAATTGTTAGTTTCCAACAATGCCAGCAGTGTGCCAGGTAGTGTTGATTCTACTTGTTTTGCAAAGGTAATATTTGTGGAACATTGCATTTGAGCAGCATCAAATCCCTTGATGTGTACAATATCACTCTTCTTTTAGTGCACCATGTGGCCAATGAACAGCTCCATGTTTTATAAAACACATAGCAAATATGTCTTGGCTGTGTCTCCTCTTTCCCTCCAAATATTCATAATTTTGGTGAATTTCTGGATGATGGAAATTCCTTTTAACTTTTTATTAACCAGCCTTTATGTGTAGAGGTCAAATTATTCCACAAAACGAAAGACTTGTTTCTAATAACTACATTAACAAACAAAAAACACTGTAATAAAGTAGAAGCCTGCTTTGTACATCTTTTTAGGAAAATAACAAAACTAGCAATTATTCAGGCATGCCTTTTTAATGTTTCTAGGATGTTTTAAATTTATTTTTTGAGACGTTAAATCAAATTCCCAGGAAAGTTACAGAAATGCTTCAGAGTTTCCATATGCCAGTCACCTTGCTTCGCAAATGTTACCTTTCTGTACATCCATAGTAGTAATACATAAAATAAGGAAATAGATACTGGTACAGTACCACAAATTAAATATACCAAAATCCACATTAGAATTTTTCAGTTTTTCCACTGATGTCCTCTTCCATCCCAGGAGCTAATCCAGGATTCCAATTTTCATTTAGTTGTTATATGTCTTACTCTGTTCCAATTATTGACAGAGGGTTCATTAGATTTTTTCTTGTACTTAGTTTTCTTCACTGTTGAAGAAAACTGCTCTGTTAATTTGTAGAATGAATGCTAAATTGAGGTTTATCTAATACCTTCTCCTTATTAGGTTGAAGTTTTGCATTTTTATCCCAAATACCATGGAAGTGATGTTTTGTCCTCACTTCATCACAAAGAGGATCTACATTATACTTAGTCACATAGCTAAGGAAATGTCCACAGGTCTCCAATCTAAGCTGAATAGCTATCCCTTTGTAACTAATAAATAATATAGGAAAAATACTTTGAAAGTATGGAAATATTTTGTGTCTCATCAATCACCCAAAGATTTTGCCATCTATTGGCAAATCTTCACCGCAACAATTATTACTGTGGTGTTAGCACAGTAATTTTATATTTCCTTCATAACTTCTACATTATTAAATTCTTTCTTCATTTTGATTTAAATACAAACTCATAAATATTTATTTAACCTCTGGCTGTTAACCCTATGTGTTCTTTTTTTTTGTTGCTGAAATTGTTTCAAATTTTCTCATTGGGAATTCCTTCACATAGCCTCCTATGTCTTTAATGTGCCCCACACATTCTCAAGTTCATCTTGTCTTTCTAATACCACAGAATTTTCACATTTATTTGGTTTTTTACTTACTTTAGCCCTAAAATGTACAACTTCTCCCAGGAGATCTGGTACTTTTTATTAGGAAATGGTATTTAAAAACCAATTACCTGAAAACACACATACTTTGTCATTACAGTGTCATTGCATCTAGATCTTCTTAGCACACACAGTAAATAAATGATATGCCAAAAAGCACACACATTTTTGTCATTTCCCTCTTTCTTTTAGATCTATGAAACACACACCCATACGTACATACATACATATGTAGTTGAAGTTATAGGATGGCCAATCGCCTGTCTGCGGTCCCTCTGATAGGAATTGTGTTTTTAAGGAGAAGTTGCTCTAGTACTGACAGTCTTGGGCCCTTGAGTGTCAAAGGCCTAGGGTTGAGCTGGTAGTTCTAGAGCATTTACAGCTTGGAGTGAGCTTAGAGTTTAGAAGCCACAGACTATGGTTTCAGGCACTCAAGCTGGAGGTTTAAGGCTCTGGATTTTAACCACCAGCAGCCCCTACATTTGGCAGCTCTTATTGTTCTTGGCTTCCAACAGCTGTGGGTTCTAGGAGCAGACAAGAGCAAGCAGCATCAGGCATTGTCTGCTAGCTGTTATAGCTCTTATTCAGGCCTTGATTACTGGGACCCTCAGCTCTACAGAAAGAAGTATCATATTTTTCAGGCCTAGAGTGTCAAGGTGCTCAGTTCTTGACAGAAGCAAGTGTTCCAGCTGTCTGGCATAGGGTTTCTGAGAGCCTTGTTCTTTAATAAGGCTTGGCTGGCTCCCTGGAGCTCTTCCAACAACCAGGACCTAGTTTTCCTCTTCAGCTCTTTATAGCCCTGATGGTCTCTGTTGTCTCTGCTCCCCATCATATCTGCCCTGACAGCACTCTGGAACACTTCAGGTTGCCCTTCCATCACTACTGTCACTGCTGCTATTGCCATTGCAAAGGTAGCAGATGCTGCCAATGCTCCTCCTGCCTTTGCCCACACCTTTGAAACTGCTGTCACTCTGCTTCCACTTCTATTCTCTCTTCATGTTACCAGCTGAGTCCACTCTGCTAATGATAAAGATCAAAAGTAGGTTCAAAAATCAATTGTGAGAAAACACTAATTGGGCTTAATGTTGGAAGACTATTGGGTACCACAAGTGGGTATCCTATATGTCTAGAAAAGTCAGTCAAATGGATTGCTAGTATATCCAGAAAGGAGGTATGATAAGGGTATTTTCATGAACCATGTCAGACTTTCATGCAAATGAAAGACGGTGTTTGCAGCAACCAGAAGCCTTCACTGGACTATAAGGGAAAAATATCACCTATGGCCTGAATGAAAACGGATACAGGTCATCTAGAATTCACTGAAGATTGGAATGGCAAAAAGTCTAGCAAAAGATGTTTTGAAATAGTCATGGTTGGGCCAGTGCCTTCTGGAGCTCTAGTTGTGCTTTGTCAACAGGTAGCTCTCACTGCATTGTAGCTTCCTCAAGGCATCCATAGAATGGTCAAAGTAGCCAGTGCTGGCAGGAGGGCAGCTGTATGGTGGTCCTTCACTCAAGGTAGCTGGGAATTAGGGAAGAGTCTAACAGTTGTCAATTATGTAGTCAAAGCACTGTGACCCCAAACATCTTTGCTTATGAAGGGAAAAATAAACATTAGAAGAATTGTTTACAATAAAGTCTCACAGTTTACATTAATGATTATTTAATAGCATTAAACAATGCAATAACAATGCTTAACTTCTGCCCCAGAACCCCAGGGTGAACTGGGAGAAGCACAGCATCCTGAGTTATGGAATCAGAAGCCTGTACTGAACACTGCTCCTTCTGGCACCTATTGTGGGGATGAATTAATACAATTTCTTGGCCATTGGTTTTCACATGTATGGAATGAGAACAGGTACAGCACAGAAGTGTTAAAAATGAAGTAAAACAATGCATTTAATAATCTTGAGCTGTCCCTTTTATAGTCAGAATTAAGAAAATGTTCATTTTCTTTATTGATATAGCTGGTGGTATGTAAAATAAACAACAAATGGTCTTTCAAAAACAGCACTGACTCTGAGAATCAAAGGTAGCAAGATATTTCTGACTATTCAGAATATTTAATACAGAAAATATTAACTATTCATTTATCATTATTTAAAGCATTAAATATTGACATTTACCAAAGTATGCATTTCTGGTGCTTTGCATATTCAATTGCTTTCAAAGCACTATTTTTTGATAGTAATTTGTGATGGAAATGACTATATGAGTATGTGATTAACAGAAAGACATAAAATTAATAGAACAAATATTTTCCTTTGTTATTGCCATGTTTCAAGAAGTTACTTTTTATTTAATTTTAATTTTTATATTTTTATACTTTCTGAATTATTTTGAAAAGTATGCATTCTATTTCTTTTAACAAAAATGTTAATAGTGGTACATTTTATTCTTTTTATTATATAGGAGCTTTGTTACCTACATCCTGAGGAAACCTTAGAAAGAGCTGACAATTCACTCTAGAGAAGCTGCTGCTAACATCTCACTTTTGTTCTTTTAAAATTATTTATAAAATTCTTACAAAAACAAAATGGGTTTCATTATAGAAACTTTTAACTTGCTTTCATGCTCAATTAAATGAACAGTATGGGTGTGCAATCAGCAGAAGTAAAATAACTAAAATAAATTAAATCAAATACATACATTGGTAATTGCTGTGTTGCAGGCACATTGCTGGATTAAATTTTAATTTTACACTCAAATATTTTATACATTGTTCTGAAAAGCATGCATTATATTTTTTAGGAAAAATGTTAACAATGGGTTATTTTATTCATTGTATTACACAGTTTTTTAAATGTACATATTAAAGAAACCTTAGAAACAGAGATAAATAATCACCAATTGCATGATTTCCTAGAGAAACTATTGCTAATATTTCACATTTTTCTTTTTAAACTTATTAGTAAAGTCCCTATAAAAACAAAATGGGCCACATCCCAGAAACTGTTTTTTTTAAGTTTCTTTAATGCTCAATTAATCATTCAGTTTTCCCTAGATTAATTACCATCTTTAATTTCTGCACATAATTCCTGCCCATAATGGTAGCACAATTGTTATCTTGTCAATTGTTTTTCAATATTTCCATAATTTTCATTGTTAATCACTATTCACATAAAAATAAAAGCCACAAAGTATTATGGTTAAAGTAAGTGGACAGTTTTTGGTAAAATAGAAATAATTGGCAAGACACCCACAGATTGATCAATAGTGAGCATCAGTATTATCACCTGATAGTAGAAATCTCACATTCTGATAGATTAAGTCCTACATCTGACTGATAACCAAAAGTCATGGAAACAGTCACAAATATAACTAGTTAGTAGTTCTTTTTATGTCAAAGATTAGCATTGCACTTCGCAGAGAACTAGATACAAAAACAATACCTTTATAGATTACTGGAGATATTTAGTTATGTTGTAAACACACACATATCTCTTAAGAGCAAGTTGTTAGATGATCTCCAAACATACTGAGTCAGGAGAGAACTGCAGATGTGTAAAATTTATGCATTACATAAAAACATTTAACTGAATTAGTGCAGTGAATTTTTCATCTTTCATCTTTTTATTTGACAATGTTTCTCTTTCTTTAAAAAAATTTTGTCAAGGAAACTGTTGACAAAGTTTTTCCAGATTTTTGGTTAAATATTTTTGCAGCAAGTAGTTCTGAAAATAAAGAGCTTGGTATTTGGAAGTTTTACAGTTTTTTAGTATCACAACAACAATTTTTTTACTCTGAATTGTGTGGCAATGGATGCAAAGAAATTTGAAACAGTTTTAGTAGAAATAGATAATATGCTTCATGAAGTTATTAGGGAATTAGGAGTCAAGTGGGAGAGACAGAAATGGAGAACACAAGTCACATGGGCACTGTAGGTATAAAATTACATAAGAATGTGGAATGAGAATTTGCCAGACTTCTGAGACATAACTTGGTAATTTATAATTTAGTCTCAACTTAGAATAAATTATTTTGGAAAACCTGTCTAATGTTGGACTCATATAATAAAACACTTTAGAAGCCAGCTTCCGTTAGGAATTTTCAATCAGAATGTAGCTCTGAGTCAGAGATGACTCCAAAATTGCAATGACAATTATTAAGGAATTATTACAAGACAGATGGAAGACAACACAGGTTTTTATTTGTTTGTTTACTCTGATTGTTTTCCCATAATTTCTAATGAGCAGATTCGCATGATTTTGTATTACCTATCCATAGGTCAAGCCTCCCTCTTGCCTAGCGTTCTCCAGAGAGCTGCCTTGATTTCCTTATTCCGTAAGCTATAGATGATAGGGTTGAGCCCGGGTGTCACCACTGTATAGAAGAGGGCTAAGAGTTTGTCTATTCCTGGTGAGTGGCTAGCCTTGGGTATCAAGTAGGTGATAGATGCTGATCCATAGAAGAGTGTTACTACAAGTAGGTGGGAGGAACAGGTAGAAAAAGCTTTATGGCGACCCTCAAGTGATGGCATGACCAGCACTGCAGCTAGAATTCTGCCATAGGAAGCAATGATCAGCAAAAATGGGCTAGAAATGCAAAGGATTGCTGCTACAAAGATGGCAGCCTCATTATGGGATGTATCCCCACAGGCAAGTTTGAGGATAGGGGGAGGTCACAGAAGAAGTGTTCTATCTCACAGGGACCACAGAAATCCAAGGAGAAAATATAATTAGTCTGGCCCAAACCTACCATACATCCCACACCCCAAGAAATCATTGCCAATTGGGCACACACCCCATGACTCATTTGCATTGTATAGTGGAGTGGAGAACATATGGCTATATAGTGGTCAAAAGCCATGGCTGCCAAAAGACAGCACTCAGTGATACCAAAGAATGAAAAGAAAAACATCTGTGTGGCACAACCCTCCCTAGAGATCCCTTGGGCTTCACTCACAAGACTCTGCAACATCTTGGGTATGACGGAGCAAGTGTAGCCAATCTCTAGGAGAGACAAGTTGGTTAGGAAGAAATACATGGGGGTATGGAGCACTGAGTTGGTCCAGATGGCAAGCGATATGAGAGCATTGCCCATCAGCGATACTAAGAGCATGAGTAGGATGAGGATAAACAGAAGAAAACATTGTTCAGTGACCTCACATAATTTGGCAAATGCAAAACGTTTGATAGAGAAGTTGTTTTCCTGCCACAAGGAGCAATTAAGGCTCATCTGGAAAAGAGAAGATTATAGTTGTCAGGATTCTTCTAGATGATGGCATGAATAATTTTATTACTTTATAGCCTTAGTTACATGATGGAGATAAATTTCTTACCTATAATTCTATAATTCAGAAAATACAACTCACCCCCATACCTTATCAAAAAATCCTCTTCTGTCTTTAGTGTTTCAGTGATTTTTTCAAAATGCTCTTAATCACCAAGAATTAAATGGAAAAATGTTCATTGCAGTCCAATGCATTCATCATGTCTTTCTTTAGTCAGGTGTCAAATACTACTGAGCCAAGATCATCTCATAACTCTTCAATCTCTTCATTTCCATCACCACAAACTGGTTTTCTTCAATCATTTTTTTTCAATGAGTATTGAAGCCAGAGTATTTTTCACTTTATTGTTGTAGGTATTGGGTATTGGCAATGAAAAAACATTTATGCAAAAATGATATTTATATTATTATGATGAAAATTGAAATTAAATAACCATTCAATAAATAAGTACTTTCTAAAATGAATAGAATTACCACTGTGGTACATCCTGGTGACAGACCAATAGAGATAAGTGGTCAGAGAGTAATTTTGAGGATGACAAGCATGAGTTGAGAAGGGAACAAGAAGGAGCTGCCATTGCCAAGACCTCCTTGCAAACATTCACATTGTATCTGTATTGTACTGCTAATTGAATCTCAATATTGAAACTGACTTTTCCCCTTAACATTTCCCACTTGTCATCATCCATTCTCTATCAGAGCATTCTTTGCTGAATAATGAGTATCATTGTCTGTAAATAATATTTGGTTTTCTTAGGATGATTCATGAAAATCAATGAATCAGGTCACTGACAATTGTTAGAAAATTTTATCTCATCTGTCCCCAAATGGATCTCATATCACACTCTTGGCTAGTTATTAACGCTTTTTAGTAACACACATAGTTCATTTTCTTTGTGCTCATTTTCTTAATTTAATATTTATTTTTTAAAATTAACATACATTAGTTGCTGGTATCACAGAAGTCCTTGACCCAAAAGGACTCAGGAAAGGAATGAACAGATGAGACACATGAAAGGACTCACTCACTCAGGAAGGGAATGACAAGACACATGACCAGAAGGCTGGTGACCAACTGGCAAAATTTTATTTTTCTCAGCAAGCTTTATACAAAAGAGGAAGAGATTTAAACATCAAAAGCACTCTAACCTAGTTACAACCTTGCTCTTTTTGCCACCCTGCATTCTTGCTGTCAATGTCCTTGACTAAGTATAAACTTCTTTTCAGTCAAGGGAAACCATTTAGTGTTTCTTCCCACTGTATTAGAGTCATTATGCACCTGCAGATTCCAGCCTTGTCAGAATGCTGCTGAGCCACAGCAACCTTGTTAGACTGTGGCTTTTGGTTCCCAAAAGTTAGTTTTACAGGGGGATTATTGAGACATTTGCGTAGGTGTTTAACAAATATCAATTAGACTCATTCCGTTTATCATTCTCCCACAATCCCCATTCCCCACTTCTTAGAGCAATTTCAACAGGTTTCATTGTTCTATTTTCAGACACGTAAGCAAAGTACATCTGCCATATTTGTCCTCCTCCCTTTCCATTTACCCTCTCCCCTCCCACTGGTACACACCCCTAATGGAATCTGTTTTACCTTATTGTCCTTCATTATTAAGTGTATATTGATTGTTCAAGGGTATTTCATCTTGGTATTTCACACATGTATCAATTGTACTTTAATCAGATTAACCCTCTCTATTACTTACTCTTTCTCTATCACTGTACTGCCCTATTATTAAAAAGCTTTCAGTACATTTCATCATACTATTTTCATACACAGATGCATTGTATTTCAATATTGTTCACTATCATTCTCCCTTCTCTCCTGTCTCTTCATGGTTCCCAGAGACAGACCCACTGTTATAATCATGTTCTCTCTCTGTGTCCTTCTATCTCTCATATATGTATATATATATTTATATATGTGTATATGTATGTAAGATCAAATATGTGCTTTATATATACATTTATTTTAGAGGTCTACCTTCCCTATATGAGGGAAAATATTTGACCTTTGTCCTTCCAAATCTGGCTTACTTCACTTAAGATAATGATTGCCATTATCATCTGTTTAATTGTGAATGACATAATTTCATTCTTCTTTATAGATGAATACTTTTCTGTTGAAAAAATCCATTCATTAGTTTTATGGTATGTGGGATGTTTCCAGAGCTTGGCTATTGCAAATAGTACTGCAATAATGATGGGTGTGCAAGTGACTCTATTGTATCCTGACATACATTCCTTTGGGTAGATGCCCAGGAGTGGTATTACTGGATCATATGGCAGTTCTACTTCTAGTTTTTTAAGGAACCTCTGTACTGCTTTCTAAACTGACCACAGTGGATAAGAATTCTTTTTCCTGCATTCTCATCAGAATTTGTTGTAATTTGTGTTATTGATGACAACCATTATGACTGGCATGAGGTAAAATTTCAATGTTATTTTGGTTTGCTTTTCTTTTATGACCAATGATGCTAAGCATTTCTTCATGTGTTTATTGCCATTTGAATTTCTTCTTTTGAGAATTTTCTATTCAGTTCAATTACCTATTTATTCAGTAGGTTACTAAGAAAAATGTCAAATTATCCTTGTTTTCAGTTGATATGATACTTTAAAAAAAAACAGATTAGAGACCAAGATGGCAGATAGCCCACAGACCATGGAACCTGAACTGTCATGAATCCAGAAGAACACTTCAGATTTGTGGTAACAAGAATCGGGTAACCCAGCATTTTTTGTCAACTAAGATACTGCCAATACATGGGGTATACATAATGTACAATGAACAACCCTCAAATTAACTTTATAGTACAAAACAGACCTGGATGAAGATCAGTAGCTGCAAGCCTGCTTGCTGGAAAGTCACTCTCTTTTTTTTTATTTTATTTTTCACCTTCTTTTCTCATCTCTAGGAAGAGCAAACAAACAATGCAGAGAATTGCAGAACAAGTTCTGGGACTTCCTGGACCACAGCAGACTACTGCCTGCTGTGCTGTCCTGGACCTAACCCCTATACCATGGAGGGAAACTGAAATCCTACCAGGTGAGCATGACACATCATCTGCTCTGGAGGGAACCACATAGTCCTGCATAGCTGGTGGGCACATTGCATCCCTCCTGAACAAAACTTGTGGCCTAATAAACAGAGGGAAAATTCCCTTCCTCCTCATGGGCATTGAACTGAGAAGAAACCCAAGAAATCCATTCTTCTGCATAACAAGGAAGAAATTTGGGCAATAAGTATATATATGTATATTTCAATACTTTTATTTATTTATTTTATTACTTTTTTAAAGGAAGCTCCCTGTGTAGCTATCTTAAACAAACAAAAAAATTATCTAGGAATATTTTTTACCCCTCTACCTGTCATATTTGCCAATCAATAAGTTCTCATCTAATGAAAAATAAGTTATAAAGCCTCATTTTGCCCATTCCCTCACAATTCCCCCTTTTCTTTTCCTTCCATGTCCCTATTAGTGTCTCCTTTACTTTCATGACCTTATTTTTTTCCCCTAGTTTCTACAAATGAGAAAATATATGTGATCCTTGACTTTGTTTGACTGGTATGTTTCACTAATGATTAATTTTCCAGGAAATTATAAAATAAAATTACATTCCTCTTATGGCTGAGTAAAACTACATGGTGTGTATATATCACATTATCCATTCATCTATTGATAGACATCTAACCTGAAACCATAATTCAGTTATTGCAAATAGTGTTACAATAACATTGTTATACATGTATCTCTATAGAAAGCTGACTTTAATTCTTTTGAATATGAAAAAAGAATGGTATGAATAGGTCATATGGAAGTTCTAGTTTTAATCTTTAAGGAATTTCTATACTAATTTCTATATAGAGGCAGTGAACATAATGCAAGAATAGAAATGTCATTCTGAAACCCTTTAGTTTGTGTAATTAATACACACTAACAAAAAGATAAAAGAATTCTCTGTAAATATTCTTTATCAGTTTAAGACCTAATATAGACAAATTATGCTGGGTCAGAGTTAACACTTGTGTAAAACATCTATTCCTCAATTTGTTCACTTATAAAAGAAGGTGATTATGATACATTCCCAATGAGGTTGGTAGGAAAATTGAATTGAATTAATTCCCCAAAGTGCTGTGACATCACAGGCACACATGTACACATATGCATATGCAATGCCACAATAGATTTACCCTCACAAATAGTTCCTCTTCAGAAATTTCACATCTCAGTCCTTATTCTTTCCTCATATTCATCAACTGCATGTTAGGTTTTGATTTGATTTTTCTATTCATATGGCATACATACAAACATAAATATCCATCCACATATAGGTGCATAAAAATATAAACTGAATCTTAGAACTTGGATTACAATAGTTGTATATCATTTTCATCTATTAAATTGGTTATCCACTGATCTATGAAAAGGTTCCAAAAGGTTAAGGATAAGTGGACTGATACGTAACTCTGCTAAAAATGAAGTAGCGGCTCTGCATGATTGCATGGACCCTCGATGCACATGGCAATTCTGAAAATCAAGTATAAATTGAGTCACCTTTTAGAGTGCATTTGCACTTATTCTAAGTACTTAATAAACATTTCCCTTTTGATGTAATTAATTTATATGTGTCTGTTTTCCTGGAAGAACACAATTCATTGAAGCCTGAGCCAAAGAAAATCTGAGACAATGGCTTACTTATGTATTTAACTCAAAAGATTTTCTTGAATACCTTGACTCCAGTAGTGGTTTACTTAGTTGCATAGAAACTCTGGATATGGAAAATCTGTCATGTCATTAGTTAAATTTACAGTTATTTATCTAATCCACCATATATTTTGCTTTTGGGCAGAACTAGTTTCCTCAGTGACAGTGATGGAATAAACAGATGGGGGAACATCCACTGGAAATAAAAAGAATGTCTGAACATTTCTTAACTGATGACATCAAAAAATGCCCTTGCATGAAAGTCATATCCTAGTCAAGCTGTAGCTAGCAAATACAAGGGTCATGTATGTTGGGAAAGAGAGGAAACTTTTGGTGGATAGGACACAATCAAGGACTTCCTGCCAAAAGGCTAGTGTGTGCTATTAATCACTGGGTACTTTTAAAATTCACAGGATTACTAAAAGCATACATCTTTTTGATAAGTACATTTCAAAACCTCCCACAGTTCAGAGATGACAAATGAAAATATAGAATGTCAAAGGTAGTGAATATCTGTGGGTACTGACAAGAATGGTTTTCTGTCTAAAAATATAATCAATAATTTTGTTTATTTCTTTTTTGGGCAGCCCTGGGGTTTGAACTCAAGGCCTCATACTTGCTAGGCAGGCGCACCTAACCACTGAGCCACTCTATCAGCAATACTAAATCATAAAGACTAAATGTATACTATTCATAAGAAGTGAAAATATAAGTAAATGAAGCAAAAATTTCTTTTCCCTCCTAATCTATCACTTAAAATGATTGAAATGATACTGAAATAGATAAAAATCTAATTTACTACAATAGTATTGACTTTAGGACGCCTTCATTTCTTGATTTTAGTTTGAGGATGCTGAGATCCTCAGACTTTCTATACATAGAAAGAATGTTATATTTTCATCATTACCTGTGGAAGGAGAGTATTTGCTCACCACAGGAGTCGAGGTTCTTCACAAAGAAGCATTGGCAGGAAACAGGACAATATGGGATGGGTATCTCTTCTTTCGTGTGATACATTTTCTAGACTTAAAGTTTCTGTTTCATTATTTCCTTGTAAAGATAGAAGAATGAAGCCCTTTCTATCTTTGTTATTCAACTGTTTTGATTTAAAAATTCAACCATTGTACAGGCAAGTCATGAATAAAAAGAAAGGAAAGGCCATTAAAATGCTAAACATCTTCCCCTTTAAATTCTTATATTAAGGTACTCGTAGACTATTGCATGTTTTATTTTTTGATCCATCTATTTTATAAAACTATATTAAGGGTCAGAATAAAATCATTAACATAGGTACTGTGATATAATCTGAGCATACTATAATTCCATGCCCTATAATAAATTATATTTTATAGATTGCTCTTCTATATTATAAAAATTATGTAGGAACCAAATACTTGTAGGCTTTTAAATGTTTAAATCATGAGATGTGTTATCAGTGATACATGAGATAGAAGACAGGATAAGATGATTTAAACACATCAATGATTTGTCTTCACATGCTTCCTTAAACAGCCTCAAGATCCAAGACTAGTACATTCTTCATAGTGCTGCTTTGGAAATAATTGAGCATAGTTGATTAATTTCTGTATTGGTGTCACATAATTAGAAATGTTCATTGATTGATGTGGTTTCTTATTTTATCTGTTTTAATATTAACATGTTTCTTTTTTTCCTGTGAGCTAAAGGAAACATGGTGTTCTATTATATTGTATCTGAAGCAGAACAGGTCTTATATCCAGAAATAATCAACAAATGTTAGTCATTATTATGTAATTATTATTTCTAAAATACTTTACTATTATACACAGTTTATGTGCATTTGTCATTATAAGATTATTGGGAGGATTTTCCAACACTTTCCACAGTTCCTCACACTCATTTCATCAAGAACCTAAAATTTAGCTGCATAGCCCAGTAGAAATTGGTTTGTCACTTGAGTGGATTACCAAGTATTAGATAATGTAGTCATAACCCCATTCACAAACAACAAGATATATAGATATATTAATTTCCTATTAATTAATTGCATAAGGAAAACTCAGAGCTATTTTATTATAGGGAAACTGGGAATCTGAAAAACTGCTATACTTTTCAGAGAAGGAGATGATGACAAATTAAAATAATGATAATAACTGAAAAATGCTTTCAGTATAAATTATCCATTTTCATACTTTAATCCACTGTCTTCCAAAGCCTTCTATTTGTAAGCACATCACTATAAGCTTACCTTTAATCATAACATTTGGTGGGGAGAAGTGGATGGGTACTGTTTCTGATGAGCCAGTCCTTGACTTTATCTGCACAATCTCTTTAAATCATTACAAAATTCAGATAATGACAAACTCCCCATCCTCATTTACAAAACTTCTGCAAAGAGGAGCCTCTGTTGTAGTCAGGGATAATGTCTGATCTCAGGAAAATTGTGTGTCTTATGAGAGAGTATCATGTTCCTCCTTACAATGCCCCCAGCTTCACACACACACACACACAGATAGTGAAACATACTAATTTGTACTAATCATATGATGATACATTTGCACTTTTGTCTTTCCTGAAAAACAATGGGTCATAAATATATTACACTGTAATTCTTCTGTGCTTCCCAAATCTTCATCCTTTCATTTTCCCCAACAGACTTATAATCTCTTCTCACTGGAGAGTGTCAGGATGCAGTTTCATTCTCCCTCTTGAGAGTTGTGGACAGGTCTAGTCCTATTTTTAGGTAAGTGCTAACATTTAAGAAGTAAATGTAAAAGGAAGAAACAGCTACAGTTATATATGTATATTGAATATAATAAATATTAATGGTAACTAATATCATAGGCTGTGTACACAGTATGACATGACCTCAAGTGCAACCAATTCTTTGAGCACTCTAAACTATAAATATAAATTTAAAATTTTCAACAGTCATTAAAGAATAGTGATGAAAACCACACAAATAACTTTCATGTCATATTATTATAATGAAGTTACTTATTCTGATTGTTATGAAGGATTCAAATGAATTAACTATATATACTTCTAATTATCCTTGATAATTAGATAAAATTGAGAGTTGAAAGGATGGTGAAGGAACTAAATGAGGTACCTAATGCACATTTTTTACATTGAAAAGTCAGCATTTGGGTCTATATGGTTTTAATTGCATAAAAGAGAAATAACAGGACAAAGCCAACTATCATTTGGATGAGAAATTTTCCATATTAGGATCCCCCTAAATGAAGCAAACACAGTGTCCTCTTTGAAATTCCACATAAAGCATGTGTTATTTCATTACTACCTGTTCTGGCTTATACATTTTGCTTGTAGTTCTGAATTAGGACCTGATTACTTGAATATGATTTACATGGAAGTCTTAACAGTTGTCATTCTTGAATCATATATGGTATCCAAGGGGTTTTTATTAGGCTTATGAGGATTTTGAACATTCTCCATCTCCTTTACAATAGAATAATGCTTTATTCAGTGTGACAAATTCATTCAGTTAAGGAAAATATTTCTCAGCTTCTTTGCACCTAGATACAGCCTATTACTAATTCTGGCTAATAAGATATAGAGTACGTTGTGTGAAAGACACAAACTTTTAAGTTTTTAAAGGACCTTGGTAATTTGGAATTTTCCATTTTGGACCCAGAATCTAACTTTTTTATTAACATATAATAGTTGGACATTGTGATATTTATATTTGTGCTTATAATATATTTTAGTTAGATTTACCACCTCCATTTTTCTTCCTCTTCGCCCACCTCCCTTCTCAGAATAATTTCAACAGGTTTCATTCCTCTATGAATACATACAAAATACATCCACCATATTCACACTCATTCAACCTTTCTTTACGCCCATTCTCCTCCCAGTATTACTCACCCCTACAAAAGAACTGTTTTACCCTTCCATCCTTCAATCTATTTTTTTTTATGGAATGCTTCACGAATTTGCGTGTCATCCTTGCGCAGGGGCCATCCTAATCTTCTCTGTATCATTCCAATTTTAGTATATGTGCTGCCGAAGCAAGCACCATCCTTCAATTTTTAAAGTGTATATTGATAGGCAGGGAGGGTCTCAACCCTGCCTATCAATTCTTCTTCTTTATGGCTGAATAAAACTCTATTGTGTATATATTCTGTAATTTCTTAATCCATTCATCAGTTATGGGGCATCTGAATTGTTTCCAAAGCTTGGTTATTGTGAATAGCACTGCAGTAATCATGGATGTGCAAGTGGCTCTATTTAATCTGGAGCACATTCTTTCTGGGTGTATGCACAGGAGTGATATCACTAAATTGCATGGGATTTCTATTGTTAGTTTTTTTGAGGGACCTCTGTACTGCTTTCCATAACAGTTACACAAATTTACATTCTGACCAACAGTGTAGAAGTGTTCCCTTTTTCCCCGTTCCTTGCCAGCATTTGTTGTTTTTTATTGATTATACCTATTTTGACTGGGGTGAGGTAAAATCTCAATGTCATTTTAATTTGCATTTCCTTGGTGACCAAGAATATTGAGCATTTCTTCATATGTTTATTGGTCATTTGTACTTCTTTTGATAATTGTCTGTTCAGTTCATTTGCTTATTTACTCAACGGGTTGCTGATTCTTTAAGAGGTTAGTTTTTCTAACTTCCAGTAAATTCTGGTTGTTAATTCCTTGTCAGATGCATAACTGGCAAAGATTTTCACCATTTTATTGGCTGTCTCTTCAGTCTGATGATCATTTCCTTTGCTGTGCAGAAGCCATTCATTTTCATACATTTGTCAATCCTTTCTCTTTAATTTTTGAGCTATTTGAGAGTTCTCTTTATAAAACTATTGGCTGTGCTTATGTGGTACAGGGTGTTCTCTATTTTGTCTTGAAGGAATTTCATGATTCAGATCTTACATAAGATCTTTTGTCCAGTTTGAATTGATACTAGTACATGGTGAGAGACTGGGATCCAGCTTCAGTCTTCTGCAGGGTGGAAATTCAGTTTTCTCAGCCCTACTTGTTGATGAGGCTATATTTTATCCAATGCATATTTTGGGTCCCTTTTTAAAAAAACAGTCAGATGGCTGTAGTTGTGCAGGTTTATGTCAGGATCTTCTCTTCTATTCCATTGGTCTTCATGACTGTTTTTGTGCCAATACCATGCTGTTTTTATTACTATGGCTCTGTAGTATAGTTTGGAGTCAAGTACTGTGATCCTCAGGCTTACTCCTTTTATTATTTTTTATTAGGATATATTCATTGTATGGGAGATTCACAGTGACATTTGTGATTACACATATTGTACATTAGTTACGTTGTCTCGTCTCTGCACTCAACCCCCTCCCCACTCCACTTAAAACAATTGCAAGAGGTTTTTTTGTTCTATTTAATGTAAGTATGTGAAATCCATCAACCATATACCTAACTTTAATTTCCTTCATTCACACTCCCCCTCCCACTAGGACCTCCTACCCCTCACACTGTACCTATTGTACAGTCCTGTCTTCATTATTAACATTTAAGTTGATGTTCATTGGGGTTTCTCAATGTATGCCCACTGTGGGTCTAACTTTACTTTGGTGTATTTAACCCCTTCTATTACTCTCCCTTACCCTTTTACCTCTCACCCTCCACTTTCCAACAGCTTTCAGCACACATCCTTTTATCTTCTACATTCACTGATTTTATGTTTTATGTTATTACTGATGCTCTATCATCCTCTTTTCCTTTCCCTCTTTCCCTGAGCTCCATAGAGTAGTTCCACTATTACAAACATGTTCTACATATGAGTTTGTACATGATCACGTTTATTTTTCTCTATATGTTTATCTTTTGGATCTATCTTCCATGTATGAGAGAAAACATGCATCCTTTGTCTTTTGCCTGGGTTAGTTCACTTAATATAGTGCCCTCCAATTGCATCCATTTACCCTCAAACCACATGTCATTATTCCTCATGGCAGAGTAATACTCCATTGTGTAATATACCACATTTTCCTGATCCATTCATCTGTTATAGGGCACCTGGGTTGTTTCCAAAGCTTGGCTGTTGAGAATAGTGCTGTGATGAACGTCAGTGTACAGATGTCTCTATTGAATCCTGACTTACATTCCTTTGGGTAGATGGCCAGGAGTGGTATCACTGGATCATATGGCAGTTCTCTCTTTAGCTTTTTGAGAAATCTCCAAACTGCTTTCCACTGTGGTTGTACTAATTTGTATTCCCATCAACAGTGTGTAAGGGTTCATGCTTCACCACACCCTTACCAGCGTTTGTTATTGTTATTGCCCTTGAATATGGCCATTCTAACTGGGGTGAGATGAAATCTAAGTGCTGTTTTGATTCACATCTCTTTTATAACCAGGGAAGTTGAACACTTCTTCATGTATTTATTAGCCATTTGTACCTCTTCCTTTGAGAATTCCCTGTTTAATTCATGTGCTCATTTCTTCATTGGGATGTTGATTCTTTGGGGTTTGAGTTTTTTGAGCTCCCTCTAGATTCTGGATATTACTCCTTTATCAGATGAATAGCTGGCTAAGATTTTCTCCTTTTCTGTGTACAGTCTTTTAAGTCTAGTGACTGTCTCTTTTGCTGTGCAGAAGGTTTTTTTGATGCAGTCCCATTTGTTAACTTTTTTCTCAGTTGCTGAGCCCTTGCAATTCTATTTAGGAAGTTGTCCATGTATATATATTCCAGTGTATTTCCTACTACTTTCTGGAGTTGTTTCAAATTGTTAGGTCTTATATTAAGGTCTTTGATCTACTTGGAGTTGATATTCGTACAGGGTGAAATTCAAGGATCTAGTTTTGGTCTCCTGCATATGGATATTCAGTTTTCTCAGCAATATTTGTTAAAGAGATTGTCTTTTCCCATCATATGTTTTGGGCTCCTTCCTCAAAAACCAGTTCACTATAACTCTGTAGATATTTTTCGGGGCCTTCTATTCTGTTTCATTGGCCTTTATGCTGTTTTTGTGTCAATAACATGCTGTTTTCTTTGTTATGGCTCTGAAATATAGTTTGAAGTCGGATATTGTGATACCTCCAGCATTGGACATTTTGTTCAGAATTGTTTTGGCTATTCAAAGTCTTTTTTGTTTCTATATGAATTGTAGGATTGATTTTTCTGTCTCTGTGAAGAATGTTATTGGCATTTTAATAGGAATTGCTTTGAATATGTAGATTTCTTTTTGTAGTATAGCCATTTTCACAATGTTGATTTTGTCAATACACAAGCATGGGAGATCTTTCCATCTTCTGATGGCTTCTTCAAGTTATCTCTCCAGTGATTTATAGTTTTCATTGAAAAGGTCTTTGGTATCCCTCATTAAATTTAACTTTTGAGACTAATATAAATGGGATTGTTTCCCTGATTTCTTCAAAGTCTGTTCATTATTGGTACACAGAAAGAATACTGATTTCTATATATTGATTTTATAGCTTGCTACTTTGAAAAAAGTGTTTATGATTTCTAAGAGCCTTTTGGTTGAGTTTTTAGGGTCTTTTTGGTATAGAATCATATCATCTGCTAATCGAGATAGTTTGACTTCTTCCTTCCCTATTTGAATTCCTTTAATTACTTCCCTTATCATATTGCTCTGACTTGGAATTCCAAAACTATATTGAACAAGAGTGGGAGAAATGAACATCCTTGTCTCATTTCTGACTTTAGCTGGAATGGTTTCAGTTGTTCTTCATTTAGTACAATGTTGGCTATAGGTTTGTCAGATATTGCCTTTGTTATGTTGGGGAACAATTCATTCTATTTCTAATTTTTTCAGTGCTTTTATCACAAAAGAATGCTGAATCTTGTCAAAGGCTTTTTTTTCTGCATCTATTGAGTTGATCACCTGATTTTTGTCTTTGTTTCTGTTTCTGTGCTATATTACATTTATAGATTTGCATATGTTGAACCATCCTTGCATCCCTGGGATGAAACAGACTTGGTAATGGTATATGATCTTTTCATGAGTTTGCCTGAATTTTGTTGAGAATTTTTGCACCTATATACGTTAAATATATTGGTCTATAATTCTCTTTTTGTTGCTTCTTTGTTGGATTTTGGAATGAGTGTAATAACGGCTTCATAAAATGAGTTTGGTAGTGTTCTCTCTTTCCCTTTCTATTTCCTGGAAAAATTTGAGGTTTTCTTTAAAGATCTGGTAGAATTCGGCTGTGACTCCATCAGGTCTTCTATTCTTCTTTGTTGGAAGATTATTACTGCTTCAATTTCATTGTGTGTTGTAGATTGAGGTAACTGGTTGATGTCTTCTTGGTTCAATTTCAGTTGGTTAAATGCATCTAGCAATTTATCCATTTCTTCTAGATTTTCCAGTGTGGGTTTATCAATCTTATTAATTCTTTCAAAGAATCAAGTTTTATTTGTGGAATCTTTGTATATGATTTTTTTTGTCTCGATCTCATTAATCTCAACCCTGATCTTTCTCTCCATCTGTTAATTTTGGGTTTGGTTTGTTCTTGTTTTTCTAGAAGCTTAAGGTACATAATACAGTTGTTTATTTGAGATGTCTATGCTTTTAATGTAGGCAGTCATAGCCATAAACCTTCCTCGTGCACCACAGACTCTGGTAGATTGTGTTTTCATTTTCACTAGATTCTAGGAGCTTTTGATTGCTTTCCTTATTTCTTCAATGACCTATTTGGTCATTCTGCAATGTCTTGAACAATCTCCATGTGTTTGACTATTTTCTATAGTTCCTTTTTTTGTTGAGTTCTAGTTTCATTCCATGGTAATATAGTATGATATAGGGTGTTATTTCTTTTTAAAGAATCTAAGAAAATATGATCTATTTTGGAGAAAGTTCCATGAGCTGCTGAGAAGAATGTGTACTTCATGTGACTGGATGAAAAACTACATATGTCTATTTGGTCTAATGTGTCGTTAATTCTGATGTTTTTTTGTTGATTTTTTTTATCTGGATGAACTGTCAGTAACAATGGGGTATAAAGTTCTCCCACTATCACTATGTTGGGGTTTATCTGTGGTTTTAAGTCCTTTAGTCTTTTTTTAAGTATAGTTGCTTACACCAATATTTGGTGCAAATATTAAGAATTGTTATTTCTTCTTGATGAATTTTTCCTTTTAATAGTATGAAGTGACCTTAGTTGCCTCTTCTGACTGATTTTAGTCTGAAGTCTACTTGTTAGATATAAGTATAGCTATTCCTGCCTGTCTTGTTCATCCATTTGCTTGGAAAGTCTTTTTCCACCCTTTCAATCTAGGCCAGTATCTGTTTTTCTCAGTGAGATGTATCTCTTGTAAGCAATAAATGGTTAGATCTTTTAATCAAATTTGCTATTCTATGCCTTTTGATTGGGGCATTGAGTCATTAACATTCAGTGTTAGCCTTGACGGGTGTGTGATGTTTCCAGTCATTTTTATTCCCCCAATGTTTACTTTTCTTCTATTCCTTGTTTGCTAGTCTGTTTTGTCAAAAAGGTTTGCTCTTTCTTGCATTTTTCTGGCTAGCACTATTTTCTTCTTCCATGTAGGAGACTTTTAAGTATTTTCTAAGTGCTACTTTGGTGGTCATGAATTCCTTTAGTTTTTTTTTTGTGGAAGTTTTTCATTTCCCCTTCAATTGCTAAGGATAGTTTTGCTGGATAGAATATTCTAGATGGACAGTCATTTTCTTTCAGGGCCTGAAATATATCTTCCATGGCCTTCTTTCATTTAGAGTCTGTGTTGAGAAAATTGATGTTATTTTAAGGGGTTCACCTTTATATGTGTCGTCCTGTCTTTTCTCTTTTGCAGCTTTCAGTATTCTTTCTTTTTTTCTGTATGTGAAATGTTTGATTGTGATATGTCTGGTGATGTTTCTTTTCCGGTCCTGATGGTTTGAAGTTCTATAAGCCTCCTATACCTGGATTTCCCTTTCTCAAGTTTGGGGAAGTTTTCAGCTGTTATGTTATTGCATAAGTTATGTATGCCTTTAGTTTGCATCTCTTTTCCTTTTTTGGTAACTATGATTCATAGATTTGGTCTTTTGAAGGTGTCCCAGATGTGTTGTATGTTCCATTCATATTGTTGGAAAATGCTAAGAAAATATGAATAAACAACTAAAAGAATTCAAAGAGAATTCAAACAAACTAATGAATAAAATTAAGAAGACCATGAAAAGATTTAATTCATAGATTTAAATCCCATAGTTAATAAATTGACTGCAGTCACTAGAGGCCCCTAAAATTGATCAATCACTAATATAGACTTTCAAAATTACCAGTTGATAGTTCAAAATTTACTTACATATTCTGAGGAGTTTGTAAAGACTAAGGCATGGTAGTAGGTGGTTGAATTCATGTACTCTTGTAATAACATCATTTTAAAGCCTGTGAACTTGAGGACATCACCAGGAGAAATAGTTTGCTAGTTGAGAAGTATGATCAGACACAATATTTATTAAGCTGACCAATAACTCAAGTAGAAGCTATCCTTAATTCTATTACCAGTTCTAATTTTAATAATTAACTGTTTTGTAGGAAAGTAATGAGTTTTAATTGTAGTCAAATGTAACTATTCCTGCATAATATGCTAATTTATCTTATTGCGTCTCCAACTATCTATGACTATTCTCTCAAAGTATTTCTTACTCTGAATTTTTCAATTTATGTATGTATTACATCTATTTTCTAACTGTAATGGATCTGTGCATATAGTAATTTGTTTAGTTTCAATTTATTTGCTTTGTCACAGTATGCGTTTTGACGGCCTATGTATTTCATTTTCACATAGTTAGGTATATGTCTCAAACCTCTTTTGGTATATAACTCTCATGTCTACAGTATGCTTTTTTTTGCTGTTTTCATAATATGCATTTGTCTTTTCTTCACTACTGCAAGTCATTTTATCTTTTTTTGCATTATTTTATCTCTAAATTTAGATTCTGTTAAGACCAGTATTGACATTCTCAAATATTTACTTTGTTTATTTTTCTATAGCCTATGTCATCTGATATTTTTCCCAGAGGAAAAAAATGTAAATTATCATTAAGGATGATTAACAATTAAGAAACAATGAAAAGGGTCAATTTTAGCCACCCAGGAGGTATAACTTATTGGACTTTTCTTACCAGCCACTGATGGAGATGGGTCTTCTTCTGGTCACCTCTATCATCTACACTCAGACACTAAGGACCACAGTGATCATTCTTCTGTCATTCATGAACCCAAACTCCATACACCCATGTATTTCTTCCTCTGCAATCTCTCTTTTCTTGACCTCTGTTTCACTACCCGCATTGTTCCACAGATGCTTTGGAATCTCAAGGGCCCTAAGAAAACCATCACTTATAGTGGTTGTGTGATACATTTACACATTGCTTTGGGGCTTGGCTCCACAGAGTGTGTGCTCCTGACTGTTATGGCCTATGACCACTTCAATGTTATCTGTAGATCCTTGCACTATGATGTTACTGTGCACCCAAAGCTTCTCCTGAAACTAGCAGCTATGTCTTGGATCAGTGGTTTTGTGGAGTCCATAGTATAGACCATCCTTGTTTTCCAATTACTTCTCTGCAGTCACCAAAGAGTGGATGATTTTATATGTGAGGAACCTGCTCTGATTAAAATTGCCTGTGTGGACAAAACTTCCTGGAACTTCCAGATCACCATAGCTACTATCCTCTACATGGTTCTACATCTGGGTATTGTTCCGGTCTCTTATGGATGCATTGTTATGATTGTGCTCTGAATACAATCCATCAAAGGAAGGATGAAAGCATTTGAGCCTTGTGGTTCTCCCCTGATTCTTGTGATTTTGCTCTTTTGTGTTTTTTGTCTACATTCAACTGAAAGCAAGGACACACAGAATCACAGAAAATTATTTACTCTTTTCTATAGTGTAGTGACACATTCCTTTAATACTTTGATATATACCTTGAGAAACAAAGATGTTAAATGGGTAGTAAAATGGTTGCTGGCAAGAAAGCCAAGTTAGGGAGAAATATGAAACACATTCATGCAATGTGGACTTATGGGCATTCTCCACTTAGTTTTATTTGTTCTTTATAGGAGCATAGATAAATCTCCTGTATAATAGTAGGTAGGAAATATCCTTAAAAACATCCTTCTGTCACTTTAAATCCTTCTTATTATCCTTTCTGGAAATATTTTCAGTCTCTTTTTCTGGGATGTGTCATCAAAATTCTACAAAGAAATAAATATTTATAGGTATATGGTTATGTATACTTATTACACATTCAAAATCTCAGCATTATTACTCTATTTATTAATGACATAACTGATACCCATGACAAACACATTTTCTCATCATAGAAGTTAATCCTCCATCTCATGAAAGTACATCTTGGCTCATAACTACAAAAGATTAAGTTTACTTTCTATTGTTTCTTAGGTCTCATGTTGATAGTACCACAGGCAATGGATGTTCTATTTTTAGTTTATTTGAAAGTATGAAGGCCCTCTGGAAAGTCACCATTATCTATATGTTAGCCTTATTTGCAGATGTTAGTTTTTCTTCTTTTCATCAGGAGAATCTTGCATTGAGTGTACCCAGTGATTTTTCAGATCATTCTCACCACAAGAGGAGGCTGTCAAGAACCATGAGTTGCATACCGATAGACAAGAAGACATTGATAAGAAAGTTAGGTAACTCTATTATTTTTCTCTTGTCAGCCTGAATAGCTCTCAATTCCTTTTGGTCAACCCTTTAGGTCTAAACCTAAACTGTAAGTCAAAATACATAAATGCCATTACATGTATTGTTACTAATTCTGAATATTTAAAATTTAAAATATACAAGAATGATTTTAAGTATTCCTACCAAATCTGAATATATAAATTTCCAAAAAGGAAGCATAGTTTACAAACAACAAAATTTTTTGTCTTTGTCATTTGTATTTATTATTATAATTTTGTTGAATTTATAACATTATTTCTCTTCATGTTGAATATAAAGATTTTATTTGTTGTATAAGATGCTTAATAATTTTCATAATTTTTAAAATTTGCAGTATTTTAAAACTTCAAGTATTCACCTTCTTATCCTAATATTCACCATGTTTGCTTACACATCCTTCTACTTACTGGCTTCACATATTTATGTTATTATTTCATAAATGTTGTATCATAAAAATGCTTTTAAAATAATTAATGTTCAATTTTAAATACAGATAAATAATTCTAGGTCAGTTTAGCAGTTGAGTAGTCATTTAGAATATACCACATGGGCAAGGAAAGGTGATTTAGTCAGAAGACATTGCTAAGTTAACTAAGATATTGTCTCAGCTAGTCTTGCATTTCTTTGTTCATTAAATTTGAATCACATTAGTGATTATAATTGTACTCACATTCAAGATTAATTTTTATTGATGGATTATTAGGACAGTCAAATATTCAATAAGCAGTATGATTACGTGAATAATTTAAAATAGTATAAAGACAAACACTAAATATAAAAATTAATAAACATGAGATTTTCAAACCCAAGTGATGGTGGAAAATCTTAACATTTTCCATTTATTCATTATAATTTTAGTAAACATTTTAGTGTCTATTTAGCATTTTTCCAAACCATATTTTTAAAAAATTTATACCTATTATTTCATGAATTCATGGGAGTAGTTTACAGAAACTCAGGCTTCTTTCCACTAGTTCTAATTCCATGTGCTTCTCAGGGTAGAGCAGTCAGTGTCTCAGGTGAACACAAGCACCTTGCTCTCTGGCTTCTTCCTTTTTAATTTTATTTTTGTTCATATGTGCATACAATGTTTGGATCACTTCTCCTCCCTCTCTCCCCCACCTCCTCGCTTCCAGGCAGAAACTGTTTTGCCCTTATCTCTAATTTTGTTGGAGAGAGAGTATAAGCAATAATAGGAAGGACCAAGGGTTTTTGCTAGTTGAGATAAGGATAGTTATACAGGGAGATTCCTCGCATTGCTTTCATTACCTCATGCATTTCAAGCTATCTTGGCTTTTACAGTTCTTAATTTTCTTAATACTCCTATTGTTTCACTTGACAACAAGCTTCCCCTTAAAGTGTTTGTTTACAACAATGCCAACAATGCTAGGTAACATTGTAGGTTCTCCTAGTTTTTCCGAGGTAACATTTGTGGAGCACTGCTTTTTGAACAGCATCCATTTCCTTGGTGTGTACAGTATCACCCTTCTTGTAATTCATACATGTGTCCAATGGACAAATCCATGTCTTATAAAAGAGCTAGCACACGTATATTGGATACTATATCTCTTTCTCTTGTGGTATTCATAATTTTGTGAATTTCTGGAAGATGGGAATTTCTTCAGTTAACTTTATCTTAAAATATTTCATTCATAAGGAGTGCAACTCCTATGTGCAGAGCTCAATGTATTCCATGAAAGGAAAAGACTTGTTACTTACATTCACATTAATAAAGCATTATTAACAAAGTAGAAGCCTGCCTTCTACATCTTTTTAGGAAATAAGCAAGAGTCACAAGTATTAGTGCATGTCATTTCGTTGTTTATATGCTATTAAAATTTTCTTTTTAGAAATTAATTCAAATTTTCAGGAAAGTCACAGAGATAGTACAGAGTTTCCATATGCCTGACACTCAGTTCTCAATTATTAACATCCTGTACATCCATTATAGTAATGCTCAAAACCAGGAAATTGAAACAGGTAGAATGCCACAAGTTACATAAACCATAAACCTAACTAGGTTTTTGCCTATTTTTCTATTACTGTTCTACCTTGGCAGGAGCCAATCCAGGGTTCCAATTTGCTCTTAGTTGTTATATCTCTTACTCTGTTCCAATCCATAACAACTCATTAGCTTTTTCTTGTCTTTTTTTGACCTTTACACTTTTGAAGAAATCTAGTTAGTTGTTTTATTGAACAATTGTCAATTTGAGTTTGTCTAATGTTTTCTCCTTATTAGGTTGAAATTTTGCAATTTTAGCACATTTTGTGTCCTTATCAGTTCATCAAAAAGGAGGGCATGTGTTATCCTTAATCACTTGGTGAAGGAGATGTCTACAGGTCTCTACTGTAAGCTGATTACGTAGCAGTACTTTGAGACTATGGAAATATTATGTTTCATCAAATAATCACACAAATATTTTACTATCTGTTGGTTAATCTTACCTGCAACAATTATTACTTTGCTTTTAACACAGAAATTTCATATTTCCTTCAGAATGTCTACATTGTTAGAATTCTTTCTTTCTCTTTATTTTATCTTTTTTCTTTTTTACTTACAGAAATATACTGCATAAATATTTCTTTCCTTTTGTGGCTCCTAACACCATGCAATGATTATTAATTTTTTGGTTAAATTACTTCAGTTTGGCCATTGGGAGTTCCTTCATGTAGACCTCTGTGTCTTATACACACCCCACACATTCTGAAACTCTTCCTGTCTTTCTTTCTAACACCACAGAATTTTTGGACTTACGTTGTTTTTCTCTTACTTCAGCCTTAGAACTTATCACTTCTCCAAGGAGCTCCAGTTCCTTTTATTAGAATATGGTATTTAGAAACTAATTATCTGAACACTAGGTATACTCTTTGTCATTACCATGTTATTGCTTCCCGATTTTCTTGGCACACAGAGATCAGAAATACATGATATGCTAAACCATGCACACAAATTTATGCTATTTCCCTCTGTTTGCTCTCTCTCAATAGACATGTAATATAAATATCTTATATATGTATTTACATATAATGCATACATAGATACATACATACATGCATGCATATATACATATACATGTATTTGAAACCCTAGCCACTCCAAGTAGCTGACTGAGGATTCTTTGCTATCTCCAAGTGGGAATTGTGCTTTGGTGAGAAGAAGCTCTTCCAGTGTTGACAGTCCTGGGCCCCTGAATCTAAAGGCTTAGGGCTGAACAAGCAGACCCAGATGCTTTACAGGGCCAAGCCTGATAGCCAGTCTCTAGAAGAAGAGTCTATGGCTTTGGCACTCAGGTTGGAAGCTTACAGCTATGAATGTTAACAGCCAGCATCCTCTGCAATTGGCAGCTACTTTACTTCTTAGTTTCCAACAATTGTGCGTAGTGGGAGTAGACAACAGCAAGCAGCAGCAAGCAATATCTTCTAGCTGTTACAGCTCCCATACATGGTATGAGTGCTGGGACCCTCCATAATACAGGAACAAGCATTGCAACTCCTAGCATTTCAGGATACTCATCCCTTGACAAAAACAAGTATTCTAGTTGAGTGGCAATAGGGTGTCTTAGAGCCTCGCTTGACAGGTTCCCTGGACATCTTTCAGCAACCAGGACTCAGTTTCTCATCTTCAGCTCTTGAGAAGGCCCATTGTCTCTGCTGCTGCTCTTCTCCATTTTTCTGCACTGACAGCACACTATAACTTTTCAGTTGTCCCTTCATCACTACTGCCACTGTTGTTATTACCACAAGAAGTAACTCAACTGCTGCCACTTCTCCTGCCTCTGTCCCTACCTTTGAAACTGCTATCACTCTGCTGCCACTTCTTTGACCCTTTATTCATATTTCCATCCAGCCTACTCTACTAATGATAAATATCAAAAATAGGCCAAAGAAATATCACTTGGGGGAATCCATTTATTGGGCTTAATGTTGCAATTCCAGGCACCACAGGAGGCTGTCTCCTACATGACTCAGAAAGTGAGCTGAACAGCCAGCTTATACAGCCAGAAAAGAGTTATGATAAGGGTGTTTGCATGAATCTTGCCAAACTTTCATGTAAATGATGGAATGTATGTGCATCTACCACAGGCCTTCTGCTGAGCCACCAGAGAAAGTGCTCCCTTATGGCCTGGATGAAAATAGGTACAGGTCACCTAGAATTCACAGATGCTTGTGATGGCAAAAACTCCAGCACAAACTGTTTTGAAATAGTTACAGCTGGAGAGTGCTTTCTGGGGCTGTAGTTGTGCTTTGTCAGCAAGTAACTCTTGTTCCCAGGTAGCTTCCTCAAGGTATCTATGAAGTGATCAAAGCAGCCAGTGGTGGTGGGAGGGCAATATAGCTCACTGCTTGGTTGGCAGTTCTTCACTCACGGCAGCTGGGGCACCAGGGTAGGTGCTCACAGCTGTCAACTAGGGGGCCAAATCAAGCTGGCTCAAAGTATCTTCACTTATTAAAGGAAAAAATAAACAATAAAAGTGGCACTTATAATTAAAAATCTCACTATTTACATTGATGATTATTTAACAGTATTTAACAGTTCTCTAACAATGCTTAATTTCTGCCCCTGTGCTATAGGGTGAGTGTGTGGAGCCCAGAATCCTGAGTTCTGGAATCAGACCTCCTGGACTGAACACTGTTACATCTTGCATCTGTTGTATGGATTGAGCTGAGCCAGACTTCTGGTCTTGGGTTTTTACATGTATAGAATGAGAACAGGAACAGCACTGGGGAACTATTGAAAATCAAATCAAACGATATATTTAATGAGCTTGAACTGTCTCTTTTATAGTCAGAATTAAAAAATTATAGTTTTCTTTATTGCTGTTGTTGTTACAGCTGGCGTTAAGTAAAAATAGACACCAAATGTTCTTTGAAACAAAAGGGTATTGACTCAGAGAATCAAATTGAGCAAGAAATTTGTCAGTATTCAGAATATTTAATAGAGAAAATATCAAGAAAGTTAATTCATTACAATGTACATATTTAAAATATTAAACTTTGAAATGTTCCAGAGTATGCATCTCTGATGTTTTCATACTCAACTACTTTCAAAGCACTATGTTTTGATGAAATAGTGTATTATTGAAATGACTGGTAATGGGTGTGTGCTTACAAGAAATAAAAAAAATAAAATAAATTGGATCAAATATTTACCTTGATTATTGCTGTGTTGCAGGAATATAACTGGATTAAATTTTAGTTTTTATACCTTTATATTTTATATGAATTGTTCTGAAAGCAAGCAATTGTATTTGCTTTGAGAAAATGTTAACAATGGAATATTATATTATTTGTATTATGCAGGAACTTTTTACATACATATTGAAGAAACCTTAGAAACAGAGATAAAAATTCACCAGTTATATGACTTTCTACAGAACCTACTGGTAACATTTCACCTTATCTTTTTAAAACTATAAAGTTCTTATGAAAGCAAGGTGGGTTACATTATAGAAACTTTTGAACATGCTATACTGCATGTAAGTCATTCATTTTCCCTCGATTAATAAACATAATTTCTTTATCTCTTTTTTTGTTCATTTATTCACATGTGCATACATTGTTTGGGTCATTTCTCCACCCTGCCCTCCTCCCTAACCCTTCCCCCCTCTCTCCTTCAGTTCGAGGCAGGTCCCGGTCTGCCCTTATCACTGATTTTGTTGAAGAAAAGACATAAGCATAATAAGGAAGACAAAGCCTTTTTGCTAGTTGAGTTAAGGATAGCTATACAGAGAGATTACTACTATTGCTTTCATGTACCCATGTGTTATGACCCATGTTGATTCAACTCTAACTGATCTCTACATTGGTTCCTGATCTCCTGCTCATGATAACCTGTCATTTTAAGGTTTCTGTATTAGTTCCTCTGGAGTGGGGACATCAAACGCTTTCATGTTTTGGGTTTTCTACCTATTCCTATATCTCCCGTATGTGCTCTCCCCTTTTTTTGTGATCCAAGTCTAACCACATTGCTGCATTTGCCCTAAATCTAAAGTCCACATATGAGGGAGAACATACAATTTTTGGTCTTCTGAGCCTGCCTACCTTGCTCAGAATGATGTTCTCCAGTTCCATCCCTTTACCTGCAAATGATAACATTTCATTTTTCTTCATGGCTGAGTAAAATTCCATTATGTACAAGTACCACATTTTCTTGATACATTCATCAGTAGTGGGCATATTGGTTGTTTCCATAACTTGGCTATTGTGAATAGTGCTTCAATAAACATGAGTGTGCAGGTGCCTCTGGAGTAATCTGTGTTATATTCCTTTGGTTATATCCCCAGGAGTGGAATTACTGGATCATATGGCATGTCTATGTTTTGATTTTTTTTTTCATTTTTCTTTTATTATTCATATGTGCATACACGGATTGGTTCATTTCTCCCCACTGCCCCCACCCCCTCCCTTACCACCCACTCCGCCCCTTCCCTGTACCCCCCCCAATACCCAGCAGAAACTATTTTGCCCTTATTTCTAATTTTGTTGTAGAGAGAGTATAAGCAATAATAGGAAGGAACAAGGGTTTTTGCTGGTTGAGATAAGGATAGCTATACAGGGCATTGACTCACATTGATTTCCTGTGCGTGGGTGTTACCTTCTAGGTTAATTCTTTTTGATCTAACCTTTTCTCTAGTACCTGTTCCCCTTTTCCTATTGGCCTCAGTTGCTTTAAGGTATCTGCTTTAGTTTCTCTGCGTTAAGGGCAACAAATGCTAGCTAGTTTTTTAGGTGTCTTACCTATCCTCACCCCTCCCTTGTGTGCTCTCGCTTTTATCATGTGCTCATAGTCCAATCCCCTTGTTGTGTTTGCCCTTGATCTAATGTCCACATATGAGGGAGAACATACAATTTTTGGTTTTTTGAGCCAGGCTAACCTCACTCAGAATGATGTTCTCCAATTCCATCTATTTACCAGCGAATGATAACATTTCATTCTTCTTCATGGCTGCATAAAATTCCATTGTGTATAGATACCACATTTTCTTAATCCACTCGTCAGTGGTGGGACATCTTGGCTGTTTCCATAACTTGGCTATTGTGAATAGTGCCGCAATAAACATGGATGTGCAGGTGCCTCTGGAGTAACAGTCTTTTGGGTATATCCCCAAGAGTGGTATTGCTGGATCAAATGGTAGATCGATGTCCAGCTTTTTAAGTAGCCTCCAAATTTTTTTTCAGAGTGGTTGTACTAGTCTACATTCCCACCAACAGTGTAAGAGGGTTCCTTTTTCCCCGCATCCTCGCCAACACCTGTTGGTGGTGGTGTTGCTGATGATGGCTATTCTAACAGGGGTGAGGTGGAATCTTAGTGTGGTTTTAATTTGCATTTCCTTTATTGCTAGAGATGGTGAGCATTTTTTCATGTGTTTTCTGGCCATTTGAATTTCTTCTTTTGAGAAAGTTCTATTTAGTTCACATGCCCATTTCTTTATTGGTTCATTAGTTTTGGGAGAATTTAGTTTTTTAAGTTCCCTGTATATTCTGGTTATCAGTCCTTTGTCTGATGTACAGTTGGCAATATGTTTTGATTTTTAAGAAGTCTCCAAATTTTTTTCCAGAGTAGTTGCACCAACTTGCATTCCCACCAGTGGTGGATTAGGGTTCCTTTTTTCCCACATCCTTGCCAACACTTGTTGTTGGTGGTGTTTTTGATAACAGCTATTCTAACACGGGTGAGGTGGATTCTTAGTGTGGTTTTGATTTGCATTTCTTTATCTCTTTTGCTTCAACCTAATTCCTGCCCATAATGGTAACACAATTCACTTAATTGTTACTTTTGAATGTTCCCATAATTTCCATTTTAATCACAATTCACATTTAAATAAAAGTCACAAAGGCATTATGTTTACATAAATTGGACAGTTTTCAGTAAAATGAGAATACCTGACAAAAGACACACTTTGCTTATTACAGAATATCAGCATTATCACTGATAATAGAAATATCATATTTTGAGAGATTAAATTCTATATCTGACGGATAATATTAAGTCATGGAAACTGTCTTAGTTCTCCAGTGTTTGTGATATTATAACTGTTACAGAAGTAATTATTAATTCTTCATAGGTCAAATGTTAACATTGCAACTCCCTGAGAACTAGATGCACAAATACAAAATGATGCCTTCAAAGGTTTCTAGGGATAGTAAGCTGGTTACAATCATTCTCATCATCCAACAACTTTCTCTGAAGAGAATATTACAATCAGGATAAATGTGAACATATGCAAATTTTGTAAATGACATAAAATTCTTTATATTAATTATTTATAGCCAATATTTCATCTATCTTTTTATTTTAATAATATTGCTCTTTCATTAAAAATATTTTTTCATGTCAACTCTTGCAAAAAATTTCCCGTATTATTTTTTATGTTATTTCTATTATATTATATATTTATTATATTATATAATTATTTATTTATATTTATTATATAATTTATATTATATAATTATTTATTATATTATATAGTATGTTTATATTATATCATATTTATATTATATTTTCTCTTTAATGTTTTGTACTAAAGAGTTCTGAAACTAAAAAATTTGGTGTTTTGAATGTTTACAATTTTTAAGTGCTTCATAGAGTAATTAGGTAACTATAAGGCAAGTGAGACAGACTTAGGGAGGAGAAAAGTTGAATGGACACTCAGTGTCTAAAAATACCCTAAAATGTGTAGTAAGGGTTTGCCAAGCTTCTGAGACATAGCCTTGTAATTTATAATTTAGTTTCAGCCTAGAATAAAATATTTTGGAAAACCTATATAGTATTAGACTCACTTAGTAAAATTCTTTAATACCAAGCTTCCATTCAGGAATTTGCAGTCAGAAAGTAGCAATCAGTGCAGAGATGACTCCAGAATTACAAAGGGAGTTATTTTTAAAAAACTTCTTGCAAGATAGATGGAAGAGTACACAGGTTTCTATTTGTTCATTTACAAAGGTTGTTTTCTCATATTTTCCAAGAGCAGATTTGTATAGTTCTCTGTTACCTATCTGTGAGTCAAAATCTCTCTCTTGACAAGAGTTCTCCAGAGAGCTGCCTTAACTTCCTTGTTCCTTAAGCTATAGATGATGGGGTTGAGCATAGATGTCACCACTGTATAGAAAAGAGATAGAAGTTTATCTATACCTGGTGAGTGGCTAGCCTTGGGCCTCAAGTAGGTGACAGATGCAGAGCCATAGAAGAGTGTGACTACAAGTAGGTGGGAGGAACAGGTGGACAGAGCCTTATGACGGCCCTCAGGTGACGGCATGACCAGCACTGCAGTGAGAATTCTTCCATAAGAAGTGATGATCAGCAAAAATGGGCTAGAAATGCAAAGGATTGCTGCCACAAAGACAGCAACCTCATTATGAGATGTGTCCCCACAGGCAAGTTTGAGGATAGGTGGGAGATCACAGAAGAAGTGGTCTATCTCACAGGGGCCACAGAAGTCCAAGGAGAAAATATAATTAGTCTGGCCCAAGCCTACCATGCATCCCATCCCCCAAGAAACCATTGCCAATTGGGCACACATCCCATAACTCATTCGTGTTGCATAGTGGAGTGGGAAGCATATGGCCATGTAGCGGTCAAAAGCCATGGCTGCCAAAAGACAGCACTCACTGATACCAAAGAATGTAAAGAAAAACATCTGTGTGGCACAACCCTCCCTAGAGATCTCTCGGGCTTCACTCACAAGACTCTGCAGCATCTTGGGTGTGATGGAGCAAGTGTAGCCAATCTCTAGGAGAGACAAGTTGGCCAGGAAGAAGTACATGGGGGTATGGAGCACTGACTTGGTCCAGATGGCAAAGGCTATGAGAGCATTGCCAGTCATTGATGCTAAGAACATGAGTAGGATGAGGGTAAATAGAAGAAAACACTGCTCAGTGACCTCAGAGAACTTGGCAAATGCAAAACGTTTGACAGATAAGCTGTTGTCCTGTAACAAGGAACAATTAATAGTCATCTGGAAAAGAGAGGAGTAAAGGCATCAGGATTCTTTCATTTAAAGGCAATAAATAATTATATTACTTTAGAGCCTTAGTTAAATCCAAGATAAATTTCTTACCTTCATTTCTAAAATTAAAAAAATAAAAAAATCATGTTTATACCTAATTGAATAAATTCTTTTCTATGTTCAGTGTTTCAGTTGATTTTTTTCAAAATGTAGTTAATCACCTAGAATGATACAGAAAAATGTTTATTGCAGTTCAGTTCTCCTTTCATTTCTTCCTCTAATCAGTTGTCAAATACTACTGAGCCAAGGTTATCTAAGACCTTTTCATTCTCTTCATTTCCACAGCCACAAATTTTCTTTCTTCTCTCATTCATTCAATGAAATTTGAGCCCAGAGTACTTTTCACTTTATTGTTGTAGGTGTTGGGAATCACCAATGAAGACTACCTATTTCTCCCAAAATGATATTAATGATATAGCAAAGACAATGAAAATTAAATGATTATTAAATAAATAATTCTTAAAAGCATAGGATCATAACTAAGGTGCATGCTAGTGACAGATCAATCCTAATAAGGTGGTTAGAGAGGGTTCTTGAGAATGTGAGGCAGAAGCTGAGAAGTGAAAAACAAGAGGGAGCCATTCCAAGACTCATCACAACGGTTCACATCATATTTGTATTGTACTGCTGAGAAAATCTCAACATTCCAACTAACTTCTTTACCTTAATACTTCCTCCTGCCATCATTTATCAGAAATTCTTGCTAAATGGGAAGTGTCATTGTCTGGAAATTAACATTCAATTTCTTAGTATGATTCATGAAAATTAATCAATTCACTGACAATTGTTAGAAACATGTATTTCCCAAATGAACCTCATATTACAGTCCTGTGTAAGTGCTTACTGTTTGTAATTTGTGCCTTATTTACACATATTTCATTTTCTTTGTGCTCATTTTCTTATGGGTACTTCTTACATGCTTCTGTGGTTTCTATGTTCAGATATCAACATAGCTTTGTCTCCTCTCTGGACACTTCCTGAATTCTGCTCTCCCATATCTCTGAACTGGTCAGTTACAACCCTCTTCACTGTATTCCCACAATCCTATAACTGCTGTGACAGTCACAATTAATTGTTACTATCTTCCTAAACGAGGTCTCAGACATAGGTACAGAATGTGGGATTTTATTTGCTTATTTACTTTTCTTGCTCTTATATCTGCTATGCTTGTCAATCAATAAGTTCTCATGTAATGAAAAAAATTCTAATGTCTAACTCTGGTCTGGCTGCCTATATATTCTGCCCAAAATTGCACATTACAGTTTCTGAAGTTATATTTCATCTCTAATATATCAGACATGACCATTATTTTTCTCTCAATCTGATAATTATCAGCTCCCAATGAATATTTATTACTCTTTTGTGCTTCTGCTGAAACTTGGATTGTTTTCATTTTTATGTATTTATTTACTTTTGGTGGTGCTGAGGGTTGAACTTCAGGGCCTCGCAGTTGCTATGCAAGCACATTACCCCTTAAGTAACACAGCCCAGCCTTTTGTGCTTTAGTTATGTTGGTAAGAGGTTCTCACATTTTTGCCTGGGCCATCCTGCACTGAAGTCCTCCTGTTTATGCTTCCCATACAGCTGGGGTAACAGTATGCACCACCATGCCCACCTGTTGGTTGAGATGGGGACTCACTAACTTTTTGCCCAGGCTGCCCTTGAACAGAGATCCTACCAATCTATATTTCCTGATAAGCTGGGATTATAGTTGTGAGCCACTGTGTCCTACCTCGATTTTTTTTTTTCTTTTGAAATGTCATCACCTGAAGTCTAAATACTCTTTTCCCTGAAAAGGGCAAAAGAATGAAACAATATCAATACTGTTTTTCTGGAGTTTCTCTGCTCATTTGATATAACCTGAGATCATGTTTTTGCCTGATTTTAATCACCACATCATTGCTTATAAGACATTAATGCCTTTGGTGGTTCCAGGTTATTATGCACAGACTTATTAGTTACATTCATGAAAGCATACACAGATTGTACATTCTCTTATACACACATACATGTGTACACCCATGGAAAGAAACACATGCAATTGCATACTGAATAAAAGTGTTCTGGAAATACTTTTTCTCATCTTTCCTCCGTCCCTTTTTCCTCCTTCCCCCTCACCCTCGCAATAATCTTAACATAACCAACATGCATAAATTGCATACAATATTAAAGCATTTTAAAGATAATTATCTAATGATGATATTAGATAATTCAGATAGAATATCTAATAGTGGATCATGCTTCCTTCAACTCATAAGAAACATATGTCAGTATAAAAACAGATGAAATAGGGAACCAACTCTATCTATGAACATTTTTAATCATCTGACACCCATACAAAATTAATAACCTGTGCTCAATTATTTCCAAAGCAGAATAAGGAAGAGTATATTTTTCTTGGATCTTGAGGCTGTGTAAGGATGCATGCAAAGCCACATCAAATGTTACTCAAACAGACAATATCTAATTTACTGCAATATCTACTGTTTTTAGTATTCTTTTATCTGTTGATTTTAGTTTGAGGATGCTCAGATGCATGTAGTAGAATCCAGCTTTCTATACATACAAAGAGCATGATGTTTTCATCATTACATATGCAAGGAGAGTGTTAGGCTCACAGAAGGCACTGAGGCTCTTCAGAAAGAAGCTTTGGCAGGAAACAGAACATATGGCCTATGGTCTTGTCTAAATCAGTTTCTGATTCACCATTTCCTTGTAAAGGTAGAATAATGAAGCCCTTCCCATCTTTCTTGTTGTATTCTTTTGATTAAAAATGAAAATATTCATGGATGTGGTATGTCAGGAAATGGCCATTCCTGAAGTAACACTGGGTTCTGCAGCTGACAGCTACAGCGGTGTGCATGTGTCTGTGAGGTGTCTTTGTGGCTGGACAGCCACCTGTCACAGTGGAAGCCACGTTGCTGGATTTTTGTTTCCCAGGAAGAGTCAGACATCAGTTTCCTTGCATTCAAAAAATAAGCAAAAAACAATACACTTAAAATAAACCAGGGTTTTTCCCTCGTAGGCAGAGCTGTGTTTGAAAAGCAAATGAAAACTTTTTTCTATCATATTTTAAAAGATTATGCAAAGTGTCCATATAGCCTTATCTTCATATTAAAGATTATAGATTTTCCTTGTTTTGGGAAGAAAAAAATGCAAACATTATAGAGGAGAACTAGGAATAAACAGCAAGGAATGGCCATTAAAATGCAAAACTTCTTGTCTTTTAAAGCCTCATATTAATCTAATTTTTATCCTTTTTTAAAAAGCTATTTTAAGGATCAGAATGAAGTCATTAACATGGATACTGGGATAAAACTTGAATATTCCATAGTTCCATGCCCTAAAATAAGTTTTATTTCATAGATGGTCATTCTGTATTCTAACAGTTATGGAGCAATTTTGGCTTCACATGTTTTCTCACTGGGCCTAAAGATCCAAGACAAGAACATTTTAAATAGTTCTGCTTTGCATATAATTGAGCACAGTTTATAAATTTTGTGTTGGTGTCACATAATTGATTGACTTGGTTCCTTGTTTCATCTGTTTTTCTAGTGACATGTTTTTTGATTTCCTATAAACTGACAAACATGATACAATATTATATATTGTTTCTGAAATGGTACATGTCTTCGTATCAAGAAATAATAAATATTAATCATTGTATAATTATTATTTATAAAATGCTTTAATATTATATACAGTCTATATATATATGATCATGCTAAAATTATTAGGGGGAATCCCATTACTTTCCACAGTTTCCTCATAGTCACTTCATGAAGAACCTAATATTTAGCTGAGTGATGCTTTAACATATCCCAGTAGAAACTGGTTTGTCACATACGTAGAAAACTATGCACTGGATAAAGTAAGCATTCCCTTTCCCAGATAATAAGATAGAGATAAACTAATTTCATATTAATGGATTACATTAAAACAATTCAGTTATTTTCTGACAGGGGAACTGGGAGTCTGAGCACTGTTATACTCTTTATAGAAGGACACAATAACTAATTAAAAATGCCAAGAACTAAAAAATGCTTTGAGTACCAGCTATCCATTTTCAAATTTTAATTGACTGACTTCTGGAGTCCTCTATTGTAACACATCACTGTAAACATACCTTTAATCATAACATTTGATGGGAAGAAGTGGATGGGTAATGTTTCTGGTGAGCCAGTCCTTGATTTTATCTATACTTTCTCCTTAAAAGGTTCCAAAATTCAAATAATGTAAAACTTCCCCATCCTCATTTCTAAAACTTATGCACTGACAAACCTCTTTTGCAGCAGGTGCAATCTCTTATTTCAGGAAGCTTGTGTGTCTCACAGGAGAGCATTACTTCTGCATAGCAATAACCCCAGCTACACACACACACACACACACACACTCACACACACACACACACTGATCACACAATGCACTTGAGTTTTCCTCTTTCCTGAAAAACAATGGGTCATAAATATATTATACTGTGATTCTCTTCTATGTTCCTCCTTGGTCTCATCTTTTCACTTTCCCCAACAGACTTATAATTTCTTCTCACTGGAGAGTGTCAAGATGCAGTTTGATTCTACCTCTTGGGCATTGCTGTGGACAGATCTAGCTCTATTTTTAGACAACTGCTAATATTTGAGAGGCAAAAGAAGTATGAAATGGAGAAAAATCTATTCTTAATTATAATAAATAACATATTAATGGTAACTTCTGTCACAGACTGTGTACGCAGTATGATATGACCTCAAGTGAAATACGTTATTGCAACCAACTCTTTGACCGCTGTAATATATATGTAAATTAAAAATTTTAATATATTTTTCTGCTGTTAAGAATAGTGATAAAACTACACAAATAACTTTCATATTTAATTATTAAGATGAAATTACTTATTCTTATTAATATGAAATATTCAAATTAAATTATATAAAATTCAAATTATGCATTAGTATGAAAAATTGTTTACTTACTTCTACCAAAAGTAAGCATAATGAAATTAAAACTTGAAGCATATTTTAAGATGGTGAAGGAACTGGCTGAGGAACCTAAAGTTTATTTTTAAAAAAGAAATGTCAGCATATCTGGATATGTATAGTTTTAATGGTAGAAATGAGAAATCACAGGGAAGAGAAAATTCTCTATAATAAGGAATTTCTCCTTACATATCCTGGCTTATACATTTTGCTTATAATTCTCCTGAATTAGCAGTTCAATTACTGTTCAGAGTTTTCAACAAGTATTTTCTTTTGTGAGTTTCTGCTAGTATAAATTGTGACTTCCTATATTTACCTCAATCTTTTGAAAATTGGACATAGCAGATTGCTCTGTGTCTTCACCTTTCATACTGATACAAGAAGAATCACTTTTGTAGTCTCTTCAGTGTTTCAGTTGTCCCTATAGGACCATAAATTTCAATATCTTTATATGAGAAACTGGAAACTAGAACTTGCTGTCAGTTTATTTCCTATCTGATCATTTCTAAAACATTATTACTCTAAATTAATTAAACAAAGGGACTGCAGTACAATATTTAAATGCATTCATATAGAGTATTTTATCAAATTCAACAACTCTATTACCCTTTATTATTTTGGAAGTACATAATTCATTTGTTTATAGAGCTCCAGGGTTATTCAGACCTATTGGAGGTGCTGGACTGAGATGAGAATTTATTTGCCTCAGTCAAGAATTTCATTCCAGAAGCTACTATTTGGAAGTCAGTTGCTGTGGGAGTCTGGACAAAGCAGCCTGCAGGAACCAACTGTCCTGTAATGCAGAAATGGGATGGTAAATTGCAATGTGTGAATCTGAAAACAAACCAATCCAGGACAAGTGCACATCACAAATACATCCATTGCCTTTTGGCAATGTAATTGAAAGAAAAGGTTATATAACAGGAGGAATCTGAGAGTCTATGTATTAGTTTTTGTTAGTGGTTACTTCATGTATCCTTTCAGAAACACTTTTGGACAGATAATCCAAATATGTACAGGTTTTAATTTTCAAATTATATATATATATTATATACATATTGTATATATATATATCAGCTGTACATGCATAGGTGAATGTGTGTTATCTACTTTAGAGGTAACTGTAGTTAAACACTATCTATTTTTTAAGAAGTAATAGAAATTCTACGTACAGAGAATAATTTTTGTGATTTTGTTTTGTGTGTGTGTGTGTGTATTTTGAATCATTTTATTTTGGTGCTACTGGAGTTGGAACTCAGGGCTTCACACTTGCAAAACAAGAGCTCTACTGCTTGAATCACACCTCCAGCTCATTTTGCTCTGGTTATTTTGGAGATGGGGTCTTGCAAACTATTTGCCTTGGTGGAACTTGAACTGCAGTCCTCTGGATCTCAACCTCTTAAGTAGCTAGAATTACAGGTGTGAGCTGTGAGCCATCATGGCCAGATTTGAACCATTTCTTAAAACAGAAAATGTCATCACAATTCTCTCTCTCCTTTTACTTTGGATAGCAGAGCCCACTTCCTGCCTACCATTTTCTCTTTTCTAGCAGGCTTTAAGTAAGTTTGTATATTATTAGAAATCCCATTTTGACATTCATGTGTCTATATATATATAAAGAAATGTATCTATTTACACATGTGTTCAAAACACAGGTTTGCCACTAACAAAAATTTAATTAATTAAGGAGAAATAATTTGAGAACTTGTCAAAACAGTTTACAAATTTTTAGTAGCATTGTTGATAGAAAATAGGTAAATACCCAGAAAACTCCTTATAAAATTCATTATGTTTATCAAACTTCTGATCCTTAGTCAGATCTTATTGCAGGAAAATGCAATCTTTGTGTTTGTTTCAAATGTGCTTTTTCAATTCAACACTAAAAAATTATTCTTGGTTTAATTGTGGATGATAGAAATGAAGGACTTTTCACTGTCTGGAATTTAAATTACCACCTTTCCATTGTGGATACCTTTATAACCGTGTGTGTGTGTGTGTGTGTGTGTGTGTGTAAATAGATGGTGCTGTATAACTGATTGCCTTCCAGAAGAAATGGTGATTCCTTTCTCCCCAGAGATGTTCCCCTGTCAATATAGTTTTTGAAGTTGTATAAAAATGAGAACTCCAGAGACACCTCCTGAATAAACAAGCTAAACACCATGGATTTAAGATTGTTTGAGTCAAGAGATTATGGACAGAACCTGTTCTAACACATTGACATGGCTCCTCCACTGGCTGTACTGAAATTGCAATCAATGTTGAATTTTTTATCAAAATCATCAACAGCCTGTGCAGTTGGGTTATCATTCTTCCTGGAGGTAAGGTTTCTCATATTTAAAGTAAAAGGAAGAGAAGTTTGTTTCAAAAGTTAAGTTAGTCCACAGCTGGTTCACTTTTTCCATGAATAGCAGGGGTTTTTTCATGTATAATCCAATAATTTCATAGTTATGGAAAATTGACTACTTTTTTCTCTTTGGAAGACAAAAATCCCTTTGTTCTCATTTCAATTAACAGAAAAGTAAAAGGGGAAGAATAAAGCTTTATTATGGAGTCTTATAAAATACCAAATATTCATGTCACATGCATATATAAAGAAAAAACTTATGATAATGCAGACTTATACAAGTAAAGTTAGGCCACTCTTCCATTGACTTTCTTTCAGTAGATACTGAAACATTCAGAAACATAATCCTTTCTGTCCTATTTTTACTCAATATTAAGGATTATTATGCCAACTAAAGTCAATGTCAATGCTTTGGCATCAGAGCATTCAGTGTTTTTAGTTACCAACAAAATACCAAATAGATGTTAAACAATGTGACCACTAGGATGAGATTCTTTCTTTTGTTTTAATTCTAAGAGGATGACTATTTTCTACTGAAAACAGATAATTGTTGCATCTTGGCAAAATTTGAACATGCCACAGATGCCAAAGAAAATAAGACACACATTCTCCTTAAACTGGACTATGTAATAATTACCTGAGCCCATATGTAATGGTCTAGGGTTCTTGGAAACATGCGATTTCTAGTTAGGATACTTAAGGGAAAATCAGACATTCTCATTGCAGAAGCTTTTGGCAAGATTAGTTTTATAGATTTAAATTCCATAGTTAATGAATCAGCTGTAGTCATTAAGGGCCCCTAAAATTAATTAATCAGAAGTAAAGATTTTCATAACTAGATTTATTAACTCTTTTTAAATTAATAGTTTGAAGTACATTGTATAATCTATGGAATTAAGGATTATCAATGTATTGTAGTAACTGGTTGAATTCATGTACTCATGTAATAACGCCATATTAAAGTCTGTGGACTAGAGGGTAGCACCAGGAGAAATAGCTTGCTAATTGAGAATTATACATTACATGTAATATTTATCAAGCAGACCAATGACTCAAATAAAGAGATTAGAGAAGGTTTCCTTAATTCTATTACTAGTTGTATTTTCAGTAATTGATTTGTTTCACAGGAAAATAAGGAATATTAATTATAATCATATATATCTCTTCCTACAAAATATGCTAATTAATATTAATCTTAATCTGTCTCCAACTGCATAAAACTTGTCTCTCAAAGTCATTTCTTCTCTGTGCATTTTCAATTTATATGTTATTATATGTATTTTCTAACCATAATGAATCTATGTATATAGTAACTATTTTAGTTTCAATTCTTTGCTTTTCCATAGTATGTACATTGATGGCTTATGTATTTCATTTTCAGATAATTTGGCATATGTCTCAAACATATGCCAAATGTTTGAGAATGTGATGTGTTATTTGTTTGTTGGTTCCATAATATACATTTGCCACTTTTTCACAACAACGAGTCATAAGTTTTGAATTATTTTATCTCTGTATGTAGACACTATTAACTCCAGTATGAAAATGCTCCAGTTTTACTGGGTTTATTTTTCTACTATTTATGGCATATGATTTTCTTCTCACAGGAAAAAAATAGGAATTATCAAGAAAGATGACTAACAATTAAGAAACAATGAAAGGGATCAATTTTAGCAACCCGGGAGGTTTTATCTTACTGGGTTTTTCTGACCAGCCCCACCTGGAGATGGTTCTTCTTCTGGTCATCTCTATTGTCTACATTCTGACACTGATGGGGAACACAGTGATCATTCTCGTGTCATTTCTGAGCCCCAAACTCCGCACACCCATGTATTTCTTCCTCTGCAATCTCTCCTTTCTAGACCTCTGCTTCACTACCAGTATTGTTCCACAGATGCTTTGGAATCTCAAGGGCCCTGAGAAGACCATCACTTATACTGGTTGTGTGATCCAGCTATACATTGCTTTGGGGCTGGGCTCCACAGAGTGTGTGCTCCTGACTGTTATGGCTTATGACCGCTTCAGTGCTATCTGTAGACCCTTGCACTATGGTGTTATCATGCACCCAAAGCTCCTCCTGCAGCTAGCAGCTGTGGCTTGGATCAGTGGTTTTGTAGAGTCTACAGTTCAGACCACCCTTGTTTTCCAATTGCCTCTCTACAGTCACCACAGGGTGGATGATTTTATGTGTGAGGAACCTGCCCTGATTAAAATTGCCTGTGTGGACACAACTTTCCTGGAAAATGAGCTCTCCATAGCTACTGTCCTCTATGTGGTTCTACCTCTGGGTATTATTCTGTTCTCTTATGGATGCATTGTTAGGAGTATACTGAGGATAAAATCCACTGAAGGAAGGAGGAAGGCATTTGGGACCTGTGGGTCCCATCTGATTGTTGTGATTTTGTTCTTTGGGACTACAATTTCTGTCTACATCCAACCTAAGAGCAAGTACACACAGAATCACAGAAAATTACTCACCCTCTTCTACACTGTGGTGACACCATCACTTAATCCTCTGATATATACTTTGAGAAACAAAGATGTTAAATGGGCAATCAAAAGGTTGCTGGCAAGAGACTCAAGTTAGGGAGAAATATGAAACACACCCACACCATGTCTCAGACTTAGGCATTACCTAATTATGGTTTCTCCTTTTATTTTTGAGTTCAACAGCTTAATCTCCTTAATAAAAGTAAATGATAAATTTCCTTCAACAACATCCTACCATCACTTTAAGTTTGTCTTATTCTCCTTTCTGGAAATGTTATTTAATCTCCTTTTTTGCTATTCCATAAAATTTCTATAAATAAATTGATATTTATAGGTAGATGGTTATGTGTATATATTACACATTCATAAATCTTAGAGTTGTTACTTTAGTGACTAATGATGTGACTGACACCCATGACAAATCTGCTTTCTCATCTTAGAAGTTCCTCTTTTCCTATGGAAGTAGAAGTAAAGGTTATATCATAACTGCACAAGTATGATTTTACCTGAGAATACTTCCTATTGTGTAGTAGGTCTCATGATGACAGTACCATAGGCAGTGTATATTCTGTTTAATGTTAATTTTAAAGTATGAAGGCCTAGTGGAACACTACTTGTATGTAACTTTTTTTTTTTTTTTTGCCTTATTTGGAGGATGTTGATTTTTGTTCTTTACAGCAGAGGTCTCATCACCAGCGTGAACAGGGCCATTGACCTGACTGGGAGCAACTGGGGATTAAGAAAAAAGCAAAGATAGATATAGAGCAAAGCTGAGGCCGGGTGGGTTCAGCACTCCTGATGAGAGATTCTGGCGATCCCCTCCACCTCCAAGTGCATTTATTTATACAAGCATGTGTGGGAAAGTGGGGTGAAATGCAGGTTGAGTTCTCATGGGTCCAGTCGCATAGGTGGCAGGAACAGCACAGCTGTGGTATATTGTTATTTAGTACAGACTATCCTGACTAGGTCGGCGTGTCCTGTTCTTCTTACAAGGCAGCCTTGCTGAACCTTGCCTCCCCTTGTCTGGGTTCATGCCTATCAGCTAAGAGGCCTTTGACAGAGCCATGCTCATGTCAAGTTCTATTCCCTCTGCCTCAGTCTTTCTCTTGCAAGACAGCCTTACTGAACCTTGCTCACTTCCTTCATTCTGGGACCTTGTCTTCTCAGCATAAAGGACCTTGATGTGACAAGGTTTCTTCTCAGTCTGTTCATTTACTGGTCTCCCACACAGAAGCATCTGGGATTTAATATACCCAGACTTTTCTTCTAAACTCTTTAACTCATAGAGGAGGCTGTAAAGGGAGATTAACCTGAGACTGAATATTGATAGATAGGCAGACACTGATAAGATATCCAAGGTAACTCTCCTATATTGCTCTTGTCAGCCTAAACTAGCTCTCAGTCCCTTTTGATCAAGCCTTTAGATCTAAACCTGGACTCCAAGAGAAAATACAAGAGCACATTTGCATGTATTGTCACTAAATCTAAATATTTAAATTTCACAAACGTAAACAGTTTTACAAATAACAAAAATGTCTTTATCATCTATATATTTTTATTTAAGTTACAGTTGTACAGGGTTTGTAAAGTTATTTCTCTTCATGTTAAATATAAAAAGGTTTTATTCACTCAAATAAGATGCTCAATAATTTTGGCAATTTAAAAAAATTTAAGTATTTGCCTCGTTTTCCAAATAATTACAATATTCACATATAAAACATTACATTGATTCTTATTGGTTTTACATACTGTGTTATTATTTAATGTTATTTCATAAAAATGTTTTTGGTGTGATGATAGATTTATTGCTGTAATTCAGTACATCCTATTTGACAAAAGTTATGATCCTGGAGTTCCTTGGCAAAAGTGTAGTCTCTACAGCTTGATGTAAGTTTTTGTATAAGTGAAGGACATTATGATTAAAAAATAAATAAATAAAAGTTAGCTGGGAGCCAGTAGCTCATGCCTGTAATTCTACTACTCATGAGGAGAGATCAAGAGGATCATGGTTCAAAGCCAGCCCAGGTAAATACTTCATGAGACCTGATCTTAAAAAACCCACCACAAAAAAAAGCTGGTGGAGTAGCTCAAGGTGTAGGCCCTGAGTTCAAACCCTAGTGCTGCAAAAAATAAATAAATAAACAAAAGTTATAACAATATAAGCATGGAAAGAAAATTTGCATGTAGAAAAGAACCCTTTATTTGGAATTATATGATGTCTCTCCACATCAAAGAAAAACTTAATAAAGTTACAAACTTGATCTAATCTGATTCTGATGGCATATTTGTAGATCTGTTCTCAGTAAATGAAAACAAGACTGGAGAGTTTTTTTATGAGTGTATTTTCTCTTATTTGCTTTTGCTCTTATCTGAATGATCACATTTTCTATCATTTCAAAACAGCTTGCTAGGTGGGGGAAGGGGGCAGGGTGGAGAAATGACCCAAACAATGTATGCACATGTGAATAAATAAAAAAGTTAGCTTGCTATCATGAAAAGATTTTTTTATATATACTTACGATAGCCACAAAGCAAAAATCAATATTAGACAATTTTTTGGTATATTTTTTCAGGCTGTAGACTTTCTGGAGAAGCCTAAACAAATTACTTTTCATCAAGCTCTTCATAAGAGCTTATGTTTATAGGATTCTATAGCATCAAGAATTTTCACATGACTTTGAAACTATTTGGCACAACTAACAATTTTTTTGCATTTTCACATTACAAAGTTTTGCTCTAGTGTGCATTCTGACATGTGGACAAACACTAGGTTTTTCCCATCTCCTCTGTTACAGGTTTCTCTCCATATGGTGTTCTGTCATATCTTTACACTCAGCTAAAATGACTAGACACATGCCCACATGCCTAGCATAGATGCAAGGTCTCTCTACTCTTCATTCCCATGTTTGCTACAATGTTCATATGATAATGAAGTCTTTCCAAATTCTTTAGTCAGAATTAATCTCCCATGAGAGTTCTTTCCAGCATGAAAAAGTAGCTGAACTGACTGATGCCTTCTCACATTTCTTATACAAATGAATATATTAGTTATTTTTCTCAATTATTAATGTTAAAGAATAATTTAAATATAGGTAAATAACTCTAGGTAAATATAGAAAGAAGTTGAGTGGGTACTAAAATACCATATTTGAATGAAATTGGAGAACAGGAGGGCAGAACAGTTTCTTCTGGTGGTGGGGGGGTTGATACCAGTGGAAGGGGGTAGAAGTGTTGAAATGGTAAAGGAGAGTGAATATGGTGCAAGTACTGTGTACACATGTTTGTAAATGGAAAAATTAAACCTGCTGAAACTATTCCAGGAATGGGGAGAGGGAGGATGAAGGTGAATGATGGAGGAGGTGAATTCAATTGCAAAATATTTGATGTATTTTAAGAACTTTTGTAAATGCCACAATGTACCCCTACCCAGCATAACAATAAATTTTTTAAAATCCTCAGCACAAAGAAAAAAAAAGAATCACATTAGTGAAGAAAAACATGATCTAGTAAGAAGTTATTGATAAGAAAACTTAGGAACTATTCCTTCAAACCTTGCATTTCTTTGTTAATAAAATGTTTTGACCGACATTAATAATTATAATTGTACTCACATTTAAGTTAAATTTAATTTTTGAATTAGGATAGTCAAATACTCAATAGGCAATATGGTTGCTTAAATATTTTTTCAAGTAATGAATGTAAAATTAATAAAAATGATATTTTCATTCCCTCATAAAGTAAAAATCTTAATATTTTCTACACTATTATTCATTATAATTTTAGTAAATATTTTAGCTTCTAGTTTGTTTTAAGTTCATTATATCTAGTATTCCATGAATTCATAGGAAGTAAGTTCCAGAAGCTCAGGCTCCTTCCATAGTTCTTTCACCATGTTCTTCTCTGGGTGGAACTGGCAAACACAGGTGCCTTGCTTTCTGGATTTCTTATTTTTCTGATCATTTTTCTTCATGCATTTCAGGAAGCTATCTTGGCTTAATATCCTCAATACTTATATTAATTCAATTGGCAAGAACCCTGTCCTTAACTTGTTTGTTTACAACAATCTCAATTGTATGCTGGGTAACGTTGTAGACACTTCCAGTTTTGCCAAGGTAATAACTGTGGGGCATTGCTTTTTAAGCAGCATTGTTTACCTTGATGTCTATAATATCAACTTACTTGTAGATTTGCATATGTGTGGACAAAGCAATAACTCCAGGTTTTATTAATTTTTTTATTCATTTATTCATATGTGCATACGTTGTTTGGGCCATTTCTTTTCCCTACCCCCACCCCCTTCTTCTCCTCCCCCCCCCACTTCCAGGCAGAATCTGTTCTGCCCTTATCTCTAATTTTGTTGAATAAGAAGTACAAACAATTATAAGAAAGACAAAGCGTTTTTGCTAGTTGAGATAAGGATAGCTACACAGAGAGATTCCTAGAATTGCTTTCATGTTTACATGTGTTTTATTCTAAGTTGATTCATCTCTAACAGTCTTTTTTTCTAGTTCCTGATCCCCTTCTCATATTGACTTCTGTCACTATGAAATTTCTGTATTTAACTCCAGGTTTTATAAAAGACCTAAAGAACATATATCATGTACTTCTCCCCTTTCTATTTGTTTTCATTACTTTAGAGAATTACTGGAAGATGGAAGCTCCTTTAGTAGACTTTTTATTGGAATAATGCATGCATAAAGAAGACAACTCATATGTGTAAAACTCTATGTATTTCAAAAAAGAAATAAATTCTTGTTGCTAGCATACACATCAAAAAACAAAACATTATTAGCAAAGTAGAAGACTACCTGCCAGTTCCCTTTCTCTTTTTGCTCTCTCTCAGTAGATATACTTGATATATATCATATGCACATATATACATACATATGTATCTGAAATAATGATGTTATCAATCAGCTGCTGGAGATTCTTTTGCTCTACTCATCTAGGAATCATTGTGACTCAGGAGAAGTTCTTCTGGGGTGAACAATCCTGGACCCTTCACTGCCCAAGGCCTAGGGCTTGACTGTCAATCACAGAAATTAATAGCTCCAAGTCCTGAGAGTTAGAAGGCCTATTGCTCCAGGTTTTTGGAGCCCAATACCATGGTTGTAGGCACTCAGATTGAGGGCTAATGGCTTTGGGTTTTAAATACCTGCAGTGCAGGTACTTGAAGAGATTTTGTAATCCTTGTCTACCAGCAGCAATGCTGGGACTCAGCTCTACCTCAAGTGTTTCACATCTCAGGTCTAGCATGTCTGTATGCTCAGCCCTTATGACAAGTGTTACAGCTCTTGGGCCTACTGTGTCTGAGACCCTTGGCCCATAATAAAGATTTCTAGCTCCCTGGCACTGTTCCAGCAACCAGGGTTCATAATTTCTCATCTTCAGCTCTTCTCGGCTCTCTGTTCCTCATATTTTCTGCCCTGGCAGATCTCTGGACTTTTTCAGTTTCCCCCTCTTCACTACTGCCACTGTTTCCATAATCACCACCAAGGCAGAGCTGCTACCACTTCTGCCACCATAGCTGTTGCCTCTGCCACCACCTTCACTACCTCACCACTGCTACAGTTCTGCTGCCACTTCTACCACCCACTCTTTGTGTTACAGCTCAGTCAAGTCTATAAATGATAAATATCAAAAATAGTCAAAACATTACTCAAAAAAAAAAAAGCTGCTAATTGTGCTTAATGTTACAACAAGAGGAGGCACGAAAGGAAGGTATCTCTTAGGTGGCTCAAAAAGTGAGCTGAGTACATAGCCAGAAGGTGGATCTTCACAGCAGAACAGCAGACCTTCATGCAAATGAAAGATTGTTCGTACCAATCACAGGCTTTCTGCTGGGCTACCAGGAAACGTGCTTTCCCCTAGCCTGGGTAAAAATGTCTTGTGTTCACCAAGGTTTATGATGGCAAAAAGTCATGAAACAGTCATGGGTGGGAAAGTATCTTCTGGAGTTGGAATTGTTCTTTGGCAGCAAGCAGCTGTGGTTACTATGTAGCTACCTCAAGGTGTCTCTGGAGTAATCAAAGCATCCTAAGCTGGCATGAAGGCAGCCCAGCTGGATCCTTCATTCAAGGCAGCTGGAGATGGGTCTAACAGCTCTTAATTAAGGAGTCAACTCACTTCAACCCATTAACTTACTCAAATTTCAAAGTGTGTTTACCATAAAAGCGCATCATTAACACGAACAGTGAATTAACTAACAATGTTAGAATACTTAACAGTGTTAACAATTCTTAACTCCTTCACCAGTGCCAAAGATGAGGTGGGTCAATGAAGTCCTAATAATAGCCTAAGTATAATTCAGTGCCACAAAGTTCATTCCTTTTATTTTTTCTCTGATATTGAGAAAATTGGTTTTTCTTCTTTAATGTATCATTTATTTTCAATTTTAGTAAACACAAAGTAATTTTTTCTTTTTTCATTTTTTTATATTATTGTTATAATGGGGGTACATTGTGACATTTACAAAAGTTATTACAATATGTTATAGTTGGATTTACCCCTTCCATCATTCTCTTTTACCCCCCCCATTCTTGGAATAGTTTCAACCTGTCTCATTTTCTCCATTTTCGTATATGAGTGTGTAATATTTCCACTACATTCAGCCACCTTCACCTGTTCTTTATGTCCTCCCACATCCTACTAGTACCAACCCTCAGACAGGAACTGTCTTAGTTTCCTGTTCTCCATTTTTTTAATGTTCTTTTAAAAAATTTTTTATACATTTATTCATGTGTGCATACACTGTTTGGTCCATTTCTACTCCCTGCCCCCCCATCCCCTGTCTCTCCCCTCCATCCCCCCTTGCTTCCAGGCAGAACCCATTTTGCCCTCTTCTCCAATATTGTCAAAGAGAAGACATAAGCAATAATAAGAAAGACATAGTGTTTTTGCTAGTTGGAGATAAGGATAGCTATACAGAGATTCCTATCATTGCTTCCATGCAGATATGTATTACAACCCAAATTAGGTATTTTTGTTTGCTTAAGATAGTTCTACAGGGAGTTTTCTTGTGACATTTCCATGTATATATGCATTAAAACTCAAATTGGTTCATGCCCTCTATTTTTCTCCTTTCTTCCTTAGTCCATTATGGTGATTTCAACAGATTTAAAAATTCTATATTCTTGTATAAAAATTCTATACTTTTTTGTATAGAAAGTACGTCACCTATATTCATCTTCTTGACTTCCTTCTTTTACCCTCCCTCTCCTGTCAGTGATCTCTCCTTAGTGTAACCTGTTTTTCATAATATTGCTTATATTTGTCTTGTGTCTATTCTCTCACATATGAGAGAAAACATGCGGACTTTGTCTTTTTGAGTCTGGCTTACTTCATTTAGTATGATGTCCTCCAATTGAAATCACAATGTTTCATTCTTCCTTATGGCCAAATAAAACTACATTGTATCACCCACATTTTCTTAATCCATTACTCACTGGTAGGGCACCTGGGTTATTTCCATAGCTTGACTATTGTGAACAGTGCTGCAAAAAACATCAATGTGCAAGCATCTGCTGTATCTCTACTTATATTCCTTCAGGTGTATTCCTAGGAGTGGGATTGCTGGATCATGTAGCAGTTCTATTTTTAGTTTTTTAAGGAGCCTCCATAATGTTTTCCATAGTGGTTGTACAAATTTACATTCCCACAAAAAGTGTATGAAGATCCTTTTCCCCCATATCTTCATCAACATTTGTTTTTTGTGTTCTTGATGGTAGTCATTCCAACAGGAGTGAAGTGGAATCTTAAGTGGTTTTGCTTTTCCCCCATATCTTCATCAACATTTGTTTTTTGTGTTCTTGATGGTAGCCATTCCAACAGGAGTGAAGTGGAATCTTAAGTGGTTTTGATTTGCATTTCCTTTTTTATTATTATTCATTTATTCACACGTGCATACATTGTTTGGGTCATTTCTCTCCCCTGTCCCCCTCCCCCACCCTCTGTCTTCCAGGCAGAACCTGTTCTGCCCTTATCTCTAATTTTGTTGAAGAGAAGACATAAACATAATAAGGAAGTCAAAGTGGTTTTTGTTGGTTGAGTTAAGGACAGCTATACAGAGAGATTCCTAGCATTGCTTTCATGTACAAATGTGTTACAACCCAAGTTGATTCATCTCTAACTGATCTTGCATTTCCTTCATGGCCAGGGATGTTAAACATTTCTTCATGTTTTTTTTAACCATTTCAACTTCTTTTGAAAAAGTTCTGTTCAGAAAATTTGCCTATTTCTTCGTTGGATCACTTATTTTTGGGGAGCTTAGTTTTTTGAGATTCTGGCTATAAATCCCCTGTTAGATGTATAGTTCACAAAGATTTTCTCCCATTCTGTGGGCTGCCTCTTCAATGTGGTGACATTTCTTTTGCTGAGCAGAAGCTTTTTAGTTTCATGCAGTCCCATTTGTCAATCCTTTCTCTTAGTTATTGAGTCATTTGTGTTCTACTTAGAAAATCATCACCTGTGCCTATTTGTTCCAATGTATTTCCTGCTCTTTCTTGCACTAGCTTCAAAGTTCCAGGTTTTAAATTAAGTTCCTTAATCCACTTCAAGTTGATATTTGTACAGGGATAAAGACATGGATGTAGTTTCAGTTTTCTGCATGCAGATATCCAGTTTTCCCTGCAACATTTGTTGAAGAGACTCTTTTTTCCATTGTATGTTTTGGGCACCTTTGTCAAAAATAGTGGGTGTAGCTGCCTGGATTCATATCTGAATCTTTTATTTTGTTCCACTGGTCTTCATGTCTGTTTATGTATCTGTACTATATTGACACAAAATAATTTACCATAGACAACTTTAACGCAATGAGAAATGGATACTAACTAGAGCACAATATTTGTGTACAGCCCTTTTTACTGATAGCCTTAGATTATCTAGTCAAAATGCTTTTCAAAATATTTGGCTTAAACAGAAATTTATTTACCTATAATTATATAGGCTAGAAGTCTGAGACTGAGATTTGTGCTAAAGACTCTCTTCCTTGCTTGTAGACGGCTGGTCATCTTTCCTGTGTCTTCACCTGGTTTTCTCTGTGTCCTAATTTCCTCATCTTATAAGAACACTGGTCATATTAGATGAGAGTTTACTCTGATAATCACATTTAACTTTAGTTATCTTTTTGAAGACTTTCTTTCCAAATGCAGTCACATTCTAAATTACTAGAACTTCAACATATGAATTTCATGGATATGAATTTTAGCAAAACAAAATTTTCCAAAATTATCTAGGTTACTTCTTTTTTTTGACCCTGTAAATATGATTTTGTTATGTATTTTATACATTTTTACTTTCATTACAACTTGTATTCCATTTATGTTCCACTTATACTCCAAATGTTTTTAGTTAATTATTTTTGGGGAGAAGTAGGTGAAATATTACTATGGTTTTAGGAGTTAGTATTATAGAAAGATATGCACGAAGAAGTGTCATTTTCTTCTCATCTTCTCTAACTTGCTCCCATTCTCTTGCTTGTTTCATCATTTTCCACCCAGTTCTTGTATGAACCATTCGTTAGTTTCTAGTATTTCTTTCTTAAGATTATTTTGCCCAAATAAGCCACTATACACACTTTTGTTTTATTACTGTTTTTCTTACAAAAGTATAGCCTACTGTAACTATTCTTTTATATTTTTCTTTTTCTCATTTGGTACTGGCTACAAATAACACCCCATTTGTTACTATAAAATAAGAAGTAACTTAAATTAGCTTATAATGTATCAAGGATGTAACATAATTTCTAACACACCCACTAAAACTATAGCAAACTGATGTATTATGACTAAGCAAATAGGAGAGGGAAATGTAACACAAAAATACTTGATTAAATATAAAGACATAAATGCAAAAGAATGAGCAATAAATAGTACATTGGACAAATTGAAAAGACATAAAACAATGATAGCTGTAACTGCATAAGTATAGATGGAATAAATTCTCCAAACAGATACAAATATTTTCAAGGTAGATTAGAACATAGTAAGATAAATACTGCTTATGAGTAAAAGATAAAAAAGACATATCATGTGTACATTAACAAAAGAAAACTGGCATACTCAGTTATATTATATCAGACAAAGTAGACATTAAGGAGAAAATTATTACTTGGAATAGGCTAGAATAGAACTAAGTTAAAATAGTGAATTTATAAATTTCCTATAATACAGTTTCAAAATATGAAGAAAATATGACAAAAATAAATAGATATATCCATAGTTATAATGGATGAGTAACTGATAGAAAATGCCAATAAACATACATGAATAAAGAAATAGCAAGTAGGTTTAGCACAATTAACAAAAAGTACCCAATAAAAACAGAGAGAACACCGACATTAGCCAATTTTTTTTTAGCGCATACAGAACACTTACAAAAAAGTTAACCATATGTTGAATAATAAAGCAAGTATAAATGCTTAAAAGTGTAGAACATTTTATTTGACAAAACTGTAATCAAAAGAGAAATCAGTAACATGTTCTTAATACATGACTTTTCAAACATAGAGTAATGGAAACAGAATAGCATAGGATAAACCATGCACTTAGCAATTCAACACTAAGACATCAATATCTTGCCAGTTTTGTTTTGTCTATTTCCTGCCACAATTTTTGATATTATTTTTATAAGTAAATATCAGGAATTATTATAATCATAATATAATATGACAACTAATAATATTTTCTTGCTGACATTTATCACACATTTTCAAATTTTTTTGTCTTAAAATTGGTTTTTATCTTTGCTTTGTACAAATCAAAATCCAAATGAGTTTCATGACCTATATTTGTTGGTACATTTTAGAATTCTCTTTTAAATCTCTTTTAATACACAACATGGGCTACCATTTTTTCACTAAAAGGACAAGTATTTAATATTTTAGGCTTTGTGTTCAAATGATCTGTGTAGAAAAGAATGAACTCTAGTTATAGCATGAAAACAGCCATAGACAAAATGTAATTGAGGGGTTTTGTCCAATAAAACCTCATTTACACAAGAAACAGCAGGTCAGATTTGGCCCATTGTTAATAGTTTTCAAATGAACCCCTAGTTCACAGTTCCATTAGTTGAAGGTTAACTTGTGGAAGTTAATAAGATTTAGTGATTTTATGACTTGGTATAGAAAATAACTCTGTTATAAAGTTAATAGGCTCCTTTAGCAAACTCTTTCCAGTTATGTCCCCTTACTTAAAGTTCTGAACCACCTATTTCATATGCTGCTGATTCTGTTACAATTAAATCAAATAAAACTTAATGCATTCTAAAACTCTAACTCTTTGAGGGATTTTCTTTAAGACAGAATACATTCGTGACTAGATATTTATACACCTGGTACCTGGAAACAAGTTTACAACATGTTTGTTTTGTACTTCAAAAATAGTCACTTAATATTGTTTAATTTTTGTTTAGGATTATTGTTAAATATGTGCAGGGAATCAGAAAAATTGAGTGGACCTTAGAAATCATGTAATGGAGCCCAGGATTCTGGGTTCTGGAATTGCACAGTCTGGACTGATACTAGTTCATCTAGCACTTGTGGGGACGAACAAATCGAGTCTTCTGTTCCCTAGTTTTCACACGCATTGAATGAGGACAGTAACGGAACAGAAAAAATTGTTAAAATCAAATTAAACAGTACATTTAATGAGCTTTAGCTGTCCCTTTTATAGTAAGAATTAAGTAGATGGCAGTTATATTTATTGTTTTGTTATTATTACTACAGATGGTGCTAAGAAAAATAGATAGCAAATGCTCCTCGAGACTTAAAGTTATCAAGACATTTCTAACTATTCAGAATATTTAGTAGAAAAATATTAGGGTTAATTCATCATAATAGTTATATTTAAAACATTAAACAGTGCAAATGTCCCAAAGTAAGCATTTATGATGCTTTTCAGATTCAACTGCTTTCATATTAATATGTAGTCATAATATAATCTATGATGGTCATAATTAGTATGTGTGTGTGGTTAGCAGAAATAAAAAGACTAACATAAATTGAATTTAAAAACTATACTAGTTACTGCTGTGTTGCAAATATATAACTGAATTAAATTTTAAATTTTATGTATTTTAGAAATTGTTTAGAAAACCATGCATCACACTCATTTTACAAAAAAGTCTCTTGTGAAATATTTTATTATTTGTATATTCATAAGCTTTGTGTATATTGAAGAAATGTTAGAAATAGAGATAAGAAAAATCACCATTATGACTTCCTAAAGAAACTACCATTAACATTTCATTTCAAACTTATATAAAGTTATTATAAACACAAAAATGTGTTATATTATAGCAGCTATTTTTAACTTGCTTTAATGTTCAATTAATCATTCATTTCCCCTAGATTGATAAATATAAATTATCGCCTCTAATGCCTGTATACAGTTCCTGCCCTCAATGGTAGCACAATTGTTAACCAGTCACTTCTCAGTGTTTGTATTATTTCTATCATTAATTCACACATGTAAATTAAATCCACAAAGTTTCAATGCATTGAGAAAGTTTTGGTAAAATCAGAAAACCTGGCAATACACACACATTGCTCATTCGTGAGCATCAGTAGTATCACCTGATAGTAGAAATAACATATTTTAAGAGATTAAATTCTACAACTGACAGATAATCTTTAAGGCATGGTAGCCATCATAATTCCCCAGTGTTTGTGATATTATAACTATTAAACAGGTAGTTTTAAATTCTTCATGGGTCAAGCATAAAAATTGCACCTCCCTGAGAACTAGATGCTCAAATCCAAAACAATGCCTTTATAGGTTCCTAGGGATACTGAATCATGTTGGAAACATACTCACTTCCCTTAAAAGAAAGTTGTAGGATGACCTCCAAATATATTGAGTCAGGATTCATCTGTACACATGTAAATTTTATAATTATAAAAGATAGTAAATATGAATTGTTTGTAGCACTTATAACTTCTTACCCCTTTGAATTTTGATATTATTTCTCTGTCTTTAAAGGCATTACATTACATCATGGGAATCTTTACAAAATATTCTCATATCTTTCTTTTAATATTTTTTAGCCAATAGTTGTGAAACTTAAGAGGGTTTTCTTTTGTAATTATTGCACAACTTACAGTATATAAAATTTACAAAAATAATTCTTTGACTCTGAATTATATGCCAATAATTACAGTTGAAGAATTCTGAACTATTTTTATAGAAGGAAATAATGTATTTCATTGAGTTATTATGGAATAAAGAGCCAAATGGGACAGACATTAAGTGGACGCCAGAAGTAGGATAGCCATCAAGGTATAGAAGATGTCTGAGAATGTGCATTGCGAATTTGCCAGACTTCTGACACATAATCTGGTAATTTAGAGTCTCACAGTAGACTAAAATATTTTGGAACACCTGTCTAGTGTCAGATTCATGTACTAAAAGTTTTTAGTAGCTCCAGGAATGATTCCAAATTAGCATTGTGGTTATAAAAGAAGACCCTTGAAAATAGATGGAAGTGCACAGCATTTTGTCTGTTTGTTTACTCTGGTTGGGTGGATATCTTTACCACAGAAAATATTTGTATGGTTTTCTGTTACCTATCCATGAGTCAAAACCTCTCTCTTGACAAGAGTTCTCCGGAGAGCTGCCTTGACTTCCTTGTTTCGTAAACTATAGATGATGGGGTTGAGCATGGATGTCACCACTGTATAGAAGAGGGCTAGGAGTTTATCTGTTCCTGGTGAGTGGCTAGCCTTGGGCCTCAAGTAGGTGACAGACCCAGAGCCATAGAAGAGTGTTACTACAAGTAGGTGGGAGGAACAGGTAGATAAAGCTTTATGACGACCCTCAGGTGATGGCATGACCAGCACTGCAGTGAGAATTCTGCCATAGGAAGCAATGATCAGCAAAAATGGGCTAGAAATGCAAAGAATTGCCACCACAAAGACAGCAACCTCATTATGGGATGTATCGCCACAGGCAAGTTTGAGGATAGGGGGGAGGTCACAAAAGAAGTGGTCTATCTCACAGGGGCCACAGAAGTCCAAGGAGAAAATATAATTTGTCTGGCCCAAGCCTACCATGCATCCCACCCCCCAAGAAACAATTGCCAATTGGGTGCACACCCCACAATTCATTCGTGTTGCATAGTGGAGTGGGGAGCATATGGCTATATAGCGGTCAAAAGCCATGGCTGCCAAAAGACAGCACTCACTGATAGCAAAAAATGTAAAGAAAAACATTTGTGTGGCACAACCCTCCCTAGAGATCCCTCGGGCTTCACTCACAAGACTCTGCAGCATCTTGGGTGTGATGGAGCAAGTGTAGCCAATCTCTAGGAGAGACAAGTTGGCCAAGAAGAAGTACATGGGGGTATGGAGCACTGAGTTGGTCCAGATGGCAAAGGCTATGAGAGCATTGCCAGTCAATGATGCTAAGAACATGAGTAGGATGAGGGTAAATAGAAGAAAACACTGCTCAGTGACCTCAGAGAACTTGGCAAATGCAAAACGTTTGATAGAGAAGTTGTTTTCCTGCCACAAAGAGCAATTTAGGCTCATCTCCTAGAAAAGAGAAGAGTAGACTCATCAGAATTCTTTCAGAGGAGGGAAATGAGTCATTATATTACTTTTAGAGACTTAGTTAAGTCAGATAAAGAAGCTTCTTACCTGCAATTATAAAATTCAAAGAGTTCAAAATTACAACTCCTCAGACATTTTCAAATCAAATGTTCTTCTGTGTTCAATATATCAGCTGACTTTTTCAAAATGTACTTATCTTTGCATGCATGAAATGGAAAGTGTTAATTTTACCTCAATTCTCCCTTCATGACTTTCTTTAATCAGATGTAAAATGCTACCAAATAAAAGTCCTCGTGTACTTATTCATTGCTTTCAGTTTCCATTGCCCCTGAGTTGCTTTCTTCAGCCATTTATTCAACAAGTATTGATCTCAGAGTATGTAGCACTTACAGTTGTAGATATTAGGACTCAACAATAAACACAATCCATTTTCTCCAAACTAGATTTATACTTTAATGATTTGTGGTTTATACTAAATCACTAAAGTGGGGTGATAAAACTGACTAATACAGAGACAAGGAGTAGGACTTAGAAATAGTTTCCAGAAAGGAGACAAAGTTATGCTGGAACATGGAAATAAAAAGACAACTCACTAGATAAACTAATGTCAAGACACTATGAGAAAATGACTGCAAAGAAAATTAAATATGTGCAATTAAAGTAGATTGTAAAAAATGTAAACAGTTTTACAGGACTAAAACATGACATCCATTTGTGTAAAAAGCAAAATAAATGTTTCTGCCAATTTTTGGTGACCTGATTCATAGATTCTCATGAATCATATTAAGAAATTTTAATTTTAATTTATAGGTAAATTCTTTAATAAAGAATGCTCTAATAGAGAAAGGAAAGCAGATGAGAAACATCTGGTAAAGAAATTAATTGCAATACTGAGAATCTTTTAGCATTGCAATACAGATATGATGTGAATGTTTGTGCTGTGGTCTGGTCTGGTATGGCTGCACCTTCTTCTTGTTTACCTCTCTGCTCACACTCTCATTTTCAAGGCCCTCCCTGCCTACCTTCTCTAAATTGTTCACTCACCAGAATCTACCATGGTTTTAATTCTATGTATTTATAGCAATTATTTGTTTATTTTTAATTTGAAACAATCCACCACTATTGATTCATTTTATGTTAGTGTCACATAATGAGAAATGTTCACTGATGACTCAGATCCTTATTTTATCTGTTTTTACAGTGAAATGTTTGTTATTCTCCAATCAGTTAAATGAAAACCTAGAATACACTATTAGATACTGAGTCTGTGCAGTGTTTGGTATCAAGAAATGATAAATGTTAATTTTCATTAGTACGTAAATGTTATTCCTAAAATGCTTGACTAGCACATACCACTCAGGTACGTCGGGAATTAAAAGTTTGGAGAGAATTAGGAGAATTGTCCTGTTATTTTTCACAGTTTCCCCATGGTCACTTTCTCAAGGATGTAATTTTTAGTTGAGAGATACTTTAACATGGCCCAGCTGAAATTGGTTTACCATCTGAATGGACTACCATGTACTGGATGATCTGGGTATCTGTGTTCCCCAATAATGTGATACACGTTGCATTAATTTCCTATGAAACAATTAGTCTAGAGCAACTCACAGCTTTTTTTTAAAAGGGAAACTCAGAGTCTAAGGAAATTGTTATACTCCAGAGAAGACAACTAACTGAAATAATGACAAAAACTAGAAAATGCTTGAATACCAATTATCCATTTTCACACATTAATTCACTCACTTCCAAAGCCCCTTGTTCATAGACATCATCTTAACACATACCTTTAATCATAATATCAGATGGGGATAAGTAGATGGTTTTGTTTTTGAAGAGCCAGTCTTTGATTTTTCTCTGTAAACTACAACATCCTAAAATTCAAAGAATGTAAATCTGTCTTTCCCATCCTCATCTCTTAGACTGTGCTCAGAAGCTTTTGTTGCAGTCAAGGAACACATCTGATCTCAGGAAGATTTCACATCTCATGAGAGAGCATCATGTCCCTCCTAGCAATGCCCCAGCTTCACACACACACACACACACACACACCACCCCGTACTGATCACATGATGATACATTTGAGTTTTCCTCTTTCCTGCAAAACAATGGGCTATAAATATATTATACTGCAGTTCTCCTCTGTGTTCCAATACTCATCCTTTCACTTGCCCCAAGGGATTTGTAATTTCTTCTCACTGGAGAGTGCCAGGAAACAGTTTGATTCTCCTCTTGAGAACTATCATGGACAGATCTATCTCTATTTTAAGCAAATGTTAACATCTGTGAAGCAAAAACACAGACAAATCTACAGTTAAATATAACAAATAACATATTAGTGGCAACTGCCATCACAGGCTACATACACAGTATGAAATGAATTCTAGTAAATGTGTTGAAGCCAATATTTTGGCCATTCTCAACTATTAACATAAACTTTTAAAATTTTAATTTTTAACCCAATAGTCATCAAAACTTATTTAGTTTTTAAAACTAAATAAGTTACTTGTATGTCATACTTCAATGAAGTTAGTATTTATTCTGATCATTATAAAAGATTCAACTTAATAAATTATATAATCTTCTAGTCATGCATTAATTTGACAGAACACTTCATTATTTCTATCAAAATTGAGTAAAATAGCTGAGTATGGTGTCTCAAGTCTGTAATTCTAACTACTTGGGAAGTAGAAATTGTGAGAGTTACAGTTCAAGGCCAAACTAGGCAAGTCATTCATAAGACCCCCATTTCAACCAGTGGCTGGGTGTGGTAGCGTGCACCTGTTATCACAGCTTGCAGTGCCTCTAAGAGGAGGATCACAGTCCAGGCTCACCAGAGCATAAAGCAAAGCTATCTAATAAATAATCAATTTTCTTGCTAAGTCAAGTGATCAATAGCAAGTTGATCAGAACCAAAATTTTGTTGACAAAGAAGAGAAAGAAAGAAAATCAATGAGAGAGAAAAATGAATGCAAATTTTCAGAGTTAGTGAACATAGTTCACAAACTGACTAAAGGATGCATGGGTTATAGATGTGTTATCCTTATCTTTTTCCCCTGAAAATACTTTAGTTCCTTTATTGATAGGTGCAATTAAATGTTTATACAGAGTGGAGTCCATTGGTATTTATTCAAGTTAGTAATATATTCAAATATTTATGACAATTAGAAAATTTTGAAGTGTTAATGAAATGCATAATACTCATTATTGTTCAAAAGTAACTAATCAATATGTGTATATTTTGTGATATTGCTAGTTTTGGCCTAATGAACCATAGTAGAGTCTTCTTTTGGGGGGTGTGTGGATTAGCACTCAGGTACAACCTGTTGTGATCAAAAGCATAAAGTGCTATTAATTCACTAGAGCTCAGTTTGAAGCCCTCGAAAAATTCTGTCATTTGGTTAAATTTGTTTGTTTCCAAAGCCAATGTGGAAGTTTTTTAGGTTCTCTAAACCCATGCTTCTTCAGAGTATGCCACAGAGAAAGAAGGAAAACCAGGAATACTAATATTAATCTTTTGTCCAATGACAAAATTGTCCAATGTCCAATATCATTCCATAAATTGTTTCATCTGATGAGTGAAATTTTTTTCTCTTAAGCTTTTTTTATTGTTGTGCAGGGTGGTGTACATTGTGGCATTAATGAAGTTCTTGTAATATATCAAATACATCATGCTTGAACTCACCCCCTCCACCATTCTCCTTCATACCTCGCTCCCCCAATTCCCATTCTTTGAGTGGTTTCAACAGGGATCATTTTTCCATTTACATACACATGTACACAGTATTTACACCATATTTACTGTATTATCCCTTTTCTCCACCATCTTCCCTCCCACTGGTACCATACAACCCTAGCAGGACCTGTTCCATCCTCCTGTTCTCTGATATTTGTAGATGAAAAAGAATCACTTTTTGTGACATTTCCAAGTATATATGTATTATAACCTGAATAGGTTCATCTCATTTATTTTTCTTTTTTCTGCCTTAGTTCCCTACTTGCTGTGGTTTCAAGAAGTTTAAAAATTCTAGAATAGTTCTTGTTTAGAGAGTACATCAACCATATTCACCTCCTTAATTTCCTTCTTTTACTCTCCCTCTCTCATGTGTGACCTCCCTTAGCATGACCTTTTTTTCTATAATGTGAACAGGAACTTTTTAATTTGATGCAATATCATTTGTCACTTCTTGTTCTTATTTCCTCACCAATTGCATTACTACTCAGAAAGTGCTTTCCAAGTCTATATTTTTAAGTGTTTTTCCTACAGTAGTTTAAAAGTTTCAGGTATTAAATTAAGATCTTTGATCTCTATGAATTGACATTTGTACAAGGTAAGTGAAGAGATTTAGTTTCAGTCTTCTACTTATGGATGTCCAGTTTTTCAAACACGTGTTGAAGAGGCTGTCTCATCTTCAATGTATGCTTTTGACATCTTTGTCAAAGCTCAGGTGACTAGGTTGTTGGGTTTATTTCTAGGTCTTCCATTCTATTCCAGAACCACGGTGATTTTTAAACTATGGAGCGGTAGCATAATTTAAGGCTTTGCTGCTTTTGCTCAAGATTATATTCCTTGGGGTCCTTTTATACTCCATCAAATATTAGGATTGATCTTTCTACTTCTCTGAAGAGTGACATGGGGATTTTGACGGACATTTCGTTGACTCTGTACACTACTCTTGTTATTATAACCATTTTCGCAACATGAATTCTGCCAATCCATGAACATGGGGGTCTTTCAATCTTTAATTTCTTCTTTAATTTGTCTTTTGATGTTTCATATTTTTCATTGTATAGGTCATTCACCTTAGTGCATTTCTAGGTATTTTTTGAGGGTATGTGAATGCAAATGTTTTCTTAATTTTTTTCTCAGCCCATTCATTATTTGTATATAGAAAAACTAGATTTTTTTTGCAGGTTGTTTTTGTGTCCTGGTAATTTGCCAAAGCGTTAACTAGAATCTAAGTGTTAAGAATCTCAGAATTTCTAGTGGAGTGTTTAGGGTCTTTAAAGGATAAGAGCATATCATCTGCAAACAGGGATAATTTTACTTCTTCCATTCTTACTGTATTCCTTTTATTTCTTTCTCTTGCCTTATTACTCTGGCAAGTAATTCCAGCACTAATTGAGTAAGAGTGGAGAAAGAAGATATGCTTATTCCTAGCTTTAGAGGAAATCATTGCAGTTTTTCTATTTTCAGTGTAATAATGGCTATAGGTTTGTCATATATAGCCTTTAATTTGTTGAGGCAAAACATCTATTCCTAGGTTCTTCAGAGCTGTTATCATGAAGGAATATTTAACTTTTTCAGAGGTATTTCCTATTCAAATGATCATGTGTTTTTGCCTTTTGTGCCTTGTTTCATGTGTGTTTATATGCTATGATGCACTACATTTATTGATTTGCATATGTTGAACAATCCTTGCATCCCTGGCACAAAGCCAGCTTGGTTATGATGCATAATCTTCTCAATGTGTTGTTGAATTTGATTTGCAAGTATTTTTGAAAGAATTTTAATGTCTGTGATGATTATGGAAATTGTTCTATAATTTCCTTTTTTATTTGTTATGACCTTATCTGGTTTTGAGATCAGGATAATATTGGCTTTGTAGAATGAATTTAGTAGTGTTTCTTTTCTTTATCTTTTTTGGAGTACTTTGAGGAATATTGGTGCTAATTCTTTTTTGAAGGTCTGGTAGAATGTTTGGTCTACATTCATCTGGTCCTGCACTTTTCTTTGCTGGAACAATCTTTACTACTGATTCAATTTCATTGTTCATTATGTATCCTTTTGAGTAGTTAATACCCTCTTGGGTTAATTTGGGTACATCATGTGCATTTAACAATTTTTACATTTCTTTTAGATTTTCCAGTTTATTTGAATATAAGTTATCAAATTATCCTCTAATGATCATTTGAATTTCATTTGATATTTGTTGTGATATTCCCTTTTTCTTCTTTAATTTTATTAATTTTCATCATCTCTCTCTTTTGCTTGGCAAAAGGTTTGTCAATCATGTTTATGTTTTAAAGAACTAATTATCTTTTTTCATTGATTCTTTCTACTTTTAGTTCACATTTCATTAATTTTTGCCCTGATATTTATTACTTTCCTTTAACTTTGCTTTTGCTGTGTCACAAAGATTCTGGTAAGCTTATTTTCATTTTCTTTTGATTCTAGAAATCCCCCCCCCCCATTATTTCTTCAATGGCCTACTGACCATTTGGCAGTGTATTTTTCATTTTTCCATGTATTTAAACATTTCTACAGTTTATTTTGCTGTTGAGTTCTAGTTTTATTTCATTTTGAGCTGATAGAATACAAGGAAGTATTTCAGTTTTCTTGTATTTGTTAAGAAATGTTGGTTTTTTTATATTTATTTTGCTTCTGTATTGTGATTTGTGAATATGAGGCCAAGTCATTCATTGGAGATTTAATAATCAGACCATTTCAATTTTCAGAAGTATTTCAGAAGTTCTCAATTTTCTGGCAGAACAGTATAGTGACAGGGTTGTATGTAGTTTGCTACCATTGGAATGGTAACTCAGTAGTGAAAGGTGCCTGCATGCTCACAGCACCACTGATACCCACCCAGCACCAGTCAGAGAGAGAAAAACAAGCAGGAGTCTCTTTTATTTCCTAGTGCATGGGTTGGTTTTATATATGGTTTGATGGTGGAGCCAGTCATTTTTAGTTGTCTGCTTCTATGGTGCTTTCACCTTAGAAGCTTCCATTCTTTAGGTACTGTATGTCACTGTTGACCACACAGACCTTTGTAGCCTGTGGGCTATGTAGGTTGTTGCTTGCAGCATAGGCCCCTAGGTTTGTACCTTCAAGCCTAAGGGTGTCCCCTGGATGCATTAGATTGTGTATGTTGGAGGGTGTCAAACAGAGCATTGAGTTCTGCACTGGTGGTAGAGAACTGAGGAATTCAGGCACTCTGCCTTCAGATGTCAGACTCTGCCCTGAAGCTGATAACCCCGTGGAAAGGAAGAGGATGATGGAGATTGTGTTGCTTAGGACCTGTGCTCAGAGCTCTCTCATCCCTTTGGCAGTAAACACAAACTGGTGGCAGATATCTCCTGTAGGCTGAGCACTCCACCAGCCATTGGCTTAGTGATCCTCAAACAATGAGATTTACTTTTACCTGGGAGTGTGGGGTCACCAACCGGCATATCCTTCACTGTCCAAGCCCCTGACTGATTAAATTTCTCATTGGGTCCATGTCCAACCTTCCCCTTTTTCATGACCAACTCTTATGGCCTTCTCCCTCCTAGACCCTGCAACTGGGTTCTTAAAACTCCCTGATCCACAATTGGTTCTTAGTTTTTAAGTCCCCAAAGTAGCTTAGTTTTGCCTGGCAGCCCAACCTTATAGAAAGCAGGCAGCTCCCAGAGTCTGATCACTCTGCCAGCCAAGGACACTCTCCCCTGTTTTCACCATAATCTTCAAAAAATTTAGATTTCTTTCACCTGGGAGAATGGGGCCACAGACCACCATGCCCTTTACTTTCCAAGCTCATGGCAGCTTAAACTTCTCAGCTTATTCATGTCAAGGTCTCTCCCTCTCCATGATAACCTCTTGAGGCTGTCTGTCTCCCAGACACCGTGGCTGAGTGTCCTAAGATTGTCTGAGGCATGACTGTTCCTTGTTTTCAAATTCTGCAAGGAGGTCAGTCTAGACAGTAGACCCTTTCTCAAGATGGCACCTTGCTATAGCCATAAGATACAGGTCTGATGTTAGTGTGCCACGCCAAGGGAATCATTGTCTGACCAAATCCCCACACTGGGGTTATAGGAGATGGGAGCTTGTATTGCAGCAAGATCAGCCAATATCTTCTCTCTTATCTTTTTATATGATGTTAAATTCAGTTTTCCAGAATTATGTTGAGGATTTTTGCACCTATGTTTATCAGGAATATCAGCTAAATTCTTTCTTGTGGTATCATTGTATGACTTTGATATGAGCATTCTTTGCCCATTTTTAAATTGGGTTATTTACATTTTTGTTCCTGACTTGTAAGAAATACACATTCTCAATATTAGATTCCTATAAAATGTTTGATTTGCAAATATTATACCTTAATTTGTAGCTCATTTTTTTATTTTCTTGACATTTCTTTTGATGAATAAGTTTTACTTGTTGTAATATCCAAATTATCTACTTTTTCTTTTATTCCTATTTGAGTGCTTGTTGTCTAGTAATATATATTAAAATCAACAACCATGAAGATTTTCCTCACATTTTTAAATGATTTTTTACTGTTAGCTTCTATTTAGGTTTTTAGAGTTTTGTGGTGTTTTTGGATAATGAGGAGAGACAGGTCCAACTTTGTCCTTTTGCACATGTATAACCTGTTTTCCAAACTCATTTACGAAAGTCAGTACTCTCTGTCAATGAATGGCCATGTAACTCTTGTCAACAGACAATGGCCATAGATGTATGGATTTATTTCTGGGTTCTCAATTAAAAGCTATTATTTTAAATGGCTATTCTATCATTACTGTACTATTTTTTAATCACTGTAGCTTTGTAGTAATTTTGAAATTGAGAAGCTTAGAAACCTTCTAAGCTTGTTCTTTTTTCAATATTGTTTTGTTTGTTTGAGGCCCCTGAAATTTGAATTTTGGTTTTCATTTAATTTTTAATAGTGATTTCATGAATCTGAAAATTACTTTTGGCAATATTTCTATCTTATCAATATTGTTTTTCAACCCATGAATTCTTTAATTAGATCTTCTTTAACTATTTTCAGCAGTATCATGTAGTTTGTAATGTACAAGATTTTCACTTCTGTGGGCTAATTTTTTTTAGGTATTTTATTATTTGGATGCTATAATAAATTGAGTTTTTCCCGAAACTTACTTACTTTTTTTTAAACTTCCTTTTTTTTCTTTTTTATTTCTTTTATTCATATGTACGTACAATGTTTGGGTCCTTTCTCCCTTCTTCCACCTGCCCCCTCCCTTTTCCCCTGCCCCCTCCCTCTCCCCCCACCCCCTTGCTTCAAACTTACTTTAAAATTGTTCATTATTAAAGTGTAGAAATGCAACTGGTTTTTTGCATATTAGTCTTGTATTTTGCCATGTTGTAGTACTTGCTTATTAGTTGTAATTGATTTTTTTCTTTTTTCTTTCTTTGTCTTCATGTGGCAGTGCTGAGGTTTGAACTCAGGGCCTCACACTTGCTAATCAGACAATTTACTAATTGAGCAATGCCCTCAGACCCTTTTTAAAACATGTGGATAGATTCTTTGAAAGTGTCAATACATATGTTCAGACCATCTGTGAATTTGGATATTTTATTTCCTTTCAAATTTGAATTTTAAAAGATTGTTGCTTTATTTTGGTTTTTGCTGCTTTAATTAAACACCTGAGGAGGATTAATGAATAAATGAATGGAGGTTATCAATGCACAATTCTGGTAGCTGAAACATCCAATCAGCATGCCACTGGCATCCTGATGGAAACTCCCTTGTTGGCATCACAACAATTGCTAAGATAAATGATTGTTTTCAGAATATGCCCACCTGTGGAGAGGTCTCATTCTGCAACAATTCTTCAGTTCAGTCACAGTTCAGTCACAGTTCAGTCACAGTGCCTGGCTGTTGGGTTAAATTTTGTAATGAATAATTTTGATGCCTTTCTTATATTTTCTTATGCATATTTATCAATATTTTCTTTATAGTTATATGTGGATTCCATTTAACATTCTAAAGTTTTATCAATCTTGTGTGTATGTGACTTATTCACTTCAATAAAATCTAAGAATTCTCCTGTACACCTTCTGACTCTATTATTGTTAAAATAGACATATTTATTCATTTTTGCCCAATAAGTATTTGTGTTTAAAATATATAGAAAATAAAAGATACAGTTACATAGTGAGAATACACTGACATTAGCATTTAATTTCCAATATATTTACCTTTACTAGGAATCTTTATTTCTTCATATAGCTTTGAGTTATTTTGTAAAACCCTTTGTTTCAAGTTAAAAGATACTCCTTAGCTTTTATTATAGAGTGAATCTAGTGGCAACAAATTCTTCAGAAATTGTGTGAATCTGATAATGTTACAATTTCTCCTTTCTTTTTGAGGAATAGGATAGGATTCTCAGTTAACAGTATTTTTCTGTCACCATGATAAATATATCATTCTACTACCTCCAACCTGTATGGAACAACAACAAAATCATGGGCTGCTGTTTATGTTGGCCTTTCCTTTGTTTTACAGGTACTATAAATAATGTGCTGTTTTCCAAAGTTTTGAACAACATTGGTTCACACAATTTCTGGTTATTTTTGATGTTTCTGTAGAGGAATGAGCATTTAGTGCTGCTTACTCCAATATTTTACTGACCTCTACATTAATTGTTTTTGAAATCTTTTTAAAGTATACTTTTCTGTTCTTTTCCCTTTCATGACTGTTAAAAATTTTTTCAGATTCTTTCCCTTTTGGTGATGATTATATTGCTTACAGATATTTAATGAAAGTTACTCTCAATGAGTATCTGTATTTTCACTTTATATTTTGAAATTTTGTTCTATTGAGTTTTGTAAAACCAATTCATTAAACAAAAAGTTTTATATAAATTAAATATTAATATGTATTAATACACAGATATGGTAATGGTAAATCTGTTATAGAACTCACCAACAAAAAATAATACTATTAATTCATATTTTATAATTGATGAAGGAATGAACAATGTCTCTCTCATTCACCATTACATATCTTGAGCTTACTTTCTGGGCCTAGAGTATAAGAAATTCTTAATAAGTTGTTAAATGAGTGAACCTAATCATCAACATAAAACAAGTGAGGTATTAGTACTGTTGAAGTAAAAATTATCAGATTTGAGTGCTACTGTTCACTTAAACCATAGAAAGAGACATGTCCCTAATGTGTGTTTTGTTGTAGGAATGTAGTTAAGAAATGAGACACCGCATATGAAAAAGGAAAATGTATCTAACAAATAGAGTTAGGATAACTAGTTAAATATCTATACCATGTTATACTAAAATGTAATTCCATATGAATCATACATAATTTGTAATACAAAATGCAGAGATGAAGACCTTTAAATTGAGGATAAACACTGACCTTCATTTCTAAGGACATAAATCATAAAGAAAACCATGAACTAATTTGATCAAAAGGGATTAGTTGTCTACATAATAAGAATGAAACAGAGAAAGAAAAGTGCTACAGTGACCACAGCTGATTCTCAATGTATAGTTCTTTATAGGTGAATATTAGGGATATTGACAAATGAATGTACAAAAAGCATGAACAGACAATTCAAAAAGAGAAGTTCTACTAATAATATTTTAGGAAATATTTCATTGTATGATCTCATTTCTGGAATGAATAAAAATGCTCATATTGTACTTCTATTATCTATGTGTTTTGTTTCTTCTTCTAATTTGTTTAGAAAGAGAATTCATTTTCTAGTCTTCACTCATTTTTTTTGTTTCCTGGTCATAGCCTTCCTAATTGTTTTTTAAAAGTTTTTAAAATTTTGCTTGATGTGTAACATAAATAGCATTGCTGAATAAAATATAAAATGGAAAGAAAATTAAATAAGAACCTTTAAATTTTTGATTCTCTATAAATTATGAAAAAATATTAAAATGTTTAACATGTTTATATTTATACTCCCACAATTCTCTCGCTCTTATGTGCATTGTAATAATTTGTAACGGGTTTTTTTTGTCTAAGTCCAGTTAAAATTTTGTCTATTCAAAAAGAATTTATAGCTTAATTGTAGCATCATATTTTTGCTAGTTGGCTTGCTAGGATCCTTTTCTTTACCTGGATAGGAATCATGAGGAAGTGAGGATTGGCTTTTCCACTGCTGGAAATCTTGAACTTTTGAGTTCTCAAGACTTAGTGACTAGACTGCTGACTTAGTAGGTTATAGCTCCAAGTTCAGGAAGATAGGGGCCTATTGCTCTTAGCTTTGGAAGCCAGAGACTTATGGCTCTAGGGACTCAGTTTGGAGGGTTATTGCTTTGAACTTTCACCAACAGTGGAACCAACTGGCACTAGGCAGCTATTATGAAGCTTGGCTTCTAAGAGAAGTGAGCAACAGCAGCAGAGAGCATCAAAGAGCAGCAAGTGGTATCTGTTAATGCTGCTGCTCTTGTACACCTAGGATCTTCAACCCTACTGCAACAAGGGCTGCAGTACTTGGGACTAGGGTATTAAGATCCTCAGTCCTTGACACTGGATACTGTTATAGTTCTCAGGCCTAGGGTATCTGAGACCTTTGCTCCTTACCACAACTTGGTAGCTCCCTGGAACTCTTTCAGTGAACAGAGCCTTCAGCTCTTCACAACTCTTATTATCTCCATCCCTCTCCTCTCCATAGTTTCTGCCATAGAACTCCTTAACTGGAATTCCTCAACTGCTTCTTCTTCCCTACTGCTGCTGTTGCTTCTATATTGCTCTGTTGTCACTTTTTGTATTACCAGCTTACCTCACTCTGCTAATTACGAGATCAAAAGTAGGCAGGAAAAAAATAAAAACACTCAAGAGAAGACATTTAGCTAGGCACCAGTGGCCCATACCTATAATTCTAGCTACTCAGAACTTTGACTTTCTTCAGGATTTCTCTTAGCATGTGAATCAAGGGCCCGGAAACCTTCAGATTAAAGATCTAAGAGTTCTGAAGCAGTTCTTCCGATACGATTTCCCTCAGAGGCCTTTGCTCTTGGTCACTCTTGTGCTGGTACTAATTGCACTATTAGGAATACCAGGTTCCCCAAGTCCCAATCTGGGTCTGATATCATTTTCTACTACACTAACAACTTCTAGTATAATCTGTGGTTCTGGAAACAAGCACTCACACCCAAAATTTGATCTGGGATTGAGGGATTCAGTTTTAGAATCACTTTTCTGGAAAGCCTCATCTTTTCAGCCGATGAAACTTATTAGAAGAGCGGAGAAACAAAATTTTAAGAGGTGAGGAAATGACTACATCTTTTCTCTTTTCATCTACATATACTACAAATTGTCTATAAAGAGAAAGTATAATCATTTTTTCTTCAGTTCATGTCAGCCTTCTTCAAACCTATCAGCCAATAATTAACCTATGTTTTATGCCTAATTTCTCTTAAATTATTTTATTTCTGAATAATATCTGAAACTAGCTTTTAATATTTTATGAGCATAATATTTGAGTTTAATATTTTTACAAGTCTCTTAATTTTGAAAACTTTCCATTCAGGAAATAGGAAAGTGCAGAAATAAAATAAAGGGTACTTTCACCACATTTTTGGGACTATCCTTCTGACTCTTGACTTTCTTAAATTCTTTCCAATTACACAACTTGTTGAAATGTGGAAGATATGCAGTCTTTCTGATGCACTCATACCTTTGATGCATACATTTTATTGAGCAGAACATTTCTGTTTCTGTATGTATGCATATGTATGGTAACTGTTCTCCCTCCCCTAACTCTGGATCATTCTATTACCTCAAAAAAGGTAGAAAATTTAAGAGATTCCATTCAGATTAAAACATATGCATTTGAAGCTGTGGAATGCAGTGAATTGTGATTCTCGTGGGTTTTATTTTGCAAGAGACAAGTGAATGAATGGAAATGCATTGAGTTAACTATGTACATATGGACATGGTGACCATATAAGAAAAACTTGTAAATACAAATATGTAACTGTTACTTTAAGAAAACCTCCTAACATTTCTGGAAAGTCTATTTCACAAAGTCAAAATTTTGAAACACGGTCTGATAAAATTTCTAAGAACCAATGATGTTCACTGAGTAATGGGTAAGAGCATGAAGTAAAGGAAAAACGTGTCCTTTGAAACAGATAATTGTAATTTTATGAACATTATAACATATATGTTATAGTACTATGCATTTAGTATATATTTTAAACACAACTTATGCTAGGCAAGAAAAGAAAATAGGGAGAAAGTAGTTTAATACAATTAGTATTATTTAAGATACATTTATTTGTTCCCTACTATGTTCAAAAATAGACCTACAGCTAAAGGTAATAAGAAAGAGATTTAAAACAAGTATCTTTTCCCATTAAGAGTTTCTTGCATTTTAGGTAACTTGGCGTTCTCAGTGAAATAGATCCTGATGTATACTTGACACATAGTTACAAATGGAATACTTCAGAAGTATTATGTAGAGTGGATTACAGTGATTCTTGGAAGATATTCATCCAGAAATAGATATCAACAAGTAAGTAGAGTTTGATAAGAGAAATTAAAATAAATTTTCATAGAAAGACAATTAGGATTGGCAAAAAATTGAATAAGAGCCATTGACTTTGATTTTGTTGGAGGAAATTACAAATGTAGGGAGATGATTCTGAAAATAGAAAGGAGGTCCAAACTTGTGCAGAGTCTTGAATTAAATGATAACAAGGTTTATTAAGCAAGCATTTTATGAAACAAAAAAATATATCTTGATAAACTAAACATCCTATTTTTGTATGACTCTGATGACCATGTATAGGCAAGTAATGAAGATCAAAAGCCAAAAGATGGGAAACCACTAGACTGTTTTACCATCTAGAACATCAACTAATAGTATTTCTTAGACATTAAATGAAGTAAGGATGAATAAAATGGACTTGTAATTCTCTACTATATAACATGAAACTATAAAAAGGAAAATATAATTTATTCTCCAAATGAAACCTCAATAAAATCTATTAAAAGTGACCACTTTGAAAAGTCTTACTTTAATTAATATAAAAATAAAATACCCAATTCTAAAAATTTTTTGAGCAAGGCGTAAAAACTACTTGCAACTTACAAGAGTGCTGCTTTTTGTGAATTCTGTTAAAGTGCTCTAGGTTTTCAATTTTATATTATGTAAAAAATTACTTCAAAAGATGTATCGATGCATCTCTTAAGCAAGGAATAAGTATCAACAGTGAATTCTGATGATGTCACAAGATAAATGGAAATTTAATGCTAAATGTGTTTTAGTGGCTGTTACAATACAGTTTGAGAGAACCCAATAAATATTTTGCTTGTGAAAAAAAATTAAAAGAAAACTAATATGTTGATGGTATCCAATAAGTAATTAAAATATGATGATAGGGTATTTTATGCTTAGCATGATACTGACAAATGCATGTGTCAGGTGAAGTACTGAATTAATTGTGTTTTTCCAAAGATATATCTGATCTTGTTACCTTTAGTATTTGCAACTGATGGAAAAGTAGCAAATGTGTTTTGACAACACCTCCAGTTTTCTTCATTTCTAAGATTTTATAAGATGCTGTTGAATAAAAAATGGTAGATTTCTAGAAAAAAGTCAATTTGGAAGACCTAAGTAATCATTAATTATTGATCATTTTTGTATGCTCTATTTTATATCAATATATCTTTTAACATTTCTCTCTAAGTTCTGAACAGTTTTACTTTTCTCTTGGAAATATACAAGGCTCTGCCTCTGTCTGTCGCATCCTCTGCCTCTGTCTCTCTCTCTCTCTCCTCCCCATGTTCCATACATAGCATAACCCCATTTTCCGCTTTAGAGTCAATATCTCTAAAGTATATGTTTGATCTTAATTGTATTCTACTATCTAACACCTACATTCTTTCTTCATGAGTAGGGTGATGAAGATGAATAACGAGAGTGTAGGAGGTGATTTCATACTGGTGGGTTTCTCTGATCATCCACAACTTGAGAAGATACTCTTTGTAGTTGTGCTGATCTCTTACCTCCTGACGCTGGTAGGCAACACAGCAATCATCCTGGTTTCCTATCTAGATTCAATGCTCCACACACCCATGTACTATTTTCTTACCAATCTCTCCTTTGTTAACCTCTGCTTTACTACCAGTATTGTTCCCCAGTTGCTGTGGAACCTTCATGGTCCAGCCAAGACAATTACTCCCATAGGCTGTGCCATTCAACTCTATGTGTCTCTGGCACTGGGATCCACTGAATGTGTTCTCCTGGCTGTCATGGCATTTGATCGTTATGCCGCAGTTTGCAGGCCACTCCATTATGCCACAGTTATGCACCCTCGACTTTGCCAGTTTCTTGCAGGAATGGCATGGTTGAGTGGAGTGGGCAACACATTGATCCAGGGGACCATCACCCTTCACCTTCCTCATTGTGGGAATCATAGGATTTATCACTTCATTTGTGAAGTGCCTGCCATGATCAAGTTGGCCTGTGTGGACATTCATGCCAATGAAGTCCAGCTCTTCGTGGCTTCCTTGGTACTTCTCCTCCTCCCCCTGGCACTTATCCTGGTCTCATATGGATACATTGCTCAAGCAGTGATTAGAATCAGGTCAGCTGAAGCCTGGCACAGAGCTCTTGGAACTTGTGGGTCCCACCTGTTTGTAGTATCCCTTTTCTATGGCACCATCACAGCTGTCTATATCCAGCCCAACAGCTCCTATGCCCACAGCCAAGGAAAGTTCATCACCCTTTTGTACACCGTGGTAATTCCCACTCTAAATCCTTTCATTTACACTCTGAGAAACAAAGATGTGAAGGGAGCTTTGAAACGGCTGCTGAGAAGAGCACAGGAGAGTGAGAAGTTCTCCTGAGGTGAAGATGCAGACTGGGCTTAACTAAGAAACTGATGGAAGGATACTAGAAAGTATAGCCCAGAGACAATCTGACATAGTATATGTCCTGAAAAATGAAACTCAAAGCTCCGGAGAATATGAACAACTGAAATTGCTTTTTTGCATTGCTCTGGTTGTCATATTGAAAGATATCCTATCTAGACTGATATCTTTTATCTGCCAGCCAATCAGTTTGCTCAAAAAAATGGACGTAAGATTTGCCATTGCCAAAAGAAACTCTTCAGTTACTTTTCTTCCTTTTCTGCTACTTCTGCTATAAAAATTCTTGCTCTGCCTTAGTAGATGAAATATATCTATTGGTTGATGACTTTTGTATAAAATAAACAGTACTGATTTTGCATAGAATATAACAACACTACTAGTTATCTAGATGTCTTTGAGTTATTCTTTAGCAGTTTATTCTTGTGAGTCTAATGAAATGTTGCTCATCTGGATCCTTGGACCAAGAAAAACATGTCCCTAATAATGCATGTGGTTTACACTGAATTCTTGGATCTTCTACTGCCTCACCCTTGGCTTTTCTAGTAAGGCCCTCCATGAACTGTTTTTGTTTTTTATATTCTGTGTTTGATTTTTTGGCAAGGTAGCTTTTCACAGAAATTTTTTACTGTCCATAGTCTATTGTGTCCACTTTGATGGTAGATTTTGAGTTTTGATTAATGGCATTTAGATTCTTATGTAAATTCTGTCAGGTGAAAGATCATAGGAATCTAGTCCTTGTCCAGTGAAAATTGAAGAGGAATTTGAGTTTAATTCTTTTAGAAAGTTTGTGTATATGTGTGCTTGTCAATGCTTATTTGCCTGAGGATTCTAATGATTTTTAGTAATCAGTTTCCTTTTAAAGAAAAGGTAGGGTTGAAAGATTTTTAGTGCTTCATCTTTCTGACTTTGGTGGAATTCTATGTATTTTGTATTTGCACCAATATGTGTGTCACTGGTTTAAAAGATTAATAATCTCTTCCTCTGCCCCTCACAGACTTTTTAAATATATATCCATTACAGGCCAAAGAACTTTCCTTATCTGCTAAAAAGGACTTTGTATACCACAAATGATCTTAATATGCCATAATATCCTACCAAAAGTTTTAGCTTTAATAAAGTTAGTAAGACTGTGAACTGAAGAAGCCTAAATCAAAATGAAACTAAATCCCAAACTTCTCACACTTACCCATCTTTGATTTGTTTGCTAATACCATTAAATGATTAAATGATTTGAAATCCATGTTCCTTTAGGACTTGTAAAATAACAAGAAGAGGGAAAAATACTTAAGATGTTTTAAGTTGAACAAATTAAAATAGAAAAATAAGTTTCATATAGCTGCTTTTTTTTTCTTTTATTATTCATATGTGCATACAAGGCTTGGTTCATTTCTCCCCCCTGCCCCCACCCCCTCCCTTACCACCCACTCCGCCCCCTCCCTCTCCCCCCCCACCCCCTCAATACCCAGCAGAAACTATTTTGCCCTTATTTCTAATTTTGTTGAAGAGAGAGTATAAGCAATAACAGGAAGGGACAGGGTTTTTGCTGGTTGAGATAAGGATAGCTATACAGGGCTTTGACTCACATTGATTTCCTGTGCGTGGGTGTTACCTTCTAGGTTAATTCTTTTTGATCTCCCCTTTTCTCTAGTACCTGTTCCCCTTTTCCTATTGGCCTCAGTTGCTTTTAAGGTATCTGCTTTAGTTTCTCTGCGTTAAGGGCAACAAATGCTAGCCAATTTTTTAGGTGTCTTACCTATCCTCACCCCTCCTTTGTGTGCTCTCACTTTTATCATGTGCTCATAGTCTAATCCCATTGTTGTGTTTGCCTTGATCTAATGTCCACATATGAGGGAGAACATACGATTTTTGGTCTTTTGGGCCAGGCTAACCTCACTCAGAATGATGCTCTCCAATTCCATCCATTTACCAGTGAATGATAACATTTCGTTCTTCTTCATGGCTGCATAAAATTCCATTGTGTATAGATACCACATTTTCTTAATCCATTCGTCAGTGGTGGGGCATCCTGGCTGTTTCCATAACTTGGCTATTGTGAATAGTGCCGCAATAAACATGGGTGTGCAGGTGCCTCTGGAGTAACCTGTGTCACAGTCTTTTGGGTATATCCCCAAGAGTGGTATTGCTGGATCAAATGGTAGATCGATGTCTAGCTTTTTAAGTAGCCTCCAAATTTTTTTCCAGAGTGGTTGTACTCATATAGCTGCTTTAAATAATATTTAGTATTTCACAAACCACAAGCAAGGAAATCATTTAATGAAAAACTGATAGACAGTAGCCTTTTTCTACACCAACAATGAACAAATTTGGAAAGAATATAGAAAAACAATTCCATTTACAATAGCCTCAAAAAAGCAAATACCTAGGAATAAACTTAATGACCTCCACAAGGAGAACTACAAACTATCAAAGAAAGAGATTTAAGAAGTCTACAGAAGGGGGAAAGCTCTCTCATGCTCATGGATTGGCAGAATCGACATAGTAAAAATGGATATATTACCAAAAACAATCTACATGTTCAACACAATTCCCATCAAAATCCCAATGACATTCATCACAGAGATTGAAAAATCTACCCTAAAGTTCATTTGGAAACACAAGAGACCACGAATAGCCAAGGCAATACTCAGCAAAAAGAGCAGTGCTGAAGGTATCACAATATCTGACTTCAAACTATACTACAGAGCCAAAGCAATAAAAACAGCATGGTACTGACCCAAAAACAGACATGAAGACCAGTGGAACAGATTAGGGGACCAAGATATGCATGCAGCTACGCCCACCTAATTTTTGACAAAGGCGCCAAAAACATGCCATGGAGAAAAGACAACCTCTTCAACAAATATTGCTGTGAAAAGTGGCTATCTGCCTGAAGAAAACTGAAACTAGATCCATGCCTATCACCCTGTACTAGTATCAACTCAAAGTGGATTAAGGACCTTAATATGAGACCTGAAACCTTGAAGTTCATACAGGAAGGAGCAGGTTTATTGCAGCACTATTCACAATAGCCAAGCTATGGAAGCAGACGATGCCCTACTACCAATGAATGGATTAAGAAAATGTGGTACTTATACACAATGAAATTTTATTCAGCCACAAAGAATGAATTTTGTCATTTGCAGGAAAATGGATGGAACTGGAGAACATCATCTTAAGCGAAGTTAGGCTTAGAAGGCCAAAAATATTCTCCCTAACAGGCAGATTATACACCTAAAACAAATCCAGTAATATTATTGAAAATGAGTCACACGCTAAGGGGAGATTGTGCATTGGAGATATAGGGAAAGGGAAGGAAACCTAAAACTTGAATGTGGTTGATGTGCTCACTGAAGAGGAGCAAATGTAGTAATCTTAAACTGGCAGAGGCCACTATGGGAAGGGAACTAGGAAGTAGTGAAGAGATCTGATAGAGATGAACCAATTTGGGCAGTTCTATATGCATAAAACAACACAAAGAATCTCCCTGTATAGCTATCTTCATCTCAAACTAACAAATACGCTGTTTTTCTTTATGTTATATATTTTTTCTTCAACAAAATTGGAGAACAACAGGGCGGAAACGGTTTTGCCCAGAGGTGGTGAGGTGTCGGGGGAGGTGGCCCAAATAATGTATACACACGTAAGTAAATGTAAAAACGATAAAATAAAATTTAAAAAAAAGAAAAATTGATAGAACCTAATGTCATTATGTCATTATATGCTTATAAAGATTTCTGTTCTAAAAGTCCTGCCAAAATATTTATCTTTCATTTTTCCCTTACTATTACTCAAATAGAAAATTAAATAGCCAATTAAGAATGTAAGACTACTTGGTTACTAATATTTGTCAAAATAATCCTTCAAGATATTCTTCTAATCATATTTATATCCACTAAGTTTAGGATTCTAATATTTTAATATATATTTGAGATAGTACTCATGTTTTTGCTCAATGCCTCTGTCTGGTATCAAGACACCAAACTGTTGTTAAGGTTAAACAGACACTGTTAGGAACTGAAGTCCAAATAATGACACTGCATCAAAAAGCTATAAAAACTCATCATAGACACCAACACTTTTTAAAACAAAATTAATAGAATTGCCCTTCCAAGTTTCAAAATTATTGCAAAGATATAGTAATAAAGACAGTGTGGCTTATTACCAGGAACTCACAATAGATCAAGATAATGGATCAAGGGTCAAGAATCATAATGAATATTTACAGTGTCTTAGTTTGTTCTTTTCTCTTGTTTCTTGAGGTTAGGTTGTTTATTCAATTTTGGTGTATGTGTTCATTGTTATAAACTTCTCTCTAACAACTGCTTTTGGTGTATTCCATAGCTTTTGATATGTTGTACTCTCATTTTTGATTTTCTCAAGAAATTTTTAAATTACCATCTTAATTTCTTCATAGATTGTTTAGGTATATTCATTTCCATGTGTTTGTGAGAGTTCCAAAGTTTCTTCTATTATGGTTTTCTAGTTTCATACCATAGTGACCAGAAAATATAATTGATATAAGATATTCATATTTGTGAAAACATAATTTATATCCTAACATATATTTTTTTCTTAGAAAATGCACTATTGGCAGTTGAGAATGTTATTTCTGCTGTCATTCAATGGGATATTCCATATGGAACTGTTAGGTTTATTTTTATCTAGGGTATAATTTAAATCTAATGTTTCCTTATTGATTTTCTATCTTGATGATCAATCCATTGCTTAACATGGTTGAAGTCCCCAGCTATTATTGTATCACAATATATGTTTCCATTCAAATCTATTAATGCTTGCTCTCTGTATTTCGGTACCCTGATATTGGATGCGGATATACTTACAATACTTATATTGTCTTCCTGAGTTGACCCAATCAACATTACATAATGGCTATACTTGCCTCTTCTTAGAGTTTATAATTAAAGTCTATTTTATCTGATATAAGTATAGCTACTCTTGTTCTCTTTTGCTTTCCATTTTCAAGGAATATTTGTCTATAATCCTTCACTTTCGGTCTGTATGTGTCTTTGCAGGGGACGTGAGTCTCTTGAAAGCAATGTATAGTGAGACTTTTTTTTTTTTTAATCTATTCAACCACTCTATGTTTTTTATTTTTATTAGAGAATTCTGCCCATTTACACTCAAGGTAATTACTGATAGGTAAGGACTTACTACTGGCACTTTATGAATTACTTCCCAATTGTGCTGTGAAAATAGCCCATGTACATTTTTCTTTTTCTTTTATTCATATGTGCATACAATGTTTGGATCACTTCTCCCCCCCTTTCCCCCACCCCCCCTCCTCCCTATCCTTCCGCCCCCTCTCTCTCCCTCCCATTTCCTTGCTACCAGGCAGAAACTATTTTGCCCTTATCTCTAATTTTGTTGAAGAGAGAGTATAAGCAATAATAGGAAGGACCAAGGGTATTTGCTAGTTGAGATAAGGATAGCTATACAGGGAGTTGACTCGCCAAATTCAGGCAATTTTATCTAGATACAGGCCTTTCGTCCAGCAACTGTTTGTACAAAATAAGCTCTAAAACAAGGTGTTGGGGGTATCTATCCTCTATGTAAAGATACTCTCAGAAGCTATTGAATTTCTTACACCATTAGGACTGGCAGGGTGGGTCAAGTGGTAGAGCACCAGTCTAGTAAGTGTTGAAACCCTGAGTTCAAATCCCAGTACCACAAAAATAAAGTTTCTTGCATTTAAATTTGAAGGAAATTTTCTACTCTTTCATTTGCCCTGTTGAGAATTATCATAATACCAATAAAAATGATTGAACACTAAGAATAAAATACATATTTATGGGGAAATAAGAAATTTATATATATATGACCATAACTGAAAGATGTATTTGCTCTCCATGCACTAACTGTAAAGAAAAATTTCTGAAAAATAAAGCTTAAAGATAAAGTAGTATGTTAAATGATTTTAAGAAGAATTAAGTGAATAAAGAGGTAGAAGCATTGCCCAGAGTCTTTGGTACGGGTCCTTGTTTATTTAGAGATCATTGTAGATGATCATAGCATCCACTTAACTCACAGAGAACCTGCCATTGTAATATTGATTAAAATTAGTTTAGATATAAAAATTGTTCTTACAATATCTAAAACGTGCATAGAGTAGATGATGCTTCCTTTCAATTATTTATAGTTACATTTTGTGGCCTATTTTAGTCGTTCCAAGCAGCAATGTTTTTGCTTTTTAAACAAGTCCCAGTAATATTCCTTTCATAAGTTCCCATGTGTTATGTAGTAAGAAACTATATCTTGTTATTAACTTAAAACTTCATTTGAAAACACAACACATACTAACAAAAAAACCATCTTACCACGATTGATGACAATTTATCATAATTTTAGAGCTCTGTTTCACTATATTTGAGGAAGCATAATCTATATTGTATTTCCTATGCAATATATATTGTTATGCATAGGTAATGACAGTCAGTCAAAAATGGCCACTGTTGTTTGGAGACTAGGAAAAGAATGGCAATTGCCAATAGGCACGATGGAAGTGTGGAATTTGAACTGTGAGAACACTTCATTCTTTGAAGCCATGGTTCCCCCGCTGCCCTTGTTCTCTACTAGTAATTTCTTTACTGCGCCCCTAACATCCTTATGTCTCAAAGCTGAGATAGGGTGGTAAGCACTGGAGTTATAAGTCCATAGAAAGTGCAAGAAGTTTGCCCTTCAATTTGGCTGAGCTGCTGTAAATGCTTTGTATGTGTAACCACCAATGGCAGAGCCAGAGAATATGATGACCAGCGGAAGATGAGACTGCCTGTGTCAAATGCCTGTGTTTAACCCTCAGAAGACTGAATCACTACTACCACTCCAACAGCGTTGGTGTAAGAGCAGAGATTTACCTCAATCACAGCTTCATACATTTCTACATCTCTACATCATTGATCTACGTATCAATACCTGATAAGTGAAGCATGATGGGTACCTCACAAAAGAAATTCTCTACCAGATATTGTCCACAACGAGGTAAAAAGAATGCTAACACACTTTAAGTACTATTGTATATAGTCATCAGGATTGATGAATAAATGTAGTATGTGAATGATAAAATACTCAGCAACATATTTTATTCATAACATTGGATATTATCTGGCAAACATCAATTCTGTCATTAGCATTTATATGCATGTATGAATTTAAGATTACTCTTTTGTCTGAACTTAAAGATAAAAAAGTACATAGACAAAGCAAGATGGTACTGTGGAAAGCACAATGAGCAGGTTTATTAGCTAGCACAGTGAAATAATAAAAATTAAAAGTACAAATGCTAGGAAAAATGAAATATATTTTAGAGGTAACTATTATCCTGAGATTCAATTATTTAAAAAATCTCATTCAGTTCATAAAGTGAACTAAGTGAAGGCACAATATTAAATGATTACTATGTAAATTAAATCTTTTATAACAAAAAGCTTAAATACCACCAAGAAATAAAAAGAATAAATGAATGTTACCTTTAATTGATACTATAATTTTATGTACCAGTTGCTTTTAAAGAAAATATTCTAGATATATAAATAATTGTGCATAAATATTTAAAGGCTAGTATATACCCTAATGGTATACTTATACTATTGAAAATTAGAATAAATAATCTTAACATTTCAGTATTGACAATTATTTTCTACGGCCATACCACCCTGAATATGCCCAATCTTGTCTGACCTTCTAAGTAGGGTCAGGACAGGTTAGTTCTTGGATGGGAGAATTTTTGGTATGTTTTACTTATCTATTGATTAGTGTACGAATCTAATCCTTCAAATCCTAGCCAGAGTAACCCCTTTTAACAGCAAGTCAAAATTTAGCTGTTCTATGTGCCAAAATACAGCAAAGCAAGCCTTCCTTCCCATGACTGTTGAGTGTTTGTGAAGCCAGCAGAATCTCTAATGAGGATAAGGACCAAGTGTGAATAAACATGACTTTCCCAGCGTCTGGTTTTGTGTCTTGTATTGAGTCCATAATCACTTCTGCTGCATTGACACTAGGTGGCGTGCAAAGACCAACTTTCTGGTCTAAGTCTAAAGACTAGGAACCATGTAAAATAGGAGCTCGGTACATGGAGTGGTGGTTTGATTTGGGTGGTTTTAGGTAAATTCAGCTCTCTGTAGCCAGCCACCCATCTGTAAGGAACCCCTACTAAACTTAATTTATTCATCAAACTAGATTTATATGAGTCATTTGGGGCTCTGTCATGCTATCCCAGTTTGAAGGCACATGATTCTTTTATGCTTCCCTTAGAAAATCATGCAAAAATTATTGTATAGTCAGCAAAATTAATTTTAAATATGTTTTACCCTTACATGATACTTCCAATGTCTTAATACATGAAATAGGCATAATATAAAAGAGGAAGCATTTTTGTAATACTATCAAAATATATGCCTACATAAGCATGGAAAAACATACAAAAACAGTAACTGGGATTATCTCTGGCTAGAAATAATTAGTGTGTGTGTGTGAGATACATGAGAGTGAATCCAGGGCATTATACTTGCTGGGCAATGCACTCCCCATGATTTACACCTGCAGCCTTTTTATTTTGTTCTTGAAATAGGGTCTCCCTAACTTTATCCAGGTTGACCCAGAATTTACAATACTCCTGTGCCTGCCTTGTGAATAGCTGGAATTACAGATGTGTGCTATCATGCCAGGGTACAGATTATTTATTTAAATTGTATAATCATGTTCTGCCTTTCTAAATTTTAAGGACTGGAAATCTTTCCTCCTAAGCAAATATGCAGTAGATGTTATTAAGCAAAGAGCATTGGAGTTCTTGGGTTCTTGATATGTTTCTATTGCCATTGAATCTATCTGGTGCTTTAAATCTCCCTTCTAAGGATCTGTGATTAAATCACCCAACTGGGCAGTTACTGACAGTGGAGACTGCGAATATTTCATTTGTGTCATATTAATTTTATGTCTTTGGGCATTTGATTCAAATGGCTATCACATGGAGGTTGTTACAGAGATTCAATGAGTTGATGTAAAACAGTATAGAGATGGATATAGTTAGAGACATCAATACTAGGCTTTTTCCCACAGTGATCATCCTGTGATGGCTAAAATATCTTAACTTAACAATTTTTTTGAGGCTGATCATACTCATAGCAGAAATGCTAAGAATGACTTGATAGGTTGCCAGAAAGTTCAATTATTTGGGGGTTAATATTTTATCCTGCTAAAATGTATGCCTTTCCTTGCATACATCATTAAGCATTCATATTGAGAAGAGTCAGAGGTAAATATGAGAATAACTATTATGGAAACAAAAGGGAATTCTACAGCATAAGAAGACTCTGATTCACAAGATAGTTATTTAGACAGGGTAGAATTTCCAGAGAAGACCACAAAAAGGTAAGTAAGCAGTGAAATCACCAAGGTCAGATTTCACTGAAGCCAAATTTTTATCCATAGCCCGATATAACTTCTACCATTTTAAGAGTATCTATCATTCACTACTAATTTCATTGAAAACAATGAGAAAAGGGGTAAGGAAGCATTCTGATTTTGATGGTTCCTGAGAAGAGTAAACTCTAAGAGTGGCTTTTCTCATACATGGACAGATTCTAAAGACATATCATCAGATGACAGATCCAAGCTGGAAGTAGATTTGGAAAATAATTTTTACATCCCACTTTATTTAAACAAATATCTCACATTATTAATTCAAAAAAGTTTTTCCTTATGCTTTCTCGAATAGTAATTTTTTCTTTATATTTAATGGAAATACCATAATTGTGAACTAAATGCATAATCAAATTGCTCTTGAAAATAAATACCCATGTATCTTTTTTTATTGTATATGTTACTTTTTATGTATAATAAAAAAAGTCACTGAATCATTTTGCGAAATACATGGCAGCAAACTTTCCCTACTCTTGCGTTGCCAAAGTGAATTTTTAATACCCCCAAATGACTGGTTATTCTTTTTCAGATTAAAATTTAATATACAGAGAACTGTGACTCCTTGGTAAATAGGAACACACATTTGATTGTGTAAGTTATTTCCCAAACCATTAAGCTGATTTCTTACCATATGTACATTGATTCAGGAAAACCATCAGTTCATACTTTAGAAGAATTACCAGTACTATTTACCTTTCTATTAGTTAGCTGTTTCCATAATTAACAATTTAAAAAATAGATAATAATAAACCTAAGCTCAATACTCATGTCTTCTATTTGAATTTTAATATTGTTATTTTTATGTTGTAAATATGTTATGTTCTTGATGCAATTACTATTAATTCACAAACCACGACTGTACCTGTCTCTCCTGCTTGTACCCAGTAGTCTCACTCTCCATAAGGTAAACTTCTTGTCAAAATGGCAGTTTTCTCAGCAGTATTTTCTCAGTATAAGATCTAAAAAAGCATAAGAGTAGTTTCTCCTCATTTAGAATTGTGCTCTTTCATTCTCTGAATGACGTGTATCTGAAGTCCTGTCCTACCTCTTAATTCTTAGTTTGGCTCAATTTTTTTTTTTTTTCAATTCTCAGGCAATGTTTTACTCCCTGTAGTTCCAGTCCTACCCTTCTTTGAATCTAAATTCCATCAAAATATTGCATTTACTCATCTTTATGCCATATTTTAAAGAACACAATGACACCTAGAATCTCCTTGTCCTTTAGTCCCCACAGAGAAGTGTGACATTAGCATCAGATATGCTAGAATTTTGACCTTGGGAAGTCAATCTCCAGGTTACAATTAAGCAGAATTCATGGGAAATGGAACTTGGGTCACTGAAAAATAGGTACTACTTAGTAAACAAATGAATTCTACATAATTCTTTGACTATCCTTCCTATAGAACAAATCCTGATTTTTTCTTAATTCATTTCTTCTCTAAGATAATTCTCAAGGACAATTTCCAATCCAATCATAATGCTTTTAGAGCCCTTTTTTGAAATATTTTTCCAATTAATCAATGTTTCTTTTAAGGCTTTGTGAGAATTGTGAGAAAAAGTACATTATCTGGATTGGGTCTTGAATGCCTAGTACCTTTTGACAGAAATATACCTGCCAGTAATTAAAAAACTAATGTTAGTGGTTTTTTGGGGGCTAAACATCTTGCATTAGAGCTTAATATGAATTATATGATCTAATTTTACTCAGAGCTTCTCCAAAGTAGTATGCTGAAAAACTTTTGGATTTTTTTTCAATCCAATAGATGAAAACTGGTTGTCTTAGTATCATTTTATTTTGCATTTTTGCTTTTATGAAGGCAATTGATACTCTTTTTTTAATGTTTCAAGATCATTTGCTATTTGTGAATTATCTGTCCACATTGAAGCTGCCACTGCTCATTTATCTACTGGCTTTTAGAGCTTTATTCTTCATTTCTGGAGACTCTTTAAAGAAGTTTGTCCTTTGACATTATTTGTGATAAAATGTAAATGTATCGGTCAACCTATTTTTAGAGAATAGAACCCTGTAAGCTGCAGAGTCAAGAGAGATCAGAAACTCATCCCCCAGAGAATCCCCTGAATTTATAAATACATTAAGATTTATTATTACTCTTGCATTTGGATTACTTCATGCAGAGGCATATGATGTTGACATACATTTTCTTGTACTTATCTTTCAGTGAACAAATGCACATATTTCTTTGGTGTACAAAGCCAGGATTGAAATTTCTGGATTAAAAGTTTCAGACTATAATTGGTTTTAATAGAAATTGCCAAGCCATTGCAAAGTAGTTGAAGTAACTCATGTTCCCACCAGCTTGCATGTGCTTTTGTTTCCTTCATAGCCTCTTCACTTGTAATGTTAATATTTGAAAAAATACTTATCTTTTTTGTTTGATATATAAGAAGTGTTTAATTATGGTTTAATTTGCATTTTACTTATGACTATGAAAACATTTTCAAATTATCCATTTATATGTCTTCTTTTTAAAATCTT